>NC_138727.1:58365946-58965946 GCF_965113295.1 Leuciscus leuciscus
CATTTTTATCAAGCTCGTATATTTAAGTTCAGTAATTTCACTTAAATGACAATTAATATGTAATTTTCAATGCCATTTAAGTGAAATTACTGAACATAAATATACAAGCTTGATAAAAATGATCATTCTAGAAGAAAATTTCAGATGGCACTTAGAGGCTTTTGCATCTGAACTCTTCATATATATATATAATCTACTTGTAATGACTGTAATACTATGCTGTTTTATTAAATCAGCACACAAAAATAACTTTCATTATTTCTCACTGCCTCATGACAGGTTCTTGAGATTCACCTGATATTTGTACTTGACGTGTGATCTGTAATAATCTTAAAACAACTTCTTCCTCTTTATTTCCAGGAGTAACACAAATCCGCCAACATGTGCTGTAAGGGTTTTCTCAAAGTTATGATGTTTGTCTTCAATGGCATCATCTTTGTGAGTAAAACAAATGTCTTGGACACTGACCTTTCCCAGTTTTCTTAATCTACAAACATGTTAATGACTTCCTTTGAAAGTGACTGACACATCTATTTTAATTGAACCACTTCATCGTAAAGCTCTGACCTCATTGAATGACTATCTAAAAGTGATCTACCATAACTCTTATCAAACTAGGACAATGATAAAGCACCTGCACCCATGTTTCCACATGCACCTTTATTGACGGCTGTAAACAACACACGTCCTCCTCTTCCTCATTGCAGCTGGCAGGAGCTGCCATACTGGGGGTGGGCATCTGGGTGGCGGTGGACAGAGTCTCTCTTCTGGGGTTTCTAGACCACATTAAAGACGCGCCGCCCGAACTGTCACAGCTGGCAAACATCGGATACCTTCTGATCGGAGTGGGAGCGTTCCTGGCGCTCATGGGTTTTCTGGGATGCTGTGGAGCCATGAAGGAAAGCAAATGCATGTTGCTCTCGGTGAGTCTTCAGATACTGTGTCCAGCTACAGCTGATCTGGGGTGTGTTTCCCGTACGCAATCACAGCAATGTTGACCACTGATCACCATAATTATGACTTAAAACTAAAATGGTATCAAATAAAATCTCAACGTTTAAACTTCTGTTTACTCTTACCAGGAGCTTATGTAGATGTCTGACAGAAATAAAGCCAATCTGGGGTGCGTTTCCCGTACAGTGATGTAACTCCCTGCTTCACTATCATAGTACGATGCATCTTTGAAGAAATCAACTAGCTAGTCACGAATGTTTCTTGAAGTCATATCAGCCACATTTCCTTTACCCTTTCAAATTGCGCAAATTGAAATTGAGAATATGCCCAATGGAAACACGTCAATTGCGCAAAAACTCCCATTTATCGCAAAAAAGTTTTTACGCTCGCATGAGGTGGTTTTTCAGGCTATTCGAAAAATAAATATATCGCAAAAGTGCAATGGAAACAGTTTTTGCGCATTTACAGTCACCTGACGTAGATGACGCGGTGTGTTTGGACAGAATACGAGACAGAGTTCTTTATTAAACTCATAAAAGACAAAAGAATTACAGGAATAATGGATTCTAAACCTCAAAGAAATGCCTCAATCAAGACCTCGAAGCAGAAATGAGGGAGAAACACCCAGAAACACCTCATATGTGCCGCTCTCAAGTATAAGGGTCATTCCTTGCCATTAATGCTTGGAAAACACATGTACAGTACGTCTCCTTCGATTAATAATGGCTAGTGCAGTGGCTGAGATACATAAACCTACCAACATCCGTTGCCATGATTTTTGGAATGACTGATTGCGGGAGGAAAATTTACGTTTTAGTCGTATAACATAAATGAAAACATGCCTAATGTCGCAAATTGGTGCGCAAAAATCACGCGTTAATGTTGTCACGCGCGTGGTGGAGTAATAACTTATTTTAATGAATCGTTTGAGATCGAATTAATACTAGACTTTTTTGCTATAAATTACGGACATGGCGTCTGAGGACTATTTCTCATCTTTCTCAGTTATTTTGCTCTATTTCCAGATTCAATCATAGACTCGTTCTTACGCACTAGAGCTCGTTCACACATGCGCACTCTTCAAAAACAACGCTTTAAATCTCTTGACAAACTAAAAGACGTAAATGACATTTGTATATATTCTAAATAAAAGATATAGATTGTACTGAATGTCAGCTTGCTTATTTGGCTCAAGATAAGGATTTATTAAGTCCACATGTCAGGCAAACTAGAAACTCTGCTTCTAACCACAGATCAAGAGCTGTCGTTACAAACACAACTCTGCAATGCTGTTTGCGAATGTTTGTTATAATGGTGGTTTCGGGAAACACCGACTCGTTGAACTGCTGATAACGACTGAACTTGCGAACATACAGTAGTTAGCTAACGATGCTTTCGGGAAACACACCCCTGAACAGTTCCACTCCCAAAACTGGTGTTAAAGTAAATGTCTCGACTGTCTCCCTAGTTCTTCATCATCGTGCTCATCATCTTCCTCGTGGAGGTGGCGGCGGGGATTGTGCTCATCGTCTTCGAGCCTTTGGTGAGAGCTGATGCAACACAACAAAAGCACATATACACTGAAAAAAATCTGCCGAAGGATTTACATTTTTAACTCAAAAATTGCAAATTTCACAAATAATGGCTACACTTTACAATAAGTTTCATTAGTTAACATTAGTTAATGTATTAACTAACATGAACTAACAATGAATAATACATTTGGGTTACACTTTAATTTAAGGTGTCATTGTTACAGTATAATTATATATTTAAGTACTGAGTAATATTAATTAATAACATGTACTTCCTATAGGGTTAGGGTTTGGTTGAGGGTTAGTTGCATGTAATTATGCATAATTTACTGTTATTACTATGGTAAGTACATGCAACAAAGTTTACAAGGAGACTGTAAAATAAAGTGTTACCTACATTTGTTACAGTATTTATTAATCTTTGTTGATATTAGTGAATAAAAAAACAACTGTTCATTGTTTGTTGATGTTAGTTCACAGTGCAACGGATGTTAACAAATACAAGCTTTGGTTTTAATAATGTATTAGTAAATGTTGAAATTAATATTAACTAAGATAAGTAAATGCTGTAGAAGTATTGTTCATTCTTAGTTCATGTTAACTAAGGTAGATAACCAATGTTAACTAATGAACCTTATTGTAAAGTGTTACCTAATAATTATAAAGAAACAGCAAGTAACACATTGAATTAAACATGATATTTTGAAGTAGAGAGACTGAAATAGTATTTTCTTTATCTTTTTACTTGATAAATCTTTTATGTTATTACTTTTATTTTATTTTATATTATATACCTTCTGAACAATGAATTTCCAAGTGGATGGTTTTTCAAGATTATTATTATTATTATTGGATATGGATTTTTGAAAAATCATTTTATTGGAGATTGCACCCACAAAGAACAATTTCTAACATATCTAGACAAATGTATAGAAATGTCATTATAGAAATGTCCGTATTTCAAAATATTCCATAACCATGTGAGCTATCAGAAATAACAGAAAAACACAAATGCAAAACTCAAAAAGCCTATGTATGTAGTCACAAATACTGAGTAATGATGCTTTATAGAAGGGGCTCACAATATAGTTTAAGCCTTAAAAGGTGTGAGCTCATATTGGCAATACAAAATACTGCACATTAAGAACCACAATGGCTTATAAAGTCTGTACAAAAATATATTTAACACCCACAATTATATGGTCTCTTTATGATTCCATAATCATATATGGTTTAAATGAATCTGTCTTTATAAGTATTATGGAACGTGACTGTGAAATAAGAGGCTGAACGTGATTTTAACTGCATTCCAGGTTGAGCAATTTCTGGAAACAATTGGAGAGACAGTTGCTACAAGCATTAAGGAGGACTATGGAAAGGAAGACGATTTCACTGCAGTCTGGAATAGCACTATGAATGAGGTACGACACCAGCCATCATGCGTTTAATGATGATTCTAGCTGCCATTTCTGGCTGTTTTCTGACATTACAATCCCAAATAATGCAAACATGCGCATGTGTTTTTTCTAGCTGAAATGCTGCGGATATAACAACTACACCGACTTCACGGGCTCTCCGTTTGTATCTGACACATCATCATATCCTGACACGTGTTGCACAAACAGTGCAATCTGTAATGAAATTGCAGCAGGAAGAGATGTATGTTACAGAACACTTTGTGCTAAACTTACTATCAAAGCAGACATGCATGAGATTAATGAAATGTATGTATAGCCACAATGCACACTATTAATTTGTCACTCAGTTAATGAGATAGATGGCAAGATATATTTTGCATGAAAGACCAGTGGTTTGGCTCAGTGGGCTGCAAATAATAAATGCCTATAATAAAATGCAACCAACCATGTAATTGTGCATTAAGGACAGCAGAGTGAATCAAAGCTGTCTACGGTAAAAGAAGAAATGTTGCATGGCCATAAAGATGCAAAAAAACTACTAAACCTTTTGAAAGAGAAAAACATTAACACAGTATCTGAATCAACATAATTGTCCATGTAGGTATTGCATTGATGTGTGTGTTTTGCGTTGTCTGTAGCCTGTCATGGGCTGTTTCAGGGCATTAGAGAAGCTGATCAAGGATAACGCAGTTCTGCTGGCTGGTGTGGCTCTGGGAATCGCTGCTTTAGAGGTATTTACTTCAGTCTTACACACATGCGAGATCCTCTATGTACACTAATATGCCGTTTGCACCGAAAGACAGACGTCAAACATCATGATGATCAACATCTCAGTATGTGATGCAATAGGTGGTTTGCAGTCACGTGATTGTGTTGACGCGCGGAATTCAAATGGAGGGCAGGAAGTAAAGAGCGGAATGGACGAGATGGAGGAAAGTCTGTACTGTACTACTTTAGACGCTATTACAAGAGAAAGATAAAGACAAAAAATCTAGACATATGTTGGATGTGATCCTTGCGTTATGATTTTTCAACTGAATTGAAAGATTTGCCTGTCATCAAGGCTGTCATTCTATTTTGTCCTGTGGATTAATCCGTAACGTTAACCCTAACAACCATTCAACGCTGCGGCGCTTCTCGACGTTACTTTTACGGCTGTTTACTTTACGTTATTAGGTTAACCACTCTCAAAGGTCCGCCGAAACACCACTAAACCACTGAGGGCTGCACCCTCAAAACACTTTGTAGGTAGCTTTGCTAACGTTACGCAGTTGTCTTCAGTCTTCAGGGGTAACTTACAAACTCAAAGAAAAGAAGAAACAATTACTTTGACTTTACAAAGTTCGGAAACTGGTAACTGTGTGTGTGTGTGTGTGTGTGTGTGTGTGTGTGTGTGTGTGTGTGTGTGTGTGTGTGTGTGTGTGTGTGTGTGTGTGAGTTACGTTACACAAACATAGCCACATAAGTTGTATTAACTGACCTTTGATGAAGTGATCACTGCACACACGGGCATTTTCTGATTCCCGACCGCAGACGTAGGTTTGCAAGCCATTTTTTCTGCCGTTTTTCGGTCAATTTCTTGCATTTTTCCCCCTTATGAACAACAACTTTTGGTACACGATAAACACTCCTCATGGTTTCTCGGTTTGATCAATTTGAGCAACCATAAACGACGCAAAACATAGGCATTTTGAGTTTGTTATAGTGCTTCCTAAATGTAGCAAATCACTTCCTGCCCTCCATCTGCATTTCGCGCCATGGCAACGCAGTAACGTGACGTCATATGCAAACAACCTATAGAATTGATGATCTGAATAATTGGCAAAGCTTTAGTCAGATAATTCTGTGTGCATTCACACTAATGACCTTGATCCTGATTAATCAATACATTATGATGTGTTTTTAAAGTTTTTTTTTTTTTGTCATATTTTATAAAAACAGACCATCTTTAGATACATGATATTTAGGTTTATGTAAACATCTCTATAACCAAAATTTGGCACAAAGTCGTCGAAATTAAAATAAATACATAAGAACTGGTAGTTTTGCAATACCAATAGCGATAATCACTCAAAAATTTTAAATAATCAAGTAGCCAACTCAACCATTTTCTTTTTACTGTAAAAAAACAACAACAAAAAAACAGTTTTATACAATATTGCACCTAATTTGTTCCTTCACAGATTGCAGCGATGGTCGTTTCCATGATCCTCTATAAGAATGTAGGAAAATGAGACCAGGACTGACTACAGACATTTCTGTTTACATCATTGTTTACTGTAACATTTTACTATTCGACATGTTAACTGAAGTTATGTAAATACTTGACTATCTGCTGCAGTATGAATGACATTTGCACTAAAACCTTTGAGATTATGTGTTCTCTTTTGAATGCATGTTTACCTCAAGAAAATTATATTTTTTTCTGCTGTGCTCAGCTACTAAGATATGACCCTGACTCCAAAGGTTTTAATATCTATAGCTGATGTCATGTTGAATACTACAGCTCATTAAAGATCACAGCAAAATTTTCAACATTATTTACCTATGATTCAACTAATTTGCATCCTGTAATATTTACTTGTATTTGTATCAATAAAATAATGTTTTTAAAGCTCTGTTCCAACTCGTTTGCTCCCTGTGAAGCACACACTCTTACTTAAGTCTTTCTATAGAATATAAAACATTAATATATTGAAACATGCTGTAATCTTCTCAATGTATAATGACAGGGTTATTTTTTGTTAAAAAGAAACACATGTGACCATTTTTTTCTCACATTGGATGTTTACTAATAATGAAGCATATAAAGCAGCAAGACACTGGTGGAAGGAAGTCTTTCAAAATGCAATGCAAATTTATGGTTGTCCAATAAATGTATCACATCCTCTAGGAGTCCCTCTCTGACTATTTGAATTACTTAAAGTATAAAAATCCAGACATTAAGTGTACTCACCTCCAAATTCACCACAACTGGTGAATAATATCCCAAGTCTTTTGAAACCACACAACATAACTCATCTACAGATAGACCAAAACTGAAGCCGATAATCACTATAATCTCCTCGATCAATTTAAAAATGGTGCCTTTGGACGCTGGTCTAGGTTTGACGTCAATGACAGATGGCCGTGGAATATGTATTAATATGTATATTTTGCAGACAATAGAACTTAATATACAAGAGAAGTCTTTCATGATTAATATTAGTGTTTAAAATGTTTTAATTTTAAATTAATCTTACCTATACAATATTTATGTTTTATTTGTGTAATTGTAATTATTGTTTATATCTTATAGTATCTATGAAACATCTGCATATTGGGTGTTTTCATTTTTTTTAACACCTGGCATGTAAAAACCCACAATATTTTCAGATCAGGTGTTTGCTCATCGCCCTCTAGCGTCAGAATTTCAAAACATGGTTTGAAACAATATAAACCAGTTTAATACATACTCTAAAGCACTCATTCAAAACAGAAGGTTGAATGGCCATGTACCTTTTTATAATTTATTGTGTTTTTAAAAAGGAATAAAGATAAAACCCTTCAATAAACTGCTATATATAAATTCAGACATGATTTACTCACACAAGTACTTTAATAAAGCAACAGCTCGCAGTGGTAAACTCATTTATTAATGAACATAAACCATTACTTTCTACAAAAGCTATGAGAAACATCACTTCCCTGCAGAATGGAAACTCTAAAGGTGTGTTCACACATAAAGTTCTTCATTTTCATTGGTAGTTGTGATGTGGGCGTGTCCAATGATGCAACAAAAGATGAGTAAAGTTTAACTTGTGCTTCATCTTAGCGTGGCGTCTGGGCATGTATTGTTATTGTTAAGGGAAACACATTTGACAAGGTCTGCAAACATTTTTAAAAACCACATGAATAAAGCCAACACTACAATGGTACAAATAATCTTTCTCACATATTTTAACAATTTGATTACTGTTGGTGAGATTGCTCGTATAATATAGATTGAAAAGACTGAATATAAGGACTGTTTAGTATCTATTGAGTAAGAGTAATGATGGGAGTTTCTTCTTGAGAAGACTTGAAGAGCTACTGAAGAGACAGATTCTCATATTCAAAAGAGCCGGACTGGTGAACAGCAGGATCCGAGACAGACTGTGTGAAAGACAGAGAGATTATGACCTACATTTTGAATGAACAAACTGTTTTGCACATGTAGTTTTCAACATTTCACACGTCAGATGATCTGGACTTGAGCTCAAGAGCTGCATATGTGTTTGCACTGGGATCATTGCTCTACAGGGAAACGTACTCAGTTATTAGCCAATCGGGTACTGACTTCAATGAGGGGGGTAATAATTTGGCAGGGGGTCGAAATTCAGCACAACACCAGCAAGCGAAGCAAATCGCTTTAGAGGCGTTTTAAAACAAACGCCAGCTAAAAGTGCTCTTTTAGAGAAATTGGCTCTGTTATTCTGTTATTGTCATTCTCAGCCGCCGAATGTCAGCAGAATGCACCAAAATTTGCCTTTACTGGCTGGATAGCTCGGCGGGCTCTGGTGGGCTTTCACGCCATAGGTTCGTTCCTCTCCGCGGAGCATCCATTAGCTCGTGCAGTTTCAATGCGTGATTTTATTAAAACTTCAGTAAAATCTGAGATAAAGGAGCGATGCAGTACGAGTGAACCGTATCGATAGGGAACAAGGAGAAGGACTTACAGCACAAAACAAGAAATTTTAAATGCTGTGAGTTCACGTCTCAGTATTTGTCAGATTGCCATGAGATGTTTGAGCAGTCTGATCATTTCCCAACACAAACTGTTGCCGTAACAATAAAGGAAGAGTCTTTGCCAACTCCCTAGGAACAGAAGCGTCAATCAAGTATCAAAAGTGTTGTCACTCTACAGGCTCTTACTCAAACAGTAAAACATAATAATGCTCAAATCAATATTTCACATTGGACCAGCTGTAAAAAGAAAACCATCTCTGAATTTACAAAAAAGCTTCTTATTCTTTCAATGATATTATTCTGTGGTTCTTTGATTATCTCACCTCATTTATAGCAGATCTTCTGTTTATCCTTTTCTTCTTACTGTCAAAAACACAAACAAGTAATTTCATTGTTTCATATACCATTAATAATCAAATATCTTTCTGAATTAGTTTGAAAGTATTATATTTATGTACTCTTTATTGATATACTTTTATTTACATAATAAATGATAATAATAATATGATGATGATGATGAAGAAAACTCCTCCAGATGCCGCTGTGATCACAATCACATTCCTACCAGCAACATGATGAACTGAAAGAGGAAGATCATCATGATTAACTCTCCAAACTGATGAATGATGTGATGATACAGGAGTGTGTTAATAAAAGCTTCACCTGTGACAGTTACAGCGTCTGATCTCTGAGATCCATGTTGATTGTGAGCCTGACAGTAGAAGTGTCCACTCTGTAGTGCACTGAAACTCTGTCCAGATCCAACAGCTGAGGTTTCATTCTCCTTAAACCAGCTGAAGTTCAGAGCAGGAGGGTTTGAGTCACTGATGCAGTTCAGAGTCACTGAATCTCCCTCCACTATTACACCAGATCCACTCATCAACACTGAGACACTCCTGGGAGGATCTAAAAATCAAAATTCACTATATAGATATTAGAAAATGATGAACTTGGAAATTTGAAACAATGTGCAGATGATCATGAACTCACACATGACATTTAAAGTCACAGCATCAGAGTATTTCTCTCCATGTTCATTGATGGACTTGCACTTGTATTCTCCACTGTCATCAGAGCTGATCTTTGAGATGCTGTAGATTCTTCCAGATCCTACAATCGTTCCTCCTTTAATCCAGCTGATTTCTGCTGGAGGGTTTGAGTCACTGATGCAGTTCAGAGTCACTGAATCTCCCTCCACTATTACACCAGATCCACTTATCAACACTGATACGTTATTTGGAGGGTCTAAAACAGACAAAAATTAAGATTCAATATAGATACGGCCTGGCGAAATTGCAATTGCTGGAATTTATATTAAGTACATAAATATGTAAATGTATTTGTAGTATACTTAGCATAAAATAAATGTATTTCAAATAAAATATTTTCGTATATTTCTTTTTGACAATGGTAGCAAGAAAGTATTGTTGGCCCTTGGAACCGACTGTCTCTGTGCCTATGAACCTTTGGATGTATGATCTCGATTGACTCCTGGCAGCTAGAGGCCTACGATATCAACCAACACGCTCCAGGGCCGCGGGAAGAGGTTTTAGGTTGGGGGTGCTGATTTTTTTTTTTGGGGGGGGGGGGGGGGGGGGGGGGGGGGGGGGGGGGTGTCACCACTTTTGAATAAGAAACAATATCAAGACTATAAAACTCCTCAAAAAACGCGCACACACTCAAACCTGACTGCACATCACATTTTTGACTTTATTGATTCTGCTTTTATTCCGGAGTCCCTTTTATTTTATTGCTCCGGAGTCGCATATCACATCAGTCACAAAATGCGCCACGGGGAAGAAAAAAACATCTATAGCCTAAGTCGCACTGGACTAAGTCGCATTTAAAAAAAAAATTATTTCACAAAAAATAAATAAAAAAATGTTACAGACAGTTCTCCGTTACGGACGTGAGCGCTCTAAAGTGGCACTAAAATAATGTTTTAAAACTTTCACAGAGACCTCAAACTGAAAGCACAAAGCCTGTCTTTAAATTTAATTTCGTTTTGTATTAATTGTATCTTAATTTTAATCGATGTTTCATCAACAAATTGTCTGGATTTAATAAGAAGTAGCCTAAATATAGGCTATTAGAAAATAAATAATCAGGATACGGAGGCGCTGGCGAACCTGGAGCTCGTCTCATAATGAAACTCAGCGTAGGCCTATAAGGTAGCCTATTGCCTCACAGACCTGAGACATTTGGATAGCTTGAAATGTCTACTTTTAAGCAGAACAATTCAAAACGAAAGAAAACAGACTGTGCTGCTTATGTAATTCGTATGAAATGTGCATTTCTCTCTGGCGCTGCGAAGATCGGGAGTCGTCAACTTCATCTGTCTAGCCGACACTGACATAAAAAATAACTGACTAAATGCTAAAAATGTATACATTTTAATGAACAAACATATGCGTTGCATTTACAATTCTGTGAAAACAGGGGGTGCTGCAGCACCCCCAGCACCCCCACTTCCCGCGGCCCTGACAAACGCTCTATTTGTCCTGATCGAGGAATGTGGAAATTCTTACTACTTACGAATGAGTGGGCACTGACGTGTATCTGTTTAGAACTGATTTCCCATCCCCTGTCTCGCAGCTCGGATCAACCGCAAAATCAGGTTTCCCCGCTGGCCATTTGGAGTGTACTGGAAATTGTCCAAAGCCATGAATTGTGTGTGCAACTGCAGACTACCGCCTTCTTGCTGTTAGCGTCTTCCATGTGCACTACGAGCGCGGAGTGGGCTGGGTCGTGAGTGAAGGACTTTGAATTACACCCTGGGCGAGACCCCCTTAGAGCGCCCCCCCCCCCCCCCCCCCCCCCCAAGACAAAAATACTAAGTAAGAAAAGCATTTTTTGCAGTGTAATAACTGAACTTGTAACAGTTTTGTTGCAAAGCACAATATTATGGTGAAATTAGATCTCGTGTTTGAGTTAAAACCGAATTATTGTTAAGCATAGCAAGAATCATAGCAAAAAGGCTAACAAATAAGAGTTATACCCACCAATTAATATTGCCCCTTCATTCATGACATGGATACCGTGATCATACAGAGAAAACATAGTTGCATACCTTTATCTTTCGCTCGTTTCTAAATTGGGCACCTGATGGCTTTGACCTTTCTTGTCCATCTCTTATTTGGCACTCGACATCGACAATAAACAGATTTCCCCTGATCCCTGATCACTCACGACGAGTCACGACCAGAAGTCAAGACTAAACCAATTCACCTTGGTGGTGGTGACCAAGTAATCGTTTTGTATTACCTATTTTTATTAGCCATTCAGACAATTCAGAAAAACAAAAATGTGCAGGAAATATAGAGGCCTGTATTTATAATGTTATGAATTAAATGTGCGTTATTTGGAAGAAAGTCGAGCCCCCCCCCCCCCCCCCCCCCCTCTCCCCCTCTCTTGTCCGTTCTATTTGGGAAAGACCCAGAGGTGAACTGTCATCCGCGCCCACGCCTCCGCACCCCCTCCCCTTTCCCCTTCTCAAACAAACAGCTTCTGTGCACGGCATCTTCTCAGCAAGCAGGGGCGCCTGCAGCTGCAGGGGGCGCAAATTTGCCAATTCCCCACACAGTGAAATGATAGATAATAGAAAACCGCTTCGCGGCGCAGATTTATTTTTATTTTTATTTAATTTTTCTGCTCGTGCCGGCGGCGCCGCCCCCCCAAAAATGCCGCCCCGGGCGATTGCCCGGTTCGCCCGTGCCAAAAACCGCTACTGACCATGCTACTTAAACACAGGACTTTTACCCTTGTGATACACAAGTAACAGACGTACACAGAAATCTTGTAAAAGTGCAAAAATTATTTAAGTAGCAGTTTAAAAACTATACACAGTAATATGCATGACCAAGAAGGCGGAAACACACAATAAATGTAGCTTACTGCTCCAGTTCAATGGCTATGGGGAATGTTAAAATCTGGCACCCCCTGGCTGGCCAGTGAATAAAAGTGAGAGGCTATAACACGAATTTCCCTTATGAAGTTATATCTAGCACAGCACAGCCACACGTGAGATTTACACAGCAAAAGCAAATAGCAGGTATAATAACGTACAGGTCACCAAACATTTTTAATAAAACATAAACATCTTAACCTCTGTCAATTCTCAATAAGAACTTCTGTAGATGAATGGCAGAAATAAAGCCAGTATGGTTAGTTATAAGTGAAGATGGTAATGCTGTTTGTGGAGTTGTTTAATTCTCCTCTGCTGAAATCTTGAGAGATTTAATGTCTTTTATATTCAGTTGATTCATCCAAGGCTGTGGCTGGAAGTCAGTTGTAGTTCCCTATCAGTTGGTCACTCTCAACGTACGACGTGACCGACGAATAGGAATCTCGCTAGAAAGGCCAATCTACTTCGAGTGAAACTAAATGAGCCAATGCACATTGGTGTGAAATAATTTGCATCAGCTGCTCAGCCACACAGGGCGGGTATATAATGAGCAGAAGGTGCGATTGCACTTCAGCTTTTTGCTTCGGAGCCGAGCGTTTCGATGCTGTTTAGTCTACTGAGTGATCAAACAACAAGCAAGCGCTTCAGGAGGATCTCTCGTGTCTGGTGTGGACGATGCAGCGGGGTCGACTTTCTCTCTCTCTCTCTCTCTCTTCTGTTTTTGTGTTACTGAGCAAAACAAAAAGGCTGTTTTCACAGCTGGTGACGATGCGCCAAGAGCGCTGTAGAGCATTCCCCTGAAAGAGCTTACATGGGTATGAATTGCGTGTTTCTAAAGATGGCATTCCACCCTTTTTGTCTGGTTGCGGTCATTTACTGTCCTCACTGATGGCCACGATCACAATCTTGCTTGCCTGGGAAACATGTGAGACTGTGTTTGTGGGTGGTTCATGTTTTCGCATGAGGACATGACCCTGTCGGCACACCAGTTGACTCTTCTTTCTCCGGAAAGCTCGAGTCCCCTCTGTTGTTGGCCAGCCACTGCTTGTGTGTAAAAGCAGAGCTGCAGGTCTGCTCAACACTCTAGGAGACCGTGGAGATCTGCGAGAGCTTCCGCCGGACAAAACCAGACGGGTCTCTCGCTCCTCAGCTTGTCGTGTGCCGTCGAGTTGCCGGGCTGCAGCGCGGGTTGTCGCGGCAACCCAGTGCTCGCTCTGCGCTCTAGGTGCGCGGTCTCTTTGTCTATTCTCCGTTGTAGTGTCTTGAGCAGCTTCTGGATGGGATTGCTGGTCCTTAAAAAAAAAAAGGAGGAACCTAGCGTTTCATTCAGGGCTCCAGCTGAGGGCAGATGTCGATTGCTGCATCGGAGAGAGGGGCTATTTCGCTCTGGAAATAAGGATGATGCTGAGTTCCCACTGTAATAGTGTGTGTGTGCTTATGCTGAATCAGATTCAGACCTGACAGCCATCCTTTCCCAGGTCTTTCTCGGATGTGCATTTAAAACTTAGCAGTATGGAGTTATATTGGTGCCAAAATATGGAACACCAAAAGTGCCAAATTCTGTTTTCACCTCTCTCACTACTCTTGACGGTGGGGTGGCTGTGCCTCTGGCAGGCTACCTCCGCCAGGCCACCTCTGCCCTGCATGCGAGACCAAGGCACTCTTATTGTACGAGGATAGTTCTGAGCCGGATTTGAGCTGCGCTTGTCGATCAAGTCACAGCGCAGGCCCTCGGTCAGACGATGTCCACCTTGGTGGTCCAAAAGCACCCCTGGCTGTCCTTTCTGAGGTGTGAGAGGTCGTCAAAGTACGCTTTCTCGATGCTCCCATCTTACAAGGTGGCCTTTTCGGCGAATAGGAATCTCGCTAGAAAGGCCAATCTACTTCGAGTGAAACTAAATGAGCCAATGCACATTGGTGTGAAATAATTTGCATCAGCTGCTCAGCCACACAGGGCGGGTATATAATGAGCAGAAGGTGCGATTGCACTTCAGCTTTTTGCTTCGGAGCCGAGCGTTTCGATGCTGTTTAGTCTACTGAGTGATCAAACAACAAGCAAGCGCTTCAGGAGGATCTCTCGTGTCTGGTGTGGACGATGCAGCGGGGTCGACTTTCTCTCTCTCTCTCTCTCTCTTCTGTTTTTGTGTTACTGAGCAAAACAAAAAGGCTGTTTTCACAGCTGGTGACGATGCGCCAAGAGCGCTGTAGAGCATTCCCCTGAAAGAGCTTACATGGGTATGAATTGCGTGTTTCTAAAGATGGCATTCCACCCTTTTTGTCTGGTTGCGGTCATTTACTGTCCTCACTGATGGCCACGATCACAATCTTGCTTGCCTGGGAAACATGTGAGACTGTGTTCGTGGGTGGTTCATGTTTTCGCATGAGGACATGACCCTGTCGGCACACCAGTTGACTCTTCTTTCTCCGGAAAGCTCGAGTCCCCTCTGTTGTTGGCCAGCCACTGCTTGTGTGTAAAAGCAGAGCTGCAGGTCTGCTCAACACTCTAGGAGGCCGTGGAGATCTGCGAGAGCTTCCGCCGGACAAAACCAGACGGGTCTCTCGCTCCTCAGCTTGTCGTGTGCCGTCGAGTTGCCGGGCTGCAGCGCGGGTTGTCGCGGCAACCCAGTGCTCGCTCTGCGCTCTAGGTGCGCGGTCTCTTTGTCTATTCTCCGTTGTAGTGTCTTGAGCAGCTTCTGGATGGGATTGCTGGTCCTTAAAAAAAAAAAGGAGGAACCTAGCGTTTCATTCAGGGCTCCAGCTGAGGGCAGATGTCGATTGCTGCATCGGAGAGAGGGGCTATTTCGCTCTGGAAATAAGGATGATGCTGAGTTCCCACTGTAATAGTGTGTGTGTGCTTATGCTGAATCAGATTCAGACCTGACAGCCATCCTTTCCCAGGTCTTTCTCGGATGTGCATTTAAAACTTAGCAGTATGGAGTTATATTGGTGCCAAAATATGGAACACCAAAAGTGCCAAATTCTGTTTTCACCTCTCTCACTACTCTTGACGGTGGGGTGGCTGTGCCTCTGGCAGGCTACCTCCGCCAGGCCACCTCTGCCCTGCATGCGAGGCCAAGGCACTCTTATTGTACGAGGATAGTTCTGAGCCGGATTTGAGCTGCGCTTGTCGATCAAGTCACAGCGCAGGCCCTCGGTCAGACGATGTCCACCTTGGTGGTCCAAAAGCACCCCTGGCTGTCCTTTCTGAGGTGCGAGAGGTTGTCAAAGTACGCTTTCTCGATGCTCCCATCTTACAAGGTGGCCTTTTCGGCGAATAGGAATCTCGCTAGAAAGGCCAATCTACTTCGAGTGAAACTAAATGAGCCAATGCACATTGGTGTGAAATAATTTGCATCAGCTGCTCAGCCACACAGGGCGGGTATATAATGAGCAGAAGGTGCGATTGCACTTCAGCTTTTTGCTTCGGAGCCGAGCGTTTCGATGCTGTTTAGTCTACTGAGTGATCAAACAACAAGCAAGCGCTTCAGGAGGATCTCTCGTGTCTGGTGTGGACGATGCAGCGGGGTCGACTTTCTCTCTCTCTCTCTCTCTCTTCTGTTTTTGTGTTACTGAGCAAAACAAAAAGGCTGTTTTCACAGCTGGTGACGATGCGCCAAGAGCGCTGTAGAGCATTCCCCTGAAAGAGCTTACATGGGTATGAATTGCGTGTTTCTAAAGATGGCATTCCACCCTTTTTGTCTGGTTGCGGTCATTTACTGTCCTCACTGATGGCCACGATCACAATCTTGCTTGCCTGGGAAACATGTGAGACTGTGTTCGTGGGTGGTTCATGTTTTCGCATGAGGACATGACCCTGTCGGCACACCAGTTGACTCTTCTTTCTCCGGAAAGCTCGAGTCCCCTCTGTTGTTGGCCAGCCACTGCTTGTGTGTAAAAGCAGAGCTGCAGGTCTGCTCAACACTCTAGGAGACCGTGGAGATCTGCGAGAGCTTCCGCCGGACAAAACCAGACGGGTCTCTCGCTCCTCAGCTTGTCGTGTGCCGTCGAGTTGCCGGGCTGCAGCGCGGGTTGTCACGGCAACCCAGTGCTCGCTCTGCGCTCTAGGTGCGCGGTCTCTTTGTCTATTCTCCGTTGTAGTGTCTTGAGCAGCTTCTGGATGGGATTGCTGGTCCTTAAAAAAAAAAAGGAGGAACCTAGCGTTTCATTCAGGGCTCCAGCTGAGGGCAGATGTCGATTGCTGCATCGGAGAGAGGGGCTATTTCGCTCTGGAAATAAGGATGATGCTGAGTTCCCACTGTAATAGTGTGTGTGTGCTTATGCTGAATCAGATTCAGACCTGACAGCCATCCTTTCCCAGGTCTTTCTTGGATGTGCATTTAAAACTTAGCAGTATGGAGTTATATTGGTGCCAAAATATGGAACACCAAAAGTGCCAAATTCTGTTTTCACCTCTCTCACTACTCTTGACGGTGGGGTGGCTGTGCCTCTGGCAGGCTACCTCCGCCAGGCCACCTCTGCCCTGCATGCGAGGCCAAGGCACTCTTATTGTACGAGGATAGTTCTGAGCCGGATTTGAGCTGCGCTTGTCGATCAAGTCACAGCGCAGGCCCTCGGTCAGACGATGTCCACCTTGGTGGTCCAAAAGCACCCCTGGCTGTCCTTTCTGAGGTGCGAGAGGTCGTCAAAGTACGCTTTCTCGATGCTCCCATCTTACAAGGTGGCCTTTTCGGCGACACTGTCGAGGACTGGCCCAGCAGGTCTCCGCAGTTCATGTCAACTGGGAAAAGAGCAAACTCTCCCCTGTACAGAGGATCTCTTTTCTCGGTATGGAGTTGGATTCGGTTGCACAGACAGTCCCCAGACAGTCCCCGACTGTCCCCTCTCTCAGTCGGTGCTGAGCTGCTTGAACACGTTCAAAGGCAGGACGGCGGTCCCACTGAAATTCTTTCAGAGACTCCTGGGGCATAAGGCAGTGCCAGCAGCGGTAACTCTGCTCAGGCTGCTCCATATGAGACTGCTTCAGCACTGCCTTTACAGCTGAGTCCTGAGATGGGTGATGTGGCATCACGGCACTCACCGTGTGACAATCACACCGGCGTGCCGCCATACCTTCAGCCTGTGGTCAGACCCCTCGTTTCTGCGGGCAGGAGTGCCCTTGGAACAGCTGTCCAGGCATGCTGTGGTGTTCACAGATGCCTCTGCCACCGGCTGGGGTGCCATGCTCAATGGGCATGCGGTCTCAGGGGTGTGGACGGGCCCCCAACTGCATTGGCACATCAACTGCCTTGAGGTTCTAGGTGACTTACCCCCAGAGGTACTTAACACCATCACTTCTGCACGGGTGCCATCCACGAGACGTGCGTACGCCTTGAAGTGGAACCTGTTCGTCGAGTGGTGTTCTTCTAGCCGAGAGGACCCCCGAAGATGTTTGATAGGGTCCGTGCTTTCCTTCTTGCAGCAAGGGTTGGAGCACAGGCTGTCTCCCTCCACCCTCAAAGTACATGCTGCCGCTATTTCAGCATATCACGACCACATAGATGGCAAAACAGTAGGAAGGCACGACCTGGTCGTCAGGTTCCTTAGGGGGGCGAGACGGTTAAACGCCCATCCTCCTGGGCGCTGGCACGTGGCTCCTCGCTAACAGATATCTGTAGAGCTGCGGGCTGGGCGACACCTAACACGTTATATATATATAACACTGAATTTGTTAAGGTTCTGTTTAAAACTGGTTTTGAGTCATTTATACATTCATAGACATCAACATTCGGTATATGAAACACAACAATGGAGACATTCTTCATGCCAGCATACAAAACACATTCATGGCTCCCAGCATGCATTGCAGCATGAATTAATTATGCAGCTGAATTATTTTTTGATTGTCACCATTGTTAAGGTTTGTATGACAAGTGCTGATGTCTAAATGTGTCGTTTTAAACTTTTATATATATTTGAAGAATCTTACACAAATTTCTTCAATTACAAATTATTTTTATGACATCAATTGAGTTCATTACCTTCTTTTCTAATTACTTTCAAGTTCCAAAAGTGAGCAAAACTACTGTGAAAGCAATTGTTTTATATAGTCCTTTGTCTGTTATTAAAACAGACATGTTGTTCTCCATAAACACCTGCAATTGCTGATAAAGCACCAACTTATACAAAATCAAGGATCAAGAGCCCAACTAAGGCAAACACTGATCTCCATGATGGTGACCTCAAACGAAACATTTTCAATAAGACATCAACATCTAAACCTCTGTTAATTCTCAATAAGAACTTCTGTAGACGTGTGACAGAAATAAAGTCAGTCTGGTTAGTTATAAGTGAAGCTGGTAATGCTGTCTGTGGAGTTGTTTAATCAGATCTTGAGAAAGTTAACTTTTATCTTCAGTTCATCTAAGGCTGTTTCTGAAGAAAGTTGTAGTTTCTGTTTCTATTTTTCTATTTTTCAGGAACATCACACTAACCTTTAAATAACATTCTAGTAACATTAAGGAAACTGGACATTTTTATGTTCTTGGAATGTTAGAAATCAACGTTCCTATAATGTTTTTTTTTTTTTATCAAAATTAAGTTGAAAGAATGTTTGAGGAACATTATACCTTTTAAAACACGTTCCTCTAACGTCAGGAAAACTGGACATTTTTCACGTTCCCAGAACCAACACTGAATATTTGGAGAACGTTCTTATAACAAAAGTCTGTTAGCTGGGAAGTAGGCCAAATATACTTAGACCTTTCTGTCAGTATGTCAAGTATACTTAAGTGCAATTTTAAATATTTCTGAGAAATAAATAAAGTATATTTCTGAGAAGTGTGCAAAAAGTAGACTGAAAGTATACTTTCTTATTTTAAGTTTAAAAGAAGTACACTAATAGCACACTTGAATAAATGTACTTTTCTTAAGGGATGTCTCGTAAGCGATTGGGGTGTTTTGTTGTTGGATGTAATAGTGAGCATAGCCTTATATTTATATACTTGACGTTATATACTTGACGAACATATACTTGACTTTTACTAGTCCTGACATCAGAGCCGCTAGTGTTGTCAAAAGTATCGACTTCGAAACCAAGGTGTAACCCAGGTTACAAAAATAAAATAAAAAGCATTAACACATGAATGAGCAGAATATTTATTTTATTTTCATTTTATTAGTTATTTTTGTGTTTTGGAAAAAAATAAAAATAATAATTTTTGTTTGGAAGAGCCGACCAATGAGAGTTGGGAATGTTGTGTAGCGCATTTTTTTGTTTTCTCAGTCTGAGCTGAGAACTGCTGAAACCTTACTATAGCCTACAGTCAACAAAACTAAAAAGTCGATGCATGTCTCCAGTATGTTAAATACGTTAAGTTTTGATTAAAACATTATAAACATTTACTTTGCACCCTTAAGACCTTGGCAAGAGTTTACGTCAAAAATGTATATCAACTTACTTAAACATTATTTTCAGGAACAGCTCATTTAATTTCTTAGTATAATAATAAATGTTTAGTTTTACAATTGATTCATTGTGTTTCCAATCTTTAAAATAATACAGTGAAAAGACAGTATGTGATAAACATGTTTCCAACATGTTTTATTTTGTTACACTTATTGATGTTCAACAAAATACTTAAGAAACATGCATTTCGTCTCTCTGAAAAAATTGCACGCATGCTCAGCTCAACAGCTCATCAGGTTCTCAGTATGTCGAACATGTCCGAAATAAACAGTTCTCGGTTCTGTACTGGTGATCCGAGAACCGCTGTACCTGTACGTACGGTAGTGCGCGCGTGCGCAGTATCAGCTGCTCGTGCTCATCACTTCTCTCAGCACAACATGTCTCAGCTCAGTGAACTGTTGGATTTACTGGAGTAAAATATACTCCGGGATATTGGTTTATTTCGAGTCGAAGGGACTGTCAGGACTCAGGCATGTCCGAAAGTGAGTAACTTTAGTAAAATTGTGGATCAGTGCTGACGCAGTATAATTTTTTGTAATAGTCGCAAAATGCAATGTGCTTAGTCAGTGATAGTCAGAAATCGGAAGGTCTCTTTAATGATGTGCCCCATGCTCAGAGATGGGAAGTAACAAAGTACAAATACTTCGTTACTGTACTCAAGTAGATTTTTCAGATATTTTTACTTACTTTACTATTTATTTTTGTTCCGACTTTTTACTTTTACTCCTTACATTTTTAAGTCGAATATCAGTACTTTCTACTCCTTACATTTTACAAAATTGGCTCGTTACCTTAGTTTCAAATAATTTCAGTGGAGTTACCGTTATTATTTTTCGCGTCATCAACCCTTCGCAGGGAGTTTGAATGACAGGCAATCTGACCAATCATAATCCGCCATCTGCCATTTTGTCCGACAAAGCAGTCAGGAGAGTAGTAGATTAACATTGGAGGATTTAAACTTGAAAAATTAAGTGTACCGACGTCTTTCCGCGGTTAAAACAACATTCCTTCTTATGTTCATTCATGTTTATTTGATGCTATAAATTAACTAGAAGGAAGAGATGATCGGTTAACGAGCAGCTTTAACTGATCGATCTGTCAGACACAAAACTGTATTTATTGTTTAAATGTCTTTAAAAAATGACTAAATTTGAAAAGTGAGACTTTGTTTCATATAAAAAAATAACCTGGTCTGTCCTGTCTGTCAGTGTGTTGTCAGTGTCCTCTCTGCTCCGCGATGTGTGTTTCACTGCGTGAGAACTTGGTGTGGCGTGAGAGCGGCGTCGCTTGCCGGTCATAGCAACGGTAACTAAAGGGGGCGGGTCTTTGCGAACGGTCAATTGGATGGGAATATACGTTGCACTTAACGCACCACTACAAGACGACTCGACAGATTCGGTGGCATTCATTCGCGGCAAATCATTACATGTAGATTCCTTTAAATGTTAAGGGGAAGATTAAAAAAAGAGAAACTGGATCTGTGAATTTTCACAGAATCACAATTGAATTTATATCTTGCTACTCAGTCAGAATCTTATTAACCTGGAGTCCCAATCTGTCACAATAATCATATAGGCTATGTAATGGTTTAGGCCTATTGGCAGACATCCATTTAAAATGTAGGCAATGGCATATAAAGAACCTTTTTTCCAAATCCACTTAAGTTCCTCAGCTTGCACTCTAGTAACATGTAGCTTTGCATAAAAAATGGTTGTCATTCGCAAGGCTACTTTTACTTTTATACTTCAAGTAAATTTCCAAGCCTGTACTTTGTACTTTTACTTGAGTAAAGAAGTTAAATCAGTACTTCTACTTTTACCAGAGTATTTTTTAACACAAGTATCTGTACTTCTACTTGAGTACGGGAAGTGAGTACTTTTGCCATCTCTGCCCATGCTCCATTCATTAGTGCCTTCGGTTTGATCTATCCTGGACAGAGATTTGCGGGAACACCAGACTACACATTAATCTACTATGAATAATGATTTCAGAATACTTCAGAATACATCAAGATGTAACATTTATTTGTCAGGTAAAAATGTATCATGCTAATTACACAAGTGATTAAAAGCCAATTCAGAAATAATACATGACATCAATTACTCAAAGATGACTCTAAAAGTAAGCAATGCATTCCTGACAGAGACACACAGGGGTGTGAGAGTGTGTTCCAAGTGTAAGACTTGAGAAAACACTGACACAGCACTGCATGGGGGTTGTTCCTGGTTACAGGTTCCCAAAGTCTGCTCTGCCACTTCCTCTTAAATACCCAGACCAGAACAAAAGGGTTATACCAATATCTTTTAGAGTTGTTTTGGGTCAATTCATATACCCCAGGGGGTAACGCCTGGTTTCGGGGGAGAGGGGAGAATTATCAGATATCTTGAAGAGACATCTCCCAGAGAGGAGAAAAGGATTCTCCTGAGTTCTCAGTCTTTCTCATAATACCAATGACTGCAATGAAATTAAGACCATTTTACTCATCGCACTGAGACATTTAAAATGATACCAAACATGAAAAGGAAAAACAATAGATTCACAAGATACATCATATGTGATATATGAAGACTTCAGATGCAAAAGCCTCTAAGTGCCACCTGAAATTTTCTTCTAAAATGATCATTTTTATCAAGCTTGTATGTTTATGTTCAGTTATTTCACTTTAATGGCAATGAAAATTACCTATTAATTGTCATTAAAGTGAAATTACTGAACCTAAATATACGAGCTTGATAAAAATTATCATTTTAGAAGAACATTTCAGATGGCATTTAGAGGCTTTTGCATCTGAACATTCTTAGTGAACTTTTGGTGACTTGACTCAGGAGGAGAGGAAGGGTGGAGGGAGAGGGAGATGCAGACATAAGGAAGGAGAAAAGTTTGGACAAGACAATGTCCTGTGCTCTTTCTTTGCGATCTTCTGACCAGGGTGTTTTATTGCTTTATTGTAGGGAGAATTTTATCTCAGCTTTTGTTTTAGCAGGAACATCAGTTCTTACATTTAAAACTTTGAATCGTCAAAGAAAATACGTCATTAAATAAAACACTGAAGTACATAAAACACATACTCACACATGACATTGAGCTGAACAGCAGGAGAGATGTGAGTGTGTCCGTCTACAGCACAGCTATATCTGCCTGAATCCTCTCTTCTGACTGACTGCAGCAGGAGTTCATTGTTTCTGTCTCTTCTCTCAGTTAATGGCTGTGAGTTTCTGTACCAGATGAATGTTGCTCTGTCAGTCAGAGCGCAGCTGCTTTTACATCTCAGATTGACTGAATCTCCCTCTGTCACTCTCTCAGGAGACTCCACCTGAAGATCTGAACACAACACACACATTATATCTAGTGCTGCTGTCATACACTGATTATTATTCAACATAATGCACAGAAGAAGAGATAAACCTCATCAAAGTCACCTGTGACATTAAGAGTCACTCCAGGTTTACCAATCCATTTTCCATCAGGTTTATCAGTGATGAATCTGAAATAGTACATGTGTGAATCCTTCAGTGTCACATGACTCAGTCTGACGGTGCAGTTCTGCTGTTTATCTCCCAGATACTGAAGCCTCTGACTGTATTCAGGGTCCTCAGACAGATCTGGAGGCTCTTCACCATGTATTAACAATTTAGCCCAGAACGCTTTCATGATCTGATATCCAGTAGGGTATGTATAAGTGCATCTCATTATCACTGTTGAGTCCTTTAGTGCACAGATGTGTGAAGGACTGTAACTCACACCCCAATCATCACTAGAAACCCCTGAAACACAGATTATTGGGGTAGTTTACACACACACACACACACACACACACACACACACACACACACACACACACACACACACACACACACACACACACACACAAATCAATATTTTACAATTACCCTCATGTTGTTCCAAATCTTTACGCTGTTATTTTTTTCCCTGGAACACATGAAATGTTTACATTGCAACGCAATTGAAATAATAGTTAGTGATGTACAGCAGTGGTTCCCAACCTTTTTTTGTCTGAGACCCCCTTTTTCCCAAGAAAATATTTTAGGGCCCCCCTTCACATTTAATGATATTTTCGCTCTTGTAAGCTTGCAGCAAGGATGACAAAATATGTTGTTTTCAAACAAACGGTATGTTTACTATAAACATATATGTTTATGCACAAATAATAGCCTATAATATTGAAAATACAATAACAAAAACATTAGTAGGCCCTTTGTAATTTGAAAACGTAAGCCTAGGAGTAGCCTATAAATTTGCCCTATTTTTTAAATGCAATAACAAAAATATCAATATTCACACTTTTGTGTAGGTAAAAAAAGAATGAATATAGGCTATTACTAAATTACTTCTGTCTGGGGCCTCAATACTTGCATGTTATTTGTGAGGCTTTATCAATGTGAGGCTTTATTTTTTAGGCTTTTGGCGCTATAGCGAGCGATAACAAACATGCGTTTATTAACAGAATAATGCGTCTTTCGGAAGAACATTGTAGCCGGAACTACTTCTCTCTCTGTGTGCGTCTATGACGAGTCACGCAGGTACTGGTCTACTCCGCAGCGGCAGCGATCCGAACCAGTGTAAAATAGTCCCAATGTAATCACTTATTATAGGTGTACCATAGTGATTCAGGATAAGACAAAAACACGGTTTGGAAGATGGATTCATGATGAACTCGCTCATTATATAAATTTTGAACAGAAAAAAGTTAAGGACTTTTATTTAATGCAAATTGCTCAAAACTTTTCAAAATATGACGCGACCCCCCACAGAGCTCGCTGAGGCCCCCTTGTGGGAACGCCCCTGTTGGGAACCGATGATGTACAGTACATAATTTGTACATTGATTTTTTTTATCTTGGTACGTTTTAGTTTGGGGAAAACAATGAAACATTTAGCTGAACTTTAGTTTTTACTAAAGACTAAAATTTGCTTAATATTATATTTTTGATTCATACAAAAAATGTGAAAGGGGGTTCAAAAGGATGATTGACAAAAGTTAAAATGAAGTTTGTAGTTCTGAACTGGATCCTCCTCCAAAGCGCTATGGATTGTGGGCAATATTAGCTGTTATAATGAGCACGCATCCACACTTCGAAAATCCATCAGAAATAGAAGACCATACAGGGACTTCTGGCATACTCTTTTCAACATACTATGCTTTGGGACATACTTATTTTTATATCACATACTGTTAAGGATATACAGCATGGACATTGAGACGCAGGGTATCACTTGTTTCAGCATCTTCTTCTCCTGTGTTTTGATACAGAGATTATGTACTCTTTCAGAAGATGCGTAATAGCGCCCCCTACCGTATAACAGTGAAAAAACTGATAGCCTGAAATTTCAGTCAGTGGCTGGGAAAAAGTAAAGAGATTTGAAGTAAATTCATAAGTACACTTCCAGTGGACTAGCCTACTCAGATACTCAGAATTAGGAGCATATCTGTTTTCTTTATAAATCAATATTTTCAAAACACAACTACAAGCCACTTATACTTAGAATACTTAATTATACTTTTAAGTATATCTCAATCAAAAGATAGGTACATAGGCCAAATATACTTAGACCTTTCTGTCAGTATGTCAAGTATACTTAAGTGCAATTTTAAGTATATTTCTGAGAAATACATAAAGTATATTTCTGAGAAGTATATGAAAAGAAGACTGAAAGTATACTTTCTTATTTTAAGTTTAAAAGAAGTATACTAATAGCACACTTGAATAAATGTATTTTTCATAAGGGATGTCTCGTAAGCGATTGGGGTGTTTTGTTGTTGGATGTAAGAGTGAACATAGCAGTCTTCGTTTACTAGTCCTGACATCAGAGCCGCTAGTGTTGCCAAAAGTATCGACTTCGGTACCAAGTCGTTACTGAAATTCAAAAAATGTGACGAAACCAGCATTTCCCTCTAGCATTTTGAGCGCTGTTGAACGGATTCTTAAACACCTCTGATTGGCCATTGCATTCACACGCTCAACATATGTCTCTGATTGGCTACAATAATCAACACTTCAAAAACATTTTGTAAATAGACATCTTACACAGCGCTTAGATACACACAGGAGCGTTTAAAAGCAGGCATCTATCAGCAGATCCCTAATATATCCATTGATAGACGGATCCCCTGATAGACAGATGCGCTGATAGACACATGCTTTCAAACATTCCTGTGTGTATCTGTGTAAGCGCTCGGTGAAGACAACATGTTTTTGAAGCGTTGATCATTGTAGCCAATCAGAGCACCTAAACACAATGGCCAATCAGAGGTGTTTAAGAATCCATTCAACAGTGCTCAAATTGTGTCACAGTGTCTGGTTTGTGTATCCCGGGTGTCCACTAGAGGTCTCTTCCCCATACTGTCACCACTACATCATGAACTGCATTTCCCACAATCCTTGTCTGGACTCATCACTGTTTATTGCACTCAGCTGTTTCCCGATGATTTGCATGGGCTATATATGGTTGAAAGGGGGCGGGTAAAGGGCGGGATGTCGATTTTTTTCACGTGCGCAAATTATCAGGTAGACTGTGATTTATAAATGGAAAATTGAATGCAGGTGTGCGTGCGCACGGTTTTATAAGTCTACATTTTTGTTTGCGTACTCCATTTTTGGCTTTCGGGCGCACGTACACTTTTAGTAAGGATCCTACGCACAGTTTTATAAATGAGACCCTTGAGCCGGTGTCTGTTCCTGTTCCTGAGCCTTCGCTGTGGCCCGAGGGGTCGTCTCCGCCATGGCCGCCCAATGGGTCGTCTGCTTCGCCCTGGCCACCCTATGGACTGTCTGCTTCGCCCTGGCCACCCAATGGACTGTCTGCTTTGCCCTGGCCACCCAATGGACTGTCTGCTTCGCCCTGGCCACCCAATGGACTGTCTGCTTCGCCCTGGCCACCCAATGGACTGTCTGCTTCGCCCTGGCCACCCAATGGACTGTCTGCTTCGCCCTGGCCACCCAATGGACTGTCTGCTTCGCCCTGGCCGCCCGATGGACTGTCTGCTTCGCCCTGGCCGCCAGCTAAGCCATCACCCCCTGTTCCTGTTCCCCTCCATGGACCTGCCCCCCCATCCCTCCCCCTGATCCTCCACCGTTCCACCTACCTCCTGGACTATTGTTTTTTTTTTGTGTGTGTGTGTGTCTTGGAGCGTCTGGTAGCCGCTCCATAGAGGGGGGGTTATGTCACAGTGTCTGGTTTGTGTATTCTGGGTGTCCACTAGAGATCTCTTCCCCATACTGTCACCACTACATCATGAACTGCATTTCCCACAATCCTTGTCTGGACTCATCACTGTTCATTGCACTCAGCTGTTTCCTGTTCCCTTGTTAGTTTCTGTGTATATATATACCCTGTTGGATCAGTGTTTGTCACGTTATTCCTAACAAGTCCTTGTTATTCGTCACACCACTTTGGAGGTCTGTTTTCTTGCCTGTTCTTGTTTTGTTTCTCGTTTATGGTTTGCTTATATGGATTTTGACCCCTGCCTGGACTGGTTTTATGATTTACGGATTACCCATTAAACTGCTATTGGATCTACCCCTGTTTCCTGTGTGTGGTATCGTGACAAATTGCTACTATATTAAAAATGTCACTATGTTATTTATTGTTTTGATCAAATAAATGCAGCCTTGTGAGCATAAGATACTTCTTTCAAAAACATTTTTAAAAATCGTAATTATTTATGTCAAGACCACCCATTGGCCAAAAGACGGAGTCCAACGGTCTGGGCGAAGGTATAATGCGTGTATGTCTTTCCAGCGCTCCAGTGAAGTTCACTTAATTTATTGGAATTTAGTTTCAATATTACTTTAGCTGTACACTTAATCTGACTTCAATTTCAAATGATAATCAAATTTAGATTGTGTTTCTTATTAGAAAATAATCATAAATATTTATAATGAATTAATTTTGATCTTTGATTATTCTGGGTATCCCATATTTTCAATTATTCATTCATTAAGGACCCTGTGTCGCTTTGAGACGTCATGTCACGAATGTGCGCTCACGATCACAAACGTAGCCAGTTCTGAAATAGTCAGAGGATGCAGTGTAAACTATTTTACCCTTAAGCAGTCGCCCATGCTTCCCTAAAGGTGTAATTTTTTGTAATAGTCACAAGATGCAACGTGCTAAGTCAGTGATAGTCAGAAATCGGAAGGTCTCTTTAATGATGTGCCCCATGCTCCATTCATTAGTGCCTTCGGTTTGATCTATCCTGGACAGAGATTTGCGGGAACACCAGACTACACATTAATCTACTACGAATAATGATTTCAGAATACTTCAGAATAAATCAAGATGTAACATTTATTTGTCAGGTAAAAATGTATCATGCTAATTACACAAGTGATTAAAAGCCAATTCAGAAATAATACATGACATCAATTACTCAAAGATGACTCTAAAAGTAAGCAATGCATTCCTGACAGAGACACACAGGGCAATGGCGATTCTAGGGGGTGGCCTGGGGTGGCCGGTGCCACCCCTGAAAGCTCATTGGCCACCCCTGCGGCCACCCCAGATCTGATAGGTAGGTCAAGTTCGTCAACACAAGAAACGAGAAATGTTGTCAATCAGTGATGACAGCTGATCAACTGATTTAGGGCCAGTTTCACATTTTTAACTAACACAGGAACGGTCGTACTGAGACTGTGAGAGCTGATTTCTGCTCAGCGGACGTTTGGCAATGCAGGTCAGATGACCCATGAGATAAGAGCACGCGCGCTGCACGGTGCACCTGCTGCTGCTGGTCCGTGAAACAAGAGGACGTCACACAGTTGCAACAATACAACAACGATAAAAACGCTGGAATCAGTCGATTGAGAGGTATGGTCGGGACCCAACGCAACAGAGTGCGGCACGGGAATATAGATCTGATGGCCGAGTGCGGGCGCGGGCGGTAATGCACTCGTGTGTCGATTCGCGGGAGTCGGGACTCCCGCAAAATAGAATGATCTATAAATTGAACAAATAAAAACGAATAAATTGTCATTCATCTGTTGCACAAAAGCAACAAGAACAACTAAAACAAAATAGAAACTATTTACAGGCCAGAGTCTCTATTTATAACATGTTTGCAGCGTTGAACAATGTAACCAATCACAGACATATGTGTTGATTTCTTGAACGCAATGGCCAATCAGATGCATTTAAGATAGAATCCCCTCACCGCTCAAAATGGACTTTTTGTTCAGTGCTGAATTCTGCATACTGGCAAATCATCTATTATATCAAACAAAGTGTAGATAATATGAAAGATTAATTATGCTGCCAGTTTCATTGATAATAACAGATTTGTGAGATGGCGATGAACTGAGATGTCAGCTTTTTAGGAATTATTAAGTGAGAAATCCGTCCCGCGCAGGTCTCTAATGTAGACTTTAAAAACAAACCACTAACATTATATTTACATTAACAGTAGCCTAGGCTGCAATCTAGTGTATGTAAACCTTTTTGCAGATAAACACAAATGCATTTTCGGACAAGTTAATGGCCAAGTTAATTGAGTAAATAATATCCCCCACTATGGCAATTAATAACAGACTATAGTAAACACATTTCCTAAATAGGCCTGTGACTATCTTACATTTTATGAAATAGTACCATTATTTAAAAATAAAGTTTGCACTTTGTTACTATTATTAAAATCCTCTATTTCCTCTAATCTAGATCCAACTCCTCCCACCTTACATATAAGAGTTTAAAGGTTTACATAACATTACTTTATAGTATATATGGCCACCCCACTCTAGTTTTGTGTCCCATCTTGGCCACCCCAGTAAAAATGTCCTGGATACGCCACTGACACAGGGGTGTGTGAGTGTGTTCCAAGTGTAAGACTTGAGAAAACACTGACACAGCACTGCATGGGGGTTGTTCCTGGTTACAGGTTCCCAAAGTCTGCTCTGCCACTTCCTCTTAAATACCCAGACCAGAACAAAAGGGTTATACAAATATTTTTTAGAGTTGTTTTGGGTCAATTCATATACCCCAGGGGGTAACGCCTGGTTTCGGACATTTAGACATTTAAACTGAGACATTTAAAATGATACCAAACATGAAAAGGAAAAACAATAGATTCACAAGATACATCATTATGTGATATATAGACATTCTTAGTGAACTTTTGGTGACTTGACTCAGGAGGAGAGGAAGGGAGGAGGGAGAGTGGGATGCAGAGATAAGGAAGAAGAAAAGTTTGGACAAGACAATGTCCTGTGCTATTTCTTTGCATCTTCTGTCCAGGGTGCGTTTTATTCCGTTATTGCTTTATTGTACGGTGAATTTTATCTCAGCTTTTGTTTTAGCAGGAAAATCAGTTCTTACATTTAAAACTTATGACCAGTAACGGGTGAATCGTCAAAGAAAATACGTCGTTAAATAAAACACTGAAGTACATAAAACACATACTCACACATGACATTGAGCTGAACAGCAGGAGAGATGTGAGTGTGTCCGTCTACAGCACAGCTATATCTGCCTGAATCCTCTCTTCTGACTGACTGCAGCAGGAGTTCATTGTTTCTGTCTCTTCTCTCAGTTAATGGCTGTGAGTTTCTGTACCAGATGAATGTTGCTCTGTCAGTCAGAGCGCAGCTGCTTTTACATCTCAGAGTGACTGAATCTCCCTCTGTCACTCTCTCAGGAGACTCCACCTGAAGATCTGAACACAACACACACATTATATCTAGTGCTGCTGTCATACACTGATTATTATTCAACATAATACACAGAAGAAAAGATAAACCTCATCAAACTCACCTGTGACAGTAAGAGTCACTCCTGGTTTACCAATCCATTTGTCTTTATCAGTGATGAATCTGAAATAGTACATGTCTTCATCCTTCAGTGTCACATGACTCAGTCTGACGGTGCAGTTCTGCTGTTTATCTCCCAGATACTGAAGCCTCTGACTGTATTCAGGGTCATTAGACAGATCTGGAGGCTCTTCACCATGTATTAACAATTTAGCCCAGAACACTTGCATGATCTGATGTCCAGTAGGGTATTTATAAGTGCATCTCATTATCACTGTTGAGTCCTTTAGTGCACAGATGTGTGAAGGACTGTAACTCACACTCCAATCATCACTAGAAACCCCTGAAACACAGATTATAGGGATAGTTTACACACACACATTTTTTTTTTTTTTTACAATTACCCTCATGTTGTTCCAAATCTTTACGCTGTTATTTTTTCCCTGGAACACATGAACTGTTTACATTGCAACACAACTGAAATAATAGTTAGTGATGTACAGTACAAAACATGCACATTTTTTTTTTTTTTTTCTTGGTACGTTTTAGTTTGGGGGAAACAATGAAACATTTAGCTGAACTTTAATTTTTTACTAAACTAAAGACTAAAATTTGCTTAATATTATATTTTTGATTCATACAAAAAATGTGAAAGGGGGTTCAAAAGGTTGATTGACAAAAGTTAAAATGAACTCGTAGCTCACCGTGAAATGCGAGAAACATGAGCAGAAGTATCAGAGGAAGAGGAGGAGCCATTCTGACGGACATCACTGCAAGATCAACAATATAATCAGGCTTGATTCCAGAATCTGAAGGCGCTTCTGTAATTAGTTACAGTGCTCAAATGTGTAAGCAATGGTTCCTTGCACCACCGTAGCAATAGCATAATTTACATGGGAAACTTACGAGATTACAAGTAATAACTTTAACAAATAATTATGCAAAAGCATTCAAAAGTATTATTAGGGCATGTGTTGCCCTAAATAAATATTTTTTTTATTCTCCTAGTTGTTACCCCTTTATTCCCCAAACTTTACATATTGTTCCCCATATACTTACATGCAAGTACTTTGTAGGTACACTATAATTACCGAAAGTTGTGCTGTAAATTCGTCTTAATTATGCAGTACTTTCCGGGCTGTAATCTAAAGCGTTACCGTAATGTCAGTCCATGTATGATTGTTGTATAATAGTAGAATAAGTACCCCTTAGTTATATAATACTTATAAGTATTATATAACTAAGGGGTACTTATTCTACTATTATGATACAACAATCTTACATTTGGGAGCAATTTAGCGAGAACATACCTTTTTGTAATAATGATGTACCAATACATACTGTATAGGCTTTTAAAAAAAGACAGGGTACATATCTATACATTTATACAGTTGTTGTTATATGTAATATTCATTGTTAAATATTTAACAACTTATACAGTTGTTGTTGTTGTTGTTGTTGTAGTTTAAAAAAAAAGAAGTTTTTTTTTTGTTTTTTTTTTTGGCTTACAAGTTTCAAGGCAAGTAAAGCTAAAACTATTGCTTTTTTTTTTAACACTGGGAAATATACTCTTGTTCCATGTAGTTACAGGGTAAGTACAATAAAAATATACAATCTAATATCACTGATTTGGAAACTTTTTTTGAAAAAAATAACTTAGTATTGGTCTGAGGCGATAGTCTACAGTTTAAGAAGTATAAAATATTGTAATTTTTCTTACAAACACCTATTGTTTCACTTCAGAAGACATTGATCCATCCATTGGGGTCGTATGGATTACTACAGTTATATCAGTATGTGCTGTTTGATGCTGAACTTTTAGGAACACATGAGCTTGCATTACACTGTTAACCCTTGCTGTATAAAAAGGCCAAATACTTACAATATCATACCATTTTTCATTAAAACAGTAATATACCGTAGAAAACAGGTGATCAGGTGTTTTAGGCTGTTGAGATTATGCAGTGATCATCCTGGACATGTCTGATTCTCTGATCACATCCGGTACATAAGCTTTGAATTTATGGGTATTTCATATTTATTGTATATCTGTTAATCTAGTGCATAAAAAAAAAAAAAGTGAACTCCTGCTTGACTCAGACAAACACAGACATCAACAATCAGCACATGAATCTCAACAATGGTGACAATCAAAAGTTTCATGTCACAATGCATGCTGGGTTCCAGGATAGTATACAACTCCCAGCATGCACTGCTGCATAAAAAAAAAGAAAGAAAAAAAGCCATTATTGATGAGATTCAAGTGTGACCTGCAAAAACACAGTTCAAACAGCAAGAGAGAAACTAATGTTAAAAAGTCAAGAGTCCACAACACTGATCTCTATAATGGTAACTTCAAACCAAACATTTTCAATTAAACATCTCAATAACAACTTCTGCAAGTGAAATTAGTAAACTCGAGTTTTAATTTAGTGGGTTTTTTTTTTTTTTTTTTTTTTTTTTTTACAGTAACATACTGTAGATTACAGTAAAGAACTGTGCAATTAACAGTTAATTACTGGCAAACGTGTTGCCAGTATTTTACTGTAAAAAAAAACCTGGTAAGGTCTAACAGTGTATATATGTATTCCCAGAGATGTATTTTTTATTTTTCTAAAAACCTTCATTTGTGTTAATCTGAGGAAGGAAATTCATATACATCTTGGATGGCATGAGGGTAAAAGAGGAGTAAATGGTGAGGATGTATTTCTGGGTGTACTGTATTTTCTTTTAATACAGAATACAGAATAGCAAGATACATGATTTCTTCTTCAGATTCATCAGTGAAAAAAAGAGAGAAAAGAGGAACACAAGGAAGAAGCCAAGCAAGAGGAAAAAAGGGGGGACAAAACGTCCTACTTTCAGTCAAGACTTAAGCATTTGAAATGAATTGTTGATAAAAAAAAAAAAGCAGTTTTAAACAAAAAAGAAGTGTTGTAAATGTGTTTTGAATTAAGTTGTTTTTCAAATAAAGGTTTCCAAATCAGTGATATTAGATTGTGTATGTATTTTTATTGTACTTGCCCTGTAACTACATGGAACAAGATCTTTCCCCAATATTTAAGCAAAAGATGCAATTGTTTTAGTTTTCGGTGCACTTTTGTTAAAAAGATTACAGTATAAATGCATAGATATGTACCCTGTTATTTTTAAAAAGCCTATACAGTATATATATATATATATATATATATATATATATATATATATATATATATATAGGTACACCATTATTACAAAAAGGTACCTTCTCGCTAAATTGCTCCCAAATGTAAGATTGTTGTATCATAATAGTAGAATAGTTCTATAATACTTACAGTAAAAATACTTTATTTATTTATTATTCTCCTGGTTGTTACCCTTTTATTCCCCAAACTTTACATTTTATTCCCTTATGCATACATGTAAATACTTTATAGGCACACTATAATTTTATAAGTTACACTGTAAAATCGATTTAATTACGCAGTACTTTCCGGGCTTTAATCTAAAGCGTTACCGACATTACCATAGCAACACCTACAACAAATGTACAGTGGCTTATTTCTGTGAAATTGAATGGTTTAATTCTGTTGAAATTTGTATAGTACATAACCTAATAAACAAACAAATATAACTTAAGAAACTAAAACAATTAGTCAAACTCATTGCAACTGGTTTAGAAATTGTTAATTTAAACACACAAGCCCTTAACTTCCTCTTTTAGGCCAGATCAAATTGAGCAGCATCAACCGTACAAGCTGTTGACGAAGATAAACTTGTGGGTTAAGATTATACAGTAAGAAGTAATGACACCAACTATGAAAAACAGCATATGTTGGTCTTCGTAATAAGCTTATATTTAAAAACAAAAACAAAAAAAAGAAACACATCAAATCATCACATAAAGATTTTTAAGTTTTAATCACAAGGATATTTACTCACTGAGCTGGAAAAATCATATAAAATATTTAAAACAACAACAGCATATTATCTCCAAAAATCAGAACAATTAGTACAAATGTGTGTGAATACGTACAGTATTCACACAGACAAACTGGGTTTAGTTGTCACACTTTTACTCCAGTGAATATTTCTAAAGGTAGATTTCTTTTTAAAAGTCACTTTCTGTATAGAGACACAGCTTAAAGACTTGGGCATGGCCGGCTCTAGGGAGGGGCTAGCAGTTGCTTTAGCACCGCTGAGAAAGACCAAAGCACTCCCATAGCACCCACACACATTATTTTTCTGGAAGCAATAATATACAGACTGGGTGTTATATTCAATAAGTTGATAATAAAAGCAACAAATGAAATAAAATAAAAACATTTGACTCATTACGCATGCATGACGTGGTTTGCAGCTACTGTCACACTTTTCATAACGTCATAGCATGCAAACACACTAGAACTTTTGACCTTAAACCTTATAGTGACTGTGTGACAACTAGCCCCAGTCTCCCCTATAATATATTTGAATCTAAAGATTGATTAGTAAATGATGGTCTTACCCGTTTCCCCAACACTCCAATGACGAATGAACAGGCTGAAACCAGCATTGGGTTTTTATGTGGTCAGCATTTTATATTTAATATGAGGACATGAAACTTCATAGTGCTGATACCGGAAGCAAAGTTTAAACACAGTGATAGAGCAACATCAGAGACAACATTAGACTAAAGTAATAAAACAAAAGTTAAACTGGATAAACTTTATGTCAGTCTATAGAGATGCTCATGAGCATGTTTTTAAACATGCATATTTAACCTGTTTCTATGACCATGAAAATACACAGCAAAAACTCCAGTGTAAATGAACTCTCCTGGGAGTTTATATGTGACCCTCGACCACAAAACCAGTCATATGTCGCACGGGTATATTTGTGGCAAAAGCCAACAAAACATTGTATGGGTCAAAATTATTGATTCCCTTTCAAGGGAACTCCCGTTGCGTCGAGAAATGACGCTGTGGGAACGCTTTGCGTGATGACGTCTTGAAGCACATGTAAAATCAGTCCAATGGTGTGGCGGAACGTCAGAGGCGGGTGACGTCACGTACCAGGAAACTATAAAAGCCGGCCCGAAACAGAAAACGAAAGCTTTCTGAGTCTTCAGTTGCGCTCTGTGTTGAAATCTGTCCTTGTTATTTGGTGTTGTCTGTCTCTATATATATATATATTGGTTCAGTTATGGCGAGCAAGCAGCAGTATCGAGTGTGTGTCCATCCCTGCCCGCGTTATTTAACGGGAGGTGACACACACACTCTTTGTGTTGTTTGTTTGGGAGAGGAGCATGCCCAGTCAGCACTCGAGGGTGGTGACTGTGAGCATTGCTGTGCGCTTCCATTGCGTACGCTCCGATCCCGTTTGGCTCGGTTCAATCCCGACCACGTTCCCCAGGGCTCGGGTCCCGCCGCGGCTGAGGCTCGGCGGCGATCTCAGACCTGGGGTTCGCAAATGGATCTGTCAGTGGATGTTGAGACGGGCTCTGCCTTATCTCAGCATCAATCTGACAGATCCAGTGCCTCTCATCAGGGTGCGGAAGCACGCGCTGCGGTTTCTTCCCCCCTGATAGAGGCACCAATACTGCAATTGTCCAGCTCTGAGGAGTTGGATGTTGTGAGTGTTGAAGCTGAGTCTGAGGATTCGCCACCTCAGTCTCACGCGTTTGAGGAACTGCTCGATGTTATTACTAGAGCAGTTGACAGACTTTCCATTGAGTGGCCAGAGGATAGGCAGGACGTTCGCTCAAAAAGCAAGCTTGACGAACTCTTCCTGCCATCTCGTGCGCAGCCCCAGCGCAGGAGTCTTCCGTTTTTCCCCGATCTCCACACCGAGGTGTCGAGATCGTGGGAAAAACCAGTGTCATACAGAATATTTTCACCACACACATCCCACTACTCTTCCATTTATAAATATAAAGAGCATGGTTATGGGGAGATGCCGAAGGTGGAAGAGACGCTTGCGAGCTATCTCTCTCCAGCAACGGCATCTTCCCTGAAGACTCCTACACTTCCATCTAAACCAGTTAAAATAACATCTTCCCTGGTTCATAAATCGTATGCAGCCGCTGGTCAAGCAGCAGCGTGTCTGCATACGATGTCTATTATGCAAGCCTATCAGGCTGAACTGCTGGGTGATTTAGAGGAGGGCGGGGGTATTGGTCCCGACACTGTGGCTGAACTACGCAGAGCCACAGATCTGTCTCTCAGGGCCACCAAGGAGACCGCCAGATCAATTGGGCGGTCTATGGCAGCCCTGGTGGCCACTGAGAGGCATCTGTGGCTCAATCTGAGCGACATTAAAGATAAAGAAAAAAATGTTCTCTTAGATGCTCAGAGAGGGTGGTGACAGAGAGGGTGGTGACTGTAAACTCCACGGTTGGTCTATTTGGCGATGCAGTTAATAGTGCAGTAGCAAAATCACAGGAAGCTGCCAAACAAGCAGCTGCTCTCCAAAGACTTCTCCCCCGCCGTTCTTTCTATGAGGCTGCTGAGCGGGAGCAGCCTCACTCCTCTAAAAAGAGCGCTGAGCACCGTGCCACTCAGAAACAGAGCGTTTCCTCCCGTGCTCCCCCACAAAAACCTCGGGGACACGGAGGGCGCGCTCAAACCCAGCAGTCTTCGAGGGGTAGAACGGATCTGCGGACCGTTCTTACCGCCAAGAAGGCTGCTGGGAAAAAGTCCTGACGTCCGAGGACCCAGGACAAATGAGGGTAGTCCCCCCCGAAGCAGAGCGGTTAACACCTCATTTTACGGTGCCCGTCTCTCTTCGGTGCCCTCAGGGGACCGTTCTGCCAACCCTGCCGCCTCCGGTGTTACAGGGCGCAGCGGTCTCCGGCGAGCACATATCTCAAGGTCCACCCGGAAACGTAGTGGCCTCGGGATGCCCGCCCCCTCCGAGGAGGGTGCTAGAGCAGTCTGTTCGGTCGTTCCCTGCCGGTTCGCCGTTACAGGGCGTCGAACAGGCTACTCAACAGCAACAAAATCCAGAAACCAGTCTCGAGAGGCTGGTACCTCTAGTAGAATCTTTGACAGCGTGGAAGCTACTGTCAAATGTTTCTCGTTGGGTCCTGCAGACCGTGGAAAAAGGGTGTAATGGCAATTTTCAGAAGTTAATATCAAACAGCATCAGAGGTGTAAGAAACTTTCAAGAGACAAAACTGTAATAAAGAGAAAAGGTTTATTTCAATGAGGATTCTTTTCACAAAAGCCGCAGCCACCCAGCTTTGAAATAGAATGCCTACTAGACACAACAAACATAGATATTATATAGCAGTTTCTTGGCAAAAGAACTCCTCCTTACAGGTTTCTTGTAAATTTCCAGAAAGATACCCCCTATCTTCTGCTGGTTCGGACTGGTTTCTACCCCCCTGGTACAGGTCACACTGTTCTATGTCCCTGAGACACCCAAAGGCCTTCATCTACGACCTAAATTGGCCCTCGCTTCCCTGTCCTCCTTCAGCTGCTAGAAAACCTCACAGAAACATATGATTAAACAGTTTGGAAACGAATGATTATAAGAAACACTGGATTTTCCGCAACAAATTCCTCCTCTTGATCATTCTCTGATAAACGTATTAAAGGAAAATTCATCCTTGTCTTCTAATTTCTTGATCAAACATCATTACATCATTACATTTCAAGATCAGAATTGATTCACAGTTATACTCTTCATGTCTGAATTTCATATCACTGATCATACCCTTAAACTTAGTAGGCAAAAAGATTAAAATTAAAACTATTAGGCAAAACATTAGAATTAAAACTAGTTTGAAAAAAGATTAAAATGAAATAAGCTCAGGCTATTTTTCCAAGGATAGGCCCTTAATTTTACAGCAAGCAGATAAAGGTTTATTCTGGAACCGGGCTAGACGAACGAGCTCTGTCATTGCATCCCCAACACTATAGGTCGGACCCTCAGTCATTTCAGTATAAACAAGAAAAAGTTGGATTAATATTTAGTAGGAAAACAAAACATGCTATAAAAACACAGATAAAGTAGATACAAAACCTCCTCATATCCAAACCCTGTCCTTGTATGCCATCTCGTAACATGGCTACTGCTTTTAACCCTCTGAACATATCATCATTCTTACAATGGAAGAAGAAATAAAAATAATGAAAACAATAATAATAATAAAAACAGTGAATAGAACAGTCAATCATTGACATCAAAACCTAAACAATCAAAGTTTAGAAAATCCCTTTCCTGGTCCCAGGAAGGCAACAAAAAGGAAAGAAAACACATTTAACTCATGTCTGCATACATGTCATCGCTGTCATAATCATCACATTGCTCTCCATCAGTTATTGGGTACTGAGTCAGTTTCACTGCTTGGACTGACGTGCTTTGCTAACTGTCCCTGCCCTGATAAATCTCTGCACTAAGCTGGAAAGGCACTTCATAATGCATGGTAAACAAAACAGAATCAGCAATCCCATACCCACAATTGGCAAGACAGTTTGAATTATTCTATAAAACCACCCTGACCATGCAGACATCAGCCACCCCACCCACTCACTATCAGTAGCTTTAGGCGGCTCTTTCACAGCTTTTCTCATGTGCTCGATGATATTGGTTATGTTGTCACTGTAATCAGGAATATTAAAACAACATGATACCCCCAACATTTTACAAACTCCACATTTCTTTGAAGTCAAAGCTTCAGAGCACAGCTGCTTACAACGTTTGCTCTCCTCTTTTCACTGTTTGTTTCAGGACTCTTCACAAAAGTATAAGAATTTGTACTACATGCCATCAATTTCATTAAAACTTTGTTGAAACAGTATTCCTCTATCAAGTGGTTAGTCTGCAGATTCAACTTAATGTTATCAATATTTTGTCAGTCCCACTTATCTCTGCTGTTTCACAAAAAACAAAATGTCATATTACTCATCTCTCAATCCCTAAATCGCACAGGCTCAGTTAACAGCTTTTAGCTGACATTGAATGAGAGAGACTCTTAGGCATTTAGGACTGGCACACTGTACTCTCATAAACTTATCTTTATGTCACTTAACTTGACATAAATAGTTCCATAAATTCTATCAGAAATTTTATTTTCATAACATACATTTCACTATATTTCTTCTCATCTTTCCCTAAATGCAAGTTCCTTCTGCATCCTCCAATCTTCTTACGACTTCCATCTATTAACTTTCCTTTAAACTTTCTTTTCTCCCTTATTTACTTGCACATTCTTTTCACTTTCTTTAGCACTGCATTCACATTCTTAGTTCTTTCTCAGACGAAAACTTTAATATCGTCATTTGCTGAGGAATCAGACACTTGGTTTCGTTGACAGTAGCTGCTGTCTTTGGGGCTCCTCCTCTTGTTGCTCCTCCGATATGGGTGGAACCTTCCTGCAGTGATTGACATGTACCCACGTCGCTCGCTCGCCGACCTTCACCGCCGTATGCGTGATCAGCAAGACTTGGAATGGTCCCAGCCACCGTTTCGCCCTCCAGCTCTTTCTCCTGAGGTCTCGAATCACCACGTAATCACCTGGTCTGATTTTGTGCAGGAACGTCTCTGCTACTTTGCCCCTGGCATTTCTTTCACCTGCACAGAACTGTTAGATCACAAACACGACATCTTTTTGCAGTAATTCAACATTTCATTCTCACACACATCTGTCGATGGAAGCCTCCTTCTTTCCCCTGTTATACCCATGAATGGTGGTCTACCAAAGAGAATTTCAAATGGGCTCAAATTTGTTTTGACTCTCTTTCTCATTCTCATGTACATTAACACAATGGGGAGTGCTTTCACCCACGAGAGCCGTGTTTCTTCACAGCATTTTGCCAATTTGTTCTTTACCGTCTGGTTTTCACGCTCAACAGCGCCCCCGCTGGCAGCGTGTTAGGCACAGTGTGTTCCATCGTGACCACATATCCACGACTACCAAACAATATTTCTGTTTTCCACACGGGGTTAGTTCAATGAAATCAATCATTAAATATTCAAATGGCCCGTCTGGGGCTGGCTGGCTTGCCAGTGGTGTTTTAATGCCCCGTGCAATGTTATATGCGGTGCAAATCACACATCTTTTGCAAAAATTTTCAGCTTATATTGTGAAACCTTTGGTAAACCACAATTCCCTCATTTGCATAATCATCCCCTCTTTTAATGCATGGTCCCACCCATGCATTAATTTAGCGTAATGCAAGAAAAAAAACAACAAAAAAAATGTCTAGGCAGACATGGCTGTCCACCAACAGATCTCCATACATCATCAACAAGGCTGCAGCCTGCCGTCTTCCATTTGTTTTTCTCAGCTCCTGTGGAAAAAGACTGCATGCTCTGTAAACAAGGAGAAATGTCATTGTTAAGGTTATTGTCAACTTGTACGCAGGTGGCGCCACTGCTATCAGCTTCAGTCTGCTTTGTTGCCGCTGCCTTTCAGCCATATCAGCTCTGGCGTTGCCTGTTGATATGAAACTTTTATCATTAGTATGCGCTGCGCACTTACAAATTGCAATCTCGTCTGGCAGCATAATGGCCTCCAAAAGGTCAGATACTAACGTAGCATTCAGTATCGGTCGTCCGTCTGACTTTAAAAATTTTCTGTGCTTCCACAGAGCACCAAAGTCATGCGTGACCCCAAAAGCATAACGCGAGTCTGTGTAAATCGTTACACACTTGTCAGTCATCAGTTTACATGCTTCAGTCAAAGCGACTAATTCAGCTGCCTGTGCAGAGTAGTGACATGGTAGTTTGCCAGATTTTACAGTTTCAAATTCAGTCGTCACCGCATAACCTACGTTATTCTGTCCTGTTTGTGGATTCTTCAACGCAGATCCATCCACAAAAAGGACATTGTCACAATTATCAAGCGGAACGTCCAACATATCTGGACGCGGTGTGCACACCTTTTAACAGTGACATTTGGCATGTCAAACAAAATTTTATGATACCTCAATCGAGCTGTAGACAAATGTGACGTTCTCTGCTCCTGCAAAATCAAAGACACCAAATGTGAGGCCCCTAAAGTCAGATCAGCATAGCCTACAAACTCTCTTGAGGCCATTGAGGGCCAGTTCAGCTACCACCACCGCCCGGAGACAGTGTGGCAATCCCGCTGCCACGGGGTCGAGTTTTGTTGAAAATAGGCTAGGGTCTCATCGGTCACCATGCGTCTACAGGAGAACAGAAGTCATAAGGTCATGCTTTTCATCAACCATCTGCACAATGGATGGTCTACAACCAGAAGGTCTAACAATCGAGATATCTCATTGTGCTTTCATGTTATCAAATGCTGTCTCAGCTTCACTTGTCCAAACAAGTCTGTCACATGACTTCAACCCTTTCCCTGTTGTCAGGGCTCGTAAAGGCTGTTCTAAAATGGCATAATTGGGAATGAATGTACGACAGTAAGCACACATCCCCAAAAATGACAACAACTGTTTTTTTGATACAGGCTTTGGGGCTTCTTTTATGCCCTGCACCCTTTTCTGTGACAGTGCTTTGCTGTTTGGTTTGATAACATGCCCCAGGAATGTCACTTCCTGTTTCACAAACTCCTGCTTTGAAAGGCTGACCTTGTGTCCCTCCCTTTCAAGATGCTTCAGGAGAGTCACAGTGTCAACCCTGCAAATAGACTCATCTTCTGAACAGATCAAAAGGTCATCAACATAAGATATGAGTTCGGTTAATTTCGGTTCTAACTTGTGAACCATCACAAGGCCTAATTACACCCTCTTTCAATAGAGCGTCAAACACCGGTTTTATACCCTCTATTGCTTCACGTTTCAGTGGATATTGTGCCTTATATGGTCTGAAATCAGATTTTGGTGTGATTATAACTGGCTCACAACCTTTTATCAGCCCCACATCATATTTGTTTTTTGCCCACAAGTTTGGTGATATTTGTGCCAAAGAAATATCAATTTCTGAGGCAGAAATATCCCCCTCTCCCTGTCCTGTTACATTTTTCCCAATAGCAGTCACATTTCTCTGAACCCCCACCTCAAAGTCACATTTTGATTTAATTGCCCCCATACTCTGACTCTCTGCTGTGTGTGTGTCAACTCTCACCCAGTCTGTGGCTGATAAACATTCTTTTACAAAAAGGCCCACATCTCTCCACTGTTGGCTTATGGCCTTGGAGACAGATAAGTGGCAGGCAGTGTTCTCTGACATAAGATAACAAGCTTTCTGACTTTCTGTCAACACTGCAGCCAATGCGCACACACTCTCTGTCCAGAAAATCTGGTCAAATTTCACACTTTCATTCTTCACAGAATTAAACCACATCTTTTCAAAATCTGAATCTCGCTCTGTTACGACATGTGATGTACAATGCATTTTATCATTTGTCATAAACTCTGTGTCGACTGGGTTTGTTCGAGCCTTTGCCAATTCCAAAATTTTCTCTGCCCAATCAACATCTTTCACCTGCCATTCATAAGCCCACTTCGGCTCGAATTTGGAACAAGTAATTTGTGATGTCTCCTCAATGCTAATTCCATAGGAATCAGCACAGAGGGACAAATTTAATTTACACATTAAATCACGAGCCATCAGAGGTGCGGGACAACCGGGAGACCACACAAATTCATGTTTGAGAAAGCGTCCCCCCTCTGTTTCGCACTCTAACGGTTCTGTTAACCGGTCAGAAATCAAATGGCCAGAGGCCGAAGTGCTCTCAAACACTTTCCCGGTTAAATTTGGAACACATGGTAAATCACATGGTCGTAATGTGGACAGGCTTTCACCATAATCAACTAAAAAGTCAATAACTACCCCTTTAACTCGTAAAGGATAAATAGGCATTTCAGAAAACCCTGTGCCTTTGTATAGTTTCACACGCTCATCACACACAACACTGCTCAAAGTTTCATCAGTCACAGCTTTGCTCAAAGTATCATCAGACACATAAAAAGATTTGCAAGCAGTTTTTTCATTGCAGATAGCAGAAAGAAGATCAGTGTATGTGTTTGTGTGTGTGTCGTGTGTGTGTGTGTTAGTAAAGATATTTTTACTTCCCTTTGCTGCAGCCAAAGATTGGCTCCCCAAAGCCAGACTCTTTCCGTCCCGCTCTCCAGCCCCCTCGGTTCAATACGACTTCATGGTGGGACACGCGCTGCTCCAGTGTCCGTCCTTCTTGCACACTCTACATTTTGTACAGTCTCGGAGCGAGTGGGCATTTGTGGCACAAACATAACAGCTCCATTTTCCTCCAGCAGCTCTTCCTTTCTGTCCTTTTCGACCAGCAGGGTTTGAGCAGGAAGATGCAGGTTTGTTGGGTTGTTTAGGTTGTCGTTGTTGCATAACCACCATTGTGAAGGGTTTTTTCTTCTCCTTTCTGTCCTCTTCAGCGTGAGTGGCGTGCCGCAGCGTTGCACTCAAACGCCCGTGTAACTGTGCATGAAACTGCGCTGTTAGTCTTTGTGCCACTCGCTCTGCGGCCTCTGCCCCCCCTCGCGCTGCTCTTGCATCTGCCTCTGCCAGTTCAATTTGTGCTCGTGCTTCTGCAAGTCGTGCTTCTTGGGCTGTTCTCGGGGCTGGTGGAAAGCGGTCCAGATCGAGGTCCAGCCTGAGGGCCGGTATCTCTGCTACTGGGTAGTGAGCTGTATTGTAGGCAGGCAGCGGAGCCGTTGCCACCTCAGTCACATGTGGAAAAGCACATACATTCGGTTCATTAGTAGCATTCTGTTCCGGTGGAACTGTTTTCACACATACAACATTCTCAACATTACATGCCAATTCTTTTTGTATTTGCTCTCGTTCTCGCCTGTCAGCTTCTTCCACCCAACACATTATTGTCTGTTCACATTCTTTGCACTCATGTTTAACACACACACAGCAGCTACTCTGTTTTCCCTCGTTCTTTTCTACTGACTCTTTTACTATATTTAGTCTTATTTTATTCAAGGTCCCCGCTTCGGGAAAATCGTGAAATTTGATCAGTTTCTGTATGTCAACCATACATTTACCACCATAATTATTTCTCATTTGACAGAAAATTGGTGTATAAAAATGATCTAATTTACTGTTAGATGACCCCATTTTGGCTGAATCTCCCTTTTGGATTTTACTCTTTCGACACGTGTCTTAGTATCTGTCAAACGTCTTCGACAGACCCGATTTTATTCCACCCAAAACCGGTCGGGTTTCAGCAAATATGCCGTGCTTTTGTAATTATGTTTTACTCAAAATCTACTCATGTGCACCTTCCAGCGCTCGATTGATTCTGATTCACCTAATTAATCCGGCGTGGCTCTTCCGTCCACCTGCAAGATTTCTTCGGGTTACAGAGACTTTGAGCAAAACTAATCAACCAGCACCTGTGATTACCTGAATCACCAGTGGTACTTCCGTCCACTAACGAGCTGAGTGTGGCAGAAACCGGTCTGATTTCCGTCAGACCAATTTCTACCTCAAAAATTGTGATTAATGAATCACCTCTCGCTCGTACCCAAAGCAAACTCAGCCAATATGGTTCATGTTCACTCACAATTATCAAATCACACTTAACCCTCTACTGCATAGCGTTGCCCCCAGGCAACGGAAAGTTTTCTTAAGCCCTGTGTTCAGTACATTTTTCTTTAAATGATTGCAACCAATTAGAATGTTTGAAAAAGTATCAAAGAACAGTCCAATAAGGTTTGGGAGTCACTATCAAGCACCATTTGAAGGCGGGACGTCCTTTTCTGACACATGGTCACAGGAGCACATGGTGTGAGATGAAAGCAAGATTATTTGCTTTAGTAATCATATTTAAAATGACATGAACTGTACATAAAAAATATGTGTGTGTGTATGAAGGTGTAGAGAAGCCTTTTGGCAGGTTTTGTGAATTTATTTTTATTTTGCATGTTCACAAATTCAGTTTTTCTTCTTGTTGCCTCAGGGCAACGTTATGCGATAAGGGGTACTTTTCAAGGATGTCTTGGACAATACCTCACAATGGCAAATAATGTGTTACAAGTAGGGAAGATGTAGGGTTCCTGGGTGCACAGGAACACCCAAAGTCACCAAAGTGACACTAATGTGCAGCATCCACAGTCATGTTAGAACAGAAAGGGGCCATCTACAAACTGTTCCCACAAAGTTGGGAGCATGAAATTGTCCAAATTGTCTTGGTATGCTAAAGCATTAGGAGTTCCTTTCACTGGACCTAAGGGGCAAAGCCCAACCCCTGAAAAACAACCCCACACCATAATCCCCCCTCCACCAAACAACCCCACACCATAATCCCCCCTCCACCAAACAACCCCACACCATAATCCCCCCTCTACAAAACTTTACACTTGGCACAATGCAGTCAGGCAAGTACCGTTTTCCTGCCAAACCCAGACTCGTCCATTGGATTGCCAATCAGAGTTATTTAAGTGTTTTTCCCTTTTTACTTAAATGATTTCTTGACATTTTTTAATAATTTTTTTTATTTTTGTATTGCTCTCTGAGAATTGTATAATGATCATTTTCTCTATGATTCTTTACCATTGTTGCATAACGTTGCCCTCAGGCAACAAAAAAATATTTTGGGGTGGGGGGGTTGGGGGAGGGACATTTTTCAATAAATCAATAAAATGTTCCCAAATGAGCCAGGAAATGATGTGAAATAATTTTTATCATGTGTCATCAAAATTCATGCAGTAGAGGGTTAACATCAATAAAACAATTCTGCCGTTTCTTACCCAGAGATGCTTTCTCTTTTCTGTAATTGCCGCGGATTCTTTCTTGATCCTGGTGGGAGTTCCTCCACTGGTCCTGAACGCGGGACTTGGCTCTATCTCCCTTAACCTGTTGAGTCACTATCTCAAACCGTCGGGGTATAAGACGGCCGCCTGATGCCGCCGGGTTTGCAGTTCCGTCCAAATCCGTTCTTCAGGACCAGGAGAAGAAGATCCGCACAGGACCCCACGTACTGACACCAAGTTGTAATGGCAATTTTCAGAAGTTAATATCAAACAGCATCAGAGGTGTAAGAAACTTTCAAGAGACAAAACTGTAATAAAGAGAAAAGGTTTATTTCAATGAGGATTCTTTTCACAAAAGCCGCAGCCACCCAGCTTTGAAATAGAATGCCTACTAGACACAACAAACATAGATATTATATAGCAGTTTCTTGGCAAAAGAACTCCTCCTTACAGGTTTCTTGTAAATTTCCAGAAAGATACCCCCTATCTTCTGCTGGTTCGGACTGGTTTCTACCCCCCTGGTACAGGTCACACTGTTCTATGTCCCTGAGACACCCAAAGGCCTTCATCTACGACCTAAATTGGCCCTCGCTTCCCTGTCCTCCTTCAGCTGCTAGAAAACCTCACAGAAACATATGATTAAACAGTTTGGAAACGAATGATTATAAGAAACACTGGATTTTCCGCAACAAGGGTATCAGATACAATTCAAGAAACGCCCACCTCGGTTTATGGGGGTCCTGCCCACAGTGGTGGGCCCCGAGCAGGTTCTGGTTATGGAACAGGAAGTGAACACTCTGTTAGAGAAAGGGGCCATAGAATATGTACCTCCCTCCAGCAGGGAAACCGGGTTTTACAGCCGGTACTTCATAGTTCCAAAAAAGGACGGGGGATTGCGTCCCATTTTAGATCTTCGAGTTCTGAACGAGTCAGTCATGCAGCTCAAGTTCAAAATGTTAACATTGAGGCAGATCGTGCCACAGATCAGGTCCGAGGACTGGTTTGTCACGATAGACCTCAAGGACGCATATTTCCATATATCCATCCGTCCGTGTCATTGGAAGTTCCTGAGGTTTGCTTTCGGGGGCAAAGCATACCAATATCGAGTTCTTCCATTCGGCCTAGCTTTATCACCCCGCACTTTCACCAAATGCATGGATGCAGCTCTGGCGCCACTGCGCCTCCAGGGTATTCGCATTATGAACTACATCGACGATTGGTTGATTTTAGCTCATTCGCATCAGATGGCGGTTCAACATCGAGATGTTGTTCTCGCCCACATGAAAGAGTTGGGGTTACGGCTGAACGCCAAGAAGAGTGTGCTTTCTCCACTACAGAGGACCACTTTTCTAGGCGTGGTTTGGGATTCTGTGTTGATGCAGGCGCGCCTGTCACCGCCACGGATAGATTCCATCCTTGCAGCTGTGAAAAGTGTAAAGCTAGGCCAGCTACTCACTGTCAAACAGTTCCAGAGACTGTTGGGTCTCATGGCAGCAGCTTCCAACGTGATACCTTTTGGACTGCTACACATGAGGCCCCTGCAGTGGTGGCTCAGGACCAGGGGGTTTTTCCCGAGGGGCAACCCATTTCGCACAATCAAGGTCACGCGGCGATGCCTACGTGCCTTGGTTATGTGGAAGAAGCCTTGGTTCCTGTCCCAGGGCCCAGTGTTGGGAGCTCCTTGTCGTCGCAAATTGCTAACGACGGATGCTTCCCTCACGGGCTGGGGAGCAATCCTGGAGGGTCGCTCGTCTCAAGGTCTGTGGGAAGACCATCATCGTTCCTGGCATATCAATCGCCTAGAGATGTTAGCTGTCTTCCGGGCTCTGAGGAGCTTTATCACAGATCTCAGGGGGCACCATGTGCTAGTACATACGGACAACACATCGGTAGTCGCCTATATCAACCACCAAGGGGGTTTGCGCTCGCGCCCGTTATCCAACTTGGCACGCCATATCCTCTTGTGGTCCCAGGGGAAGTTACTGTCACTCAGGGCAGCTTACATCCCCGGGGTACAGAATATAGGAGCAGACACTCTGTCGAGGCAGGGGCCGAGGCCCGGGGAATGGAGGCTCCACCCCGAGGTGGTGGAGCTGATATGGAGGGAGTTTGGCCAAGCACAAGTGGATCTGTTTGCGTCTCGAGAGACGTCTCACTGTCCACTTTGGTTCTCCCTCACGCATCCAGCTCCTCTGGGACTGGATGCTATGGTACAAACGTGGCCGAGGCTACGTCTGTACGCCTTTCCCCCAGTTGCTCTGCTCCCGGGAGTTCTGGAAAGAGTTCGCAGGGACCGGGTCCATCTACTTCTTATAGCCCCGCGCTGGCCGGGCAGAGTATGGTTTCCCGATCTTGTGTCCCTCCTCGACGGGCATCCTCTGGAGTTACCCGTCAGGAGGGACCTTCTGTCCCAGGCAGAGGGCTCGATATTTCACCCTCGGCCAGAACTGTGGAACCTGTGGGCTTGGCCTCTGAGGGGGCCCAGCTCATAGAGTCAGGTCTCTCAACCGAGGTTGTTGAGACCATTCTACAGTCCAGAGCTCCCTCCACGAGGAAACTTTATGCCCTGAAGTGGAGAGTATTCACTTCTTGGTGTAGTGACCGTCGGTTGGACCCAGTCCACTGCCCAATTGGTACAGTGCTGGAGTTCCTGCAGGAACGGTTCACTGCAGGTCTGACCCCGTCCACTTTAAAGGTCTATGTGGCGGCCATAGGTGCTTACCACATTCCTTTGGGTGGAATGTCTGTGGGGAAAGACCCCTTGGTATCTCGTTTCCTTCGTGGCACTTGGAGGCTGAGGCCTGCAGTTCGCTCTAGGGTGCCACCTTGGGATTTGTCCTTTGTGCTACAAGGCTTATCCCAGGCCCCCTTTGAGCCCATTGAGGAGGTTCCTGAGAAGTTTCTTACTCTGAAAGCTCTTTTCCTTCTGGCTATTTCTTCTCTCAAGAGAATAGGGGATCTTCAAGCATTATCGGTGGCTCCGTCATGCTTAGAGTTTGCTCCGGGTATGGTTAAAGCGTTCCTTCATCCGAGACCGGGTTATATCCCCAAGGTCCCCACTAATGTGGTCAGACCTGTTGTTCTGCAGGCCTTCTGTCCTCCTCCCTTTCAAAATGCTGACCAGGAGGCTAATAATTTGCTTTGCCCTGTGCGGGCGTTAGACGCTTACGTCCACAGAGCTGCCTTGTGGCGTAAAAGTGATCAATTATTTGTGTGCTTTGGGTCCCCTAACAAAGGGGGCCCGGTGTCTAAGCAAAGGATGAGCAAGTGGGTGGTCGAGGCTATCTCACTTGCTTATGAGGCGGCTGGGCAGCCTTCTCCTTTGGCTGTCCGGTCGCACTCGACGAGGAGTATGGCGGCCTCTAAGGCCCTTATTTCAGGAGTTTCTTTACAGGACGTCTGTGATGCGGCAGGCTGGTCCTCACCGCACACTTTCGTCAGGTTTTACTCTCTGGATCTAGACTCTGCTCCAGGGTCTCATGTTTTGTCTTCCTAGTGCTGCTCTACGGATTTCACACAGGACAGACATTTGTAGCTATGGAGGCGTTGGTATAGCGTTCCCACAGCGTCATTTCTCGACGCAACGGGAGTTCCCTTGAAAGGGAACGCCTCGGTTACGACTGTAACCTCGGTTCCCTGAAGAGGGAACGAGCGTTGCGTCGCCCTGCCATATCTCCTCCATGCCTGTCAGCTCGACTTCAGACTTTTACGAAGCTTTCGTTTTCTGTTTTGGGCCGGCTTTTATAGTTTCCTGGTACGTGACGTCACCCGCCTCTGACGTTCCGCCACACCATTGGACTGATTTTACATGTGCTTCAAGACGTCATCACGCAAAGCGTTCCCACAGCGTCATTTCTCGACGCAACGCTCGTTCCCTCTTCAGGGAACCGAGGTTACAGTCGTAACCGAGGCGTTTTTCTTTTATGCCAAAAATCATTAGGATATTAAGTAAAGATCATGATCCATGAAGATATTTTGTCAATTTCCTACCGTAAATATGTCAAAAATTTATTTTTGTGAGTGGATGCAGCAAAATCGCCAGCAGAAATGGACAACTTTTAGGCGACATTCTCAATGTTTCGATTTTTTGGCACCCTCAGATTCCAGATTTTCAATTGTTGTATCTCCGCCAAATATTGTCCTATCCTAACAAACCATACATCAATGGAAAGCTTATGTATTCAGCATTCAGATGATGTATAAATCTCAATTTTTTAAAAAAAATGACCCATAAGACTGGTTTTGTGGTCCAGGGTCACATATGGCTCCAGACTCAAGAGTGTTAAATTGTTCAAATATGAGTGTTAAATTAACACTCAAGAGTGTTAAAGTTAATGAGCTAATTAAGTGATTCATTGAGTGATGATTGATCATTATTGAAGACACCTGATGTTAACCCTCTGGGGACCAAAAACGCGCCCGCGCGTTTTGCTCGTTTTTTTTTTTAGCAATGAAAAATAAACACAAAATGAATCCGTGTATCATTCGTTCTTTTCATATTCAATTAAGAAATCAAATTCGGAAAATCGAAAAAGGACTTGTTTTTTCCTTATTCGTTTCATATACAATATTTAAAAAATAAATAATGACTGCTTTTTTTGTATTTTCGATTACATGCTCAAATTGAAAATGGGAAATATGAAAAACGCCTCCACCACGAATCTGATTTTGATATTTAGTTATCCAACTTGGCATGACCCGGATGTAACGTTAGCTGTGAAACAGGGTTGCCGAGTCGGCATAACAAAACACTCCCAATTGCTGATCAAACTAGCCACAAAACGGCCATCATTATCCCAACTGAATTCCAGAGGTGTTCCCCTTCTAAAATAATAATAATAATAAAAATTTTTTACTAACTTTCCGAGGTGTAAAATTAGCGTTTTTGTATGGTAAAGCGCGTTCCACTTCCAGGGAGGGAAGGAGGAACATTCAAGCGGAAAACCGTATACCTGGCAACATTAATGAGAGAGCGCGCACGATCATCACTGTCTGACAAGTGACAATCGACAGAGACAATATGCAATCGATCACAATGGAGAGTTTTGTGTTCTTTAGAGAGAACAAGCGAATCACTTTGAAAGAAAACGACCTGACAACTGACAAGATTGGCAGAATCTTTCAGGTAAAGTTACTGTAGACTCAAATACAAATGCCAATTCACGCTGCATTGTTAAATTACACCTTAAATTCCAGTGGTCTGGTAAATATCCTGAACTTGTTTATGTTGAAAATAAATATTTTAAAGGTCCATGCCCCCAGTGTGTACATTACTGATGACAACAATGTGGCTCTGTTTCCTGCGCCTGATGGGCACTTCAGTGTTCTTGACCTCACAGTAAGAGGGCATTATGAGGTGCACGGTGAGAGCATCAGCGTGGATACACCTGTAACGCCCAACCCTACTCGCTTTTCGTTCCACCGGCCAGTCAGTGCAGCAGCGGGCTCTGCAACTGGTTCGTCTGCAGTTCCAAGAGCAACTACGCCAAAAACTTTTCAAAGGTAATCAAATTAAACAATTGCTCTTTGTAAAAACTTGAAACAACTGAATATGTTACACCTAGTACATAATTTAAGCATAATAGTATATTAATGCTTTTTTTCCAGTGCATTAGTTACTTTTTCATCTAGTCACACAAGTTAATTGCTAAAAACATAAAAATGCTGAATGCATGTAAATATATACCCCTGGTTTCATAGACAAGGTTTAAGTCTAGTACCAGACTAAAATGTTTGTTTGAGATGTTTTAACTGAAAGCAACTTGCACTAAGATATCTTAAAATGTGTCAGACTCAGTGCCTTTGTTTTGTCTCAAGATGCACAGCAGTATTGTTTTTTTTTTTATAAGGAACATTTAAAAAAGCTACTTAAATGCCCTAATTGAACTAAGGCCTAATCCTGGCTTAATATAAGCCCTGCCTGTGAAACCAGGACATAATGTACAGGAAGAGGATTCTAATATCAAATGTGAAAAAATGCTTTTGTTTTTATAATTATTTAGGAATATTTTCATTGCTGAACTTCATGATGGCAAGTTGGAGACAAGCAAAACGTTAACGGTGCGTTTTTCTGAGTTTGAGTCTTCAGTTTCGGGTATTGTGAGTAAAGTTAAAGAGGCCCTTGGACAAGAAGACTCACTTATCCTGACTGATGGCCAAGGAAAGGAAATCATGGATTCTGAAGGAACCAGAGGTATAGTTAACATTTTGTATTTCTTATTATAGCAGGATTTTCACTGCCTCAAGAACACATGTACATCATACTTTGTTTAAAATGCATCATAATCATGTTAGAAATGATTCCAAATCTTTTGTTTTATAAATTATTTACTATACAGGATCAGCATACTGGAAGCAGAATGCACGGAAAGTATTTGCTGTGCCTCAAGAAGAATTTCTGCAGCTTCGAGAAAGTAAAAGGAGGAGACTGAGGTACAGAAAATGCTGCATTTCATTATTAATTCAATTCATTACAATTTCAATCACATTTGTATGGATTGTCACCTAAATTTGCTAGATATTCAGTATTTTCTTAAAAGTATATTTGAGAATTCAGGTCTTAGTGCAGATGCACAGCATCACTTGGGCTCAGTTGGGGCCACTAAATTCAGATGGGTTGATGGACTGGGACCTTGATTACTCTATTTATTACAAAAAATACTTTTGCTTAACATGTTATTTAAAATCACAGGTTAATTACATAGGATTACAGTTAGACTGCATGAATCTCTTGAGACTTTTAATAGGTTTATAATGATCAAAGTATAGTTAAAATGATTGTATCTGCTTACTTTCACTGTCTGTTGAAAACAAATGTAAAAAAAAATTCCTTGTATGATTTAAATGTTTTCCAGTCGACGAGAAGATACTGGCCTCCAAGAGGTTGTGGACACTATTGAAGAGGTTGTGGCAGCAGCCCAGGGACTGCAAGCAGTGTCCACAATGATGAAAGAGCTAGTGGAATTTGCCAATTCCAATCAGAGGACGACAGTATCCCTTACAGATGCAGAAACCACAGCTGTCAGAGATGCTTTTGCGTGTATAATCTGCAAAGGTTTGTATAATTAAATTTTATATTCTTCAAAATAATATTTTAAAATATTAAATTGTGTAAAATCATCAAGCAGTGACTAAACCTACCTACCAATATTTGTGTGTGTATATATATATGTGACCCGATCTGGCGAAATGAGTCGGAAGTCGCAACGTTCCATTTTAAGATATGGGCCGTTTATGTGGAAAAACAATGAAATAATAGATTTTTTTATTTATTATTATTATTGCTAAATTTCAAAGAACAGACATTCAAAAATAATCTCCTAAAGTTTCGTAGTCCAGATAATTGAGAAAAGGTATTTAAATGACTATTAAAGTTTACAAAGCTTTACTAAATTCGCTGGAAATGAATATTGCTTTTCTCAACTCCTCTCGTCACCTCTGAGCATTTCCCGGGAATCCCCTCAAACGTCTCTGCTTTCCAAATATGGTGTTACACGTTGTATAGAACCAATCATAAAGCTTAGAAATGTACACAAACGCTGATCATTTGTCAATGGGAAGCCCCGTTTCGACTGACCGGCACGCGATTGGTCCAGCCATCCTCCTCAGACTCGTAGCGCTATGTGTAAACAAGCTAGCAGATCTCCTCAGAAAGATTAAATATTATTAATTTGAGAAATGTCGCTGTCAAAAGAGAGCAAAGTCGCCAAAAAGTCGCCAAAAACGTTGAACTCACTGGAGGCTTCTAACCTAAGCTCTGCTGCTGGTCATCAAGAGTGGCTAAGGCTAGTCAGTGATTGTTTTGAATCTGGAGACGTGTCATCCTCTGATGACAGCGACAGCCCTGTGGTATTTATCGTGTATGGATGTGAGTGAGTGCAATTATTCTGTGAGTGTATTTATCTGCAAGGAGAATCCATTACAATGTGTTTGATTTATTTAAACCCAATATTTAACTGTTGGTATCTCCGTTATGAATATGTTACACTGTTATTGTCATCTAGATTCTAGCCTACACAAAGATATTGCATAGGCTAACATTATTTGTTCTCTGTTTCCTTGTCTCTCTGCCTCTCTCTCTCTCTCTCTCTCTCTCACACACACACACACACACACACACACACACACACACACACACACACACACACACACACACACACACACACACACACACACACAGACACACACACACACACACCCTCTCTCAAGCAAAACTGTAGCACCTCTGTTCAATCTTTCTGATTTTAGTAAATGTTTGTAAAAGTGCCTTTTAAATTATTTAGGCCTATTCAAATAATTTTTTAAAAATAATTTGAACTTCAGCCTGGCATAATAGCATATATTAATGTCTTTGGTCAAATTAAGCTGTACAATAAATAGTTCATCCCTTTAAATGCAATGGATTTTGAAAGATATCAACAAAAAACGGACAAAAAACTTTAAAAGCGATTTTCTCAGGTTTTCAATTGGAAAAAGAGGGCAGACGACCATAATTCAAATGTGTATATCTTTACAACCATTCAAGGTATGACTTTGACTAGGATATCAGTTGAAAGCTTATGGTCTCCTCTTTCCATTAATACCAAAATCTCAATTTTGAAGTTTGGGTCACTGTGACTCATTTTGCTGGATCAGGTCACATATATATATATATATATATATATATATATATATATATATATATATATATATATATATATATATATATATATATATAATTTGTTTGTGCTAATCTAAACTTGATGAATACAACTGATTTACCACTTTTCATAAAGACAACAGTGTTCCACAAATGTATAAAATTGTTTTCAAATACTGTAACTGTATCAAATTTGCAGGTCCAATGAACGAACCCATGGTTTCATCATGCTGCCAAAGCCTTATTGGCTGCAGGATTTGCATTGAGGAATGGCAAACAAATTCTCCCTCCTGCCCAAAATGCCGTGCTGATGATTCTGCCAACAACATACAAAGACTCATGCAGGGTTCTTGCAGGTTTCAGCAAGTCAAATTTAAGACCTTTTTAAGACATTTTACGACCATAAAGTTTGAAATTTAAGACCTACCAAAAAAAAAATTCAAATCAAAGAATTTTCTTTTTATTTCAATGAATTAAGTAATTGAAAAAACATTAATTTAATTTACAGATGAAACGATTAGTAACCTTCCACACCCAACAACGTGTGTCAAATTGTACTATGCATATTATACTGTAAAAAACACATAATTAGTTGATTTTAATTGATCATAGTTGATCATAACTAGAGATGAAATGGCATGAACATTTCATTTCAATGATTATAGTGACAAAAATGACCACGGTGATCACAGAATCCTGTTCAAAAAGTACTAATACTACACAATGTCGAAAACCAGCAAATAACAAATAAAATTAGCATCAATATGCACTTTTTGTTTACATAAACATTCAAATAATACCATTAAAAATGATAGCCAGATTTTAAAAGTGTCTTGCAACATGTTATATACTAACAAACATGTACAAGTTCAAATAAAGTTTAGACAAAAAAGTTGTTTTTATAAAAAGATAAACCTCACATATTTCAGACTTTAAATATTTTTTTATAAAAAGATAAATTACTGACATTTACAATGCACTTTAGCTTATCTTTTATTATTAATAGTAAAATTCGGTCGGATTTTCCCGTGGCGTCTGTCGTTGCAATGCAACCATGCCCTGCGCTCTCCACAATGCATGAAAACAGGTCAGGGGTAAAAAAGGTGAGAAGGATGCGGCAGCAAAAAATCCAATCCAATCAACTTATATATATATATATATAGTGCTTTTTAAATGTTAAATTCATCAATCTGGTGCAAATTAAACAAAGAAAAATTATTTTAGTTACAGTGTCTGTCTACATTACTACTACATAATAATAGTTACAATATTAATCCCATGATAGTAATAGCCATATATTGTAAAACAAATGAACTGAAAAATAAAGGAAACTTTCATAATTAGTTTTGTACTAATTTCTATACTTGAAAGAGTATATTTCTATACTTCACATTAAAGGTGTGATTGGGCTAGCCCAGTGTCAATCAAGAAAAGAACCAAATGGGCCGCTGATCTACGTGTTACATGGGGTGTCAGAAAAAAACAACTAACGCTGACTTTTTATTGACCAATGCATTACACACTAATTACGCACTAACCCAGCGCCGCCAATTAAGCAAAACAAAACGAATGGGCCGCCGATGTACGAGTTTTATGGGCCGTTAAGACAAAAAACGAAACAAAAAAGTATGAGCCTACATGCCTGGACACAAAACAAAATCCTACCTGTAGCCTTTCACCATCCACTTATTTAGCTGCTGTTGCATCAATTGACATGCCATCTCCTTTCCTCTCTCTTTTTCTATGTTTAGCCCCGACAGCTTTTTTGCATTATCCATCTTTTTCGACGACAACTCACTACTCGTTCCTGCTCGCTCAGCGCTCACGGCGCCCGCGCCCGCTCGCGATATTATCCCGCCCTCTTCTATGTCAAAATTAAAAATAATGACATTGGCAACATCGCTGTCTGTATCTGACAGGACAGTTAACATTGTAAGCTAACTTACCTCAGGCTTGCTTTCCGACGTGCGGTTCTTTGTTCGGCAGTGTGTCATCAGACTCGCGGTGTTAAAGACTTTGAAAACAATTCTGCCCTACTCTGACTCGGATTGGCTGTCAGGTTTCGGCATTAGGAATGATGATTGTTTTTTTAAAGCTGCTAAGTTTATGGTAACTATAGAGATATAGCGGGTAAATGCACGACCACGACCCCCTCCCCTCCCACCCCATAAATATTTTCTCACCGGATCTGCACAAATCACGTAGGTGACCCATTTTGGTTTTAAAACGGCGAAAATTTCGCCGAAAGGTGAGAAGTTTTCATGCCTGTCAATGACAAAGAAGTTTTAGTGGCTAATGGATTTCCACCGGCGAGAAACGCTTGCTGTAGCTCTGCTACAAGATTCATTTACGGAGAAGAGAAAAACACCCGTAGTGTTTGGGTGCACCCGCATCCTTCCAGTTGAGTGAGCTTTCAATGTTGTTACGGAAAGGGGCGAAGCTGATTGGTTGGTTCTTGTCACATGACCTGCGGTGCGTTTGCGGCATTCTGAAGAGTTGAGATTTTTTTTATCTCGCTGCGCCTGGAAAAAAACGAGTGCGTCGCTTCAATTATGAGCGCGCGCGCGCCTACATTTGAACGAACTTGAGCGCGCAAAAGATGTGATATGTGAACGGCCTGTTGGCGAGACCTTTTTTAGACCTGACTAAATGAAATTTAAGACCACGGATCAAAATCTGGCTGTTTTTAAGACATTTTAAGGCCTTAAATTTAAAGTTCAGAATTTTAGACTTTTTAAGACTTTTTAAGACCCCGCGGGAACCCTGTCATGGGTCTCTCTGATGCATTGGCTGCACTCAGAAACATACTCTTGAATTAATACTATATATTACTAGTATTATCAAACATTGCACAATTGCGTTTTACTGTTGTTTATTTTGTTCTTTTGTCCTTCATCTTCTCAAGATATCCAGTTCTAGTGCACAGTTAGATTTTGTTTGTTAGATTTTGTTGATTTTGTTTTGCATCCAATCTGTGTATTGTATTATTCAATACAATTTTACACAACTGTTTTTTTTGTTGCAAAATACAAACTGAAGCAAAATGTTTAATATAGTTATGTCTTTGTATTGAAGAGTTTGACCAAGAAATGTTAAATACAACAGATTTCTTGGCAAAAAAATAGATCTCAAGATATCCCGTTCTAGTGCACAGTTAGATGTGCATCATTGCATTTGGTTATTTAATTTTGTTTTGCATCAAATCTGTGTATTGTATTGTAACATTCAATACAATTTTACACAATTTTTTTTTTTTTTGCAAAATACAAACTGAAGCAAAATAATGTCTTTGTATTGAAGAGTTTGAACAAGTAATTTTAAATACAACAAAGTTCTTGGCAAAAAATTTACTTGTCTGTTTATTCAACTGATATTTGAGCATGGTGGCAGCTAAATACATGCATACATAAATTTAATCAATTATTTGTATACCCAGGCTGATTTTATAGACTTCACAGTAGCTTACTACATGCCTAATTAATACTGCCAAATTAAGACTTCACTGCTTAAAAAAAAAAAGAGAGAATTGATGTCACTTTTCATGCATATCTTTGGGTTACATTTATGAGGTAAAGCAATGCATCCTGAAAAAGGCTATATTCACTGTTCACTGCTTGATTGTAAAGTAGAGAGATGTCTGGATACTTTTCAACAAATTCCTGCTCTGCATGACATCTGTCCTCCTCAGAGGAAAAGGGGTCCGTTCCAAAGGTAGACATCCAGGTCAGTGACGATCCCAACTCCTGCTCGTACATATTTGCCACAACAGAGGCATTAGGCAGCAGCTCATCAGAAATTTTTGATGGACATCCACTTGCTGCAAGTTCATTGGGTATTCCACGACCTAAAACAATTAAGCATGGTAAACAGCTATCAAAGTGAATGGCAGTGATTTTAAAGTGCCTATTCAGAAAAATATTGTAAAGTCCTCAGAGCATACCTGGGATCCTATGAGCATTCCATGCCTGCACTACTCTATTTAGTCCAATTTGGCTTAACTGACATGCCAGGTTTGAAGTGCAGAATTTAGTTAAACTGTCCTCCATGTTGATGACTTCTTGGTCTAGCAGGTGCACCAGGGCCTGTTTCAGTGGGTAGTTCACCCGATTGTTCACTTCAGGCCAAATCCTTTCAACTCTAAGATTCTGAAAAACAATATTTCATATTATATAAAACACAATGAAGAATGTATGAACTAATAAGGAAAATAAAGTGGCAGTTTGAAATGCACATATGTATTATTAATTACATATTTTTATATTGGTTTTAGTAGTCTAATAGTTGTTATCAGAATTGCAAAAACCTCACCATTGTTGAAGTTGTTTGGAGGTATGGTTGTCTGCTGAGGTTGTGTCTGTGTCTCGACAGCTTCTCTTGCATGTATAGGGACAAGTAAAATTCCCTACCATGGTCAACCCTGAGCTGGTCCCACATGCCATAGTTAACTACAGCAGATCTGAAATAAAAAGATGTAAATTTGTTGTATGTGCGCATGACAATTCTGAGAAGAAATGCAAGACATTAAATGAAAAGACTAGTTTTAGTGTGTGTTTTTTTTTTTTTTTTTTTTTGACAGCAATGCATATTCACTGGGTAACATTTCAGTATGGCAAACACATTTAACTTTTAGTCACTATTAACTATGCCTTTTAACTAGTTAAAAGTGAGAATTGGTCCCCATATTGAAATGTTACCATTCACTGCTCGTTACTTCCTCTGAACATGCTCACCTGTAAACTTCTTCATATATTACGAGGTTGTTTTTCACTGGCATTGTAGCATTGGCAATAATTTTGCTGCTGTAGCCATCAACTGCCAAAACGTGTGTTACACCGAACATCACAAGCTTTTCATTTTGATCAAGGTGTAGTTTGTGGCCCATATATTCGGCATGATATGGGACTGGGTTAAGATTACGTGCACCCTAAACAAGGGGGAAACATTTGGTTATTGCAGGCTTGCATTTTGAACCCATAGCTCATGTAGTTACAGAATGTTTTTTTTGCTATATTTAATTAAGTTCCACCGCAAATACTGCGAAGGAAATTTGAAGTAATCATATTTCACTAACATTCTTTTTTTGCAGGGTTAACATTTAAATGTTTTTGGAATGCTTCTGATAACAAAATGTTTTAGGACTTGTGCCACAGTTTGTATGTTGAAGGAAGTAACGAAAGGAAACAAAACTAGATGCATGGATCTCATGACCATGATTTATGGAACAAGTAATCAAGATTTGTTTCTGTCTAGTAATAGAGGAGGGTGATTGTGATGTCACTTTATCATGCTTATTATTATTATTGTTTAATACAGAGCACAAGTGTAGCAAAACTTACCTGCCGTCGCAATTCATGGTATGGCTGATGAATTTCTCTCAGCAATTTTCCGACTCGACTTTCTCCTGCACGCACTCCCACTGAAGATAGATAGCCAGTCATGAACTTGCGGCCATACGATGGTCCCGTCTGTTAAGAAATTATAACCATGAGATAATGTTTAAGTGATAAGATTATTTTATCCATGACAACCAAACTGAGAAGCAAGATATTTAAACAGTATACAACAACGGGATATTTAACTGTAAATAATATTTTTGACATTATCGATAGCCTGCCTACTGCTTGAAAACAGCTACAGGAAATAAAAATGAACAAAAAAACTATACTTACCTTAAACATAAGTCAACATGTTTTAATAGTTCACTTTAAGCGTTATAATCATTTCTAAAAGTAAATACAATCAAAAGAAAAAACATCTAAATTACAGTTTGTTTCGAATGCAAAGCTGCCTTTTCCATGAAGGACCAACTTAGCTGTGAATGCACTGTCTTGTCCCAAAAACACTGGTCGAACAATACGAATATAAATAATAATAATAATAATATACAGAAGAAGATGAAATACGTATTTACCTCATAAATAGATCCAATCATAGCTGCTTCCAGTTCTGTGTCCGATACATGTCTTTTTCGACGAAGGTTGTGTTTAAAACAGATTCGTCTAACGCTCATTTCAGAGCATCGCTGGACACCCATTTGTTGCAGATGGGTGGAAATCTCTGCATGAGTCTTGCCACTTTCGAATAAGCCTTTAACCAAATTAATGTATTGGTCTAGAGCGGCCATAGTAAGGTAGCCTGTATACGAGTGAAGAAAAACTTCCGGGTCATGCCAAGTTGGATAATAACTAAATATCAAAATCAGATTCGTGGTGGAGGCGTTTTTCGTATTTCCCATTTTCAATTTGAGCATGTAATCGAAAATACAAAAAAAGCAGTCATTATTTGTTTTTTAAATATTGTATATGAAACGAATAAGGAAAAAACAAGTCCTTTTTCGATTTTCCGAATTTGATTTCTTAATTGAATATGAAAAGAACGAATGATACACGGATTAAAATGCTCTGTTAATTTTGATCTTTCATTTTCGTGTAATACATCAATCGATCCTGTTCAGTTTCTATTTTTTTTCTGTATACTCACAATACAAATAAAGTGTTTTGCTTTTTGACAAATAAAGAAAAACTAACATGATGCTATTTCTGCCTTCTCTCTGTCAGTAAACTCCCATTTGAAACGCGTTCGAAAATTATCTATAACTCCGCGAAAATTCAGTCAAACAGGCAAACAGACCCACGGGCATAAAGCTTGAGATCGCAGCTTTTAAATGAAGTAATTTATATAAAAAACAAATATTATCAGCTTCTGTAATCTGTATAAAAAGAGAGCGACTCCAGTCGAGCTCATTAGGAGCCATTCAAAAGTAATTTGACCACGCCCCGGAGAGCGCGTGCTATTCAAACGCAAATTCTGAGAACCATTTCAGTCTGTGAAACGCCCCCACATCAGCTGTAAACAAAGAGGCATAATATAGCCTACCTTATGGAGAAAATTTTCCGTGCTGATATGAGGAGCAGATCCCGCTGAGGAGTGAGGTAGGCTAAGTTATCCTTTCTCAAGTGTTAATGTGGAATAACGTTATGGAATAACGTTGTAGGCTTATGTAAACAAAAAGATGAATCGCGTTTCTATAATATGAATCGCGCGTCTATTTGTAAAGAGTGTTTAGCCTAAATATGAATCGCGCGTCTGTGTGTGAAAGAATAAACTGCTTTTACAGTTACAGTTACTGCGTTACAGTCAGGCGAAGTATGAAAGACAACATTTTGTTGACTAGATTTGGGTACAGTTTTTACTGTAGAATATACTGTCACATCAAATAAGCTTTTCTGAATATATATAAAATACTATTTTGTCAAAAATAAAGTCATAGACTAAGATGTTCCAATGTTGGCTATATTCAAACTAATGAATAGGCCTACATATGATAAAATGTAGGCCTATAATCTTTTTTTTTTTTTTTTTACAAAGAAAGAGTACTTTTTTGCAGAAATATTGCTGAAATTGTAATTATTGTTGTAATTGTAACCTTTTTAATAAAATAGCAAAACATATTTACAAGATAGATGTAAGCAAAATCTTAAATGGTCAATATAAGTCTTCTTCAAAATATATATTTTGTCTTTGCATTGTGGCTCAGTCAGTGTCACACCTGAATGAATGGCTAATTATGCAGAGTCATTATGCAGAGTGGGTGGGACTAAGGTGTAAACTACTCCTCCCCCTCGCATATTGGCTTTCCAAGCAAAACCTGTTTTACACCATTTAAATCAATGTATTTTTTTTTTTGTGAACGATAAAGCAAGACTATTTTCACATAATTTTGAAGCTAGAACTGAAAGGGACAACATCCATTAGTCAAAAGTCTTGTGGGCACATATATAGTATGTGTTTTGTGGCCTTATTTCAGAAACTTTAGTTTTTAGTTTTTTCAATAACCATGCATAAACATTATTCTCTCAAAAATACAAACATGCACATACATGTTGCTCACATATTATGGTAGCCCTGTTTGTGCTAAATAGAGTGTAATTACACCTTTGCCATTAATATGTTTATAAGCAACTGAAAAAAGCACACATGTAAGGGCATGTCAGAACATCTCAAGGACCCCAAAAACACCTTAGGCCCCAGAGGGTTAACTGCTGGATTCTGTACTCACCATTGCTGTTCTGTGGACGGAGAGATCCTGTTATCCGCCGCTGCATTCCGCTTGATGCTGCCCTGTGAAAGAAAGGTGACACTCAGTTATCTGATGCTGTCCTGTGAAAAGAGAAAGCCCACTGTCTGCCGCTACCTACCTGTAGTTCCTTGTGTCCTGCCCACCACCTACTGTCGTCTGCTGCACCTTATCTGACGGTCATTGCTCTCTGCCCACCACATACTGTTGTCTGCTGCTCTCCATTGGAGGTAACGCCCTTTGTTCCCTCACACTGCTGTTCAGAAAAAGGAGATGACCAACTGCCGGCTGTCCCGAGTCTTCCTCCATTGAAGACTCCTTTGACCTGTTTCAACGAGCGGCCCCTACGAGGAGTCCTGTGTCAGTGACATTTCCTTAAAGTGTTTTTTTTTTACATTCAATAAAAATAATTAAGCTTTTATATCACGTCGTTGTCTGGCCTCGTTGGTGTACTTTGGTGTAGCTCCTCCGGAGTGGTGGTTGTTCTCGGCCCTAGTGGTGACAAATGTAATTGGCTGTAATGTGATTGATTATCAAGGCACACGTGATCCGAGATAGCCATTACGCTTCAGGTTGTTTTGGTAACTTAAAATGATAGTGTAATCATCATTAAATAGCCGGATTCATGATCTCATTCATAATCTAATAACTGATGCTCATTGGTTTGCCCTTAACATTTTTAAGTTTTGAATTATCATCCTTGTATAACTACAGCATGACATGTACTATAAAAACACAGCAAAGGATTTTTAAAAATGTTCTGCATAAGTTTTAGTTTTTTGTTATAGTCAGTCACTCTCAGACATCAAGAATCATCATGTGATTCTAAATGTTAAACCACCCGTTTTATATTATCTCAGCTTCTTCTAATAGTGTTAATGCACGGCTGTGATCTAAGTAATATTTTTTAACTTGTTTGACAAAATACTGATTTATTTCATATTATATCAACCAACTGTAAGTCATAAACTAACCTTCTTCAGATGATCTCTCTTCATTTATATTACAACATACAAATGTTTTTAGTAAAAACAATTGCAGATGCTGAAAAAAATACAATTAATCAACAAAAGTCAAGGGTCAAGAGCCCAACTAAAGCAAACACTGATACACAAAATGGTGATTTCAAACTATTATTTTCAATAAAACATCAACATCTAAACCTCTGTTAATTCTCAATAAGAACTTCTGTAGACGTGTGACAGAAATAAAGTCAGTCTGGTTAGTAATAAGTGAAGCTGGTAATGCTGTTTGTGGAGTTGTTTAATCCTCCTCTGCTGAGATCTTCACAGATTTAATGTCTTCTTTTATTTCAGTTGATTTCTTCTAAGGCTGTGGCTGAAATCAGTTGTAGTTTCAGTTATTGTTGTTCCTCTTTCCTTCTGCTTGTTATTACTTAATTATCTCATTAGCTCTGACATTTTGCCTGTAGTGTGCACACTGAGCAGTGTTCATTTCATCTGGCTAACCCATGTGGGGCCTACATGGAAACTGAGGACAAAACTGCAATATCTGCACAGAGACACAACAATAAAATAGATATAAATTATTTCTGAGGGGTGGACTTAAAATTTGCTGTGGGATCATCGCCCTCTAGCGCCAAATCATCACAATTTCAAAACATGGTTTGAAACATTATAGGCTTGTTCGACTTGAACCGGAGCTGCACAGACTGATCTGTGAATGACATCAAAGTATCGCGAGAGCGATTAGAGAGCAGACGGCTCGTATGCTTTTAAATCGCTCTCGAGGTACTTTGACGTCATAGACCGATCGGTCTGTGCAGCTCCGGTTGTCGAACAAGTCGAACAAGCCTAATGACGTACTAAAGTCTCGTTTGTTGAAATCGATTTGCACGACTGATTTCCTCTGGCTTCGCCCTGCCCAGGCATAGTTCACCATCTTTCGGGTACCATCGCGTGCGCGGTCTCGCTCCACCTCCCCGGCGGACCGGGTGAGACGGGACAGTGGTGTGCCCCTCTCCGGGAGGGGGGATCCCACCTGGGATGGCATGCGGCGGCTCGTAGACACCCTCTGACTCGCGCGTGCGTTAGACTCCTTGGTCCGTGTTTCAAGATGGGTCGGGTGGGTGGCCGACATCGCCGCGGACCTCGAGCACCCGTTTCAGTGTTTCTCTGAGGACATCTGCTGGTCAAATGCATGTAAATGCAAAGATAAGACCCAGGAACAAGCTAAATAATACAACACAATTTATTGATAATATCTAAAAAAATCTTCAACACACTGATGGATATTTTAAAGACTATAGAACTTAATATACAAGAGAAGTCTTTCATTATTAATATTAGTGTTTTATTTTTTTTAATTTTACCTTTAATCTTTAATTAATTAATCTTACCTATCTTACCTATCCAATATTTATGTTGGATTTGTGTAATTGTAATTATTGATTATATCTTATAGTATCTATGAAACATCTGTATATTGGGTGTTTAAAAAAATAAAAATAAACACCTGACATGTAAAAACCCACAATATTTTCAGATCAGGTGTTTGCTCATCGCCCTCTAGCGTCAAAGCATCAGAATTTCAAAACGTGGTTTGAAACAATATAAGCCAGTTTGATACACGCTCTAAAGCACTCATTCAAAACAGAAGGTTGAATGGCTTGTGTACCTTTTTATAATTTAATGTGTTATTTAAAAAGGAATAAAGATAAAACCATTTAATAAACTGCTATATATTATCGGGCATGATTTACTCACACAAGTCCTTTAATAAAGCAACAGCTCGCAGTGGTAAACTCATTTATTAATGAACATAAACCATTACTTTCTACAAAAGCTATGAGAAACATCACTTCCCTGCAGAATGGAAACTCTAAAGGTGTGTTCACACACACAGTTCTTCATTTTCATTGGTAGTTGTGATGTGGGCGTGTCCAATGATGCAACACAAGTTGAGTAAAGTTTAACTTGTGCTTCATCTTAGCGTGGCGTCTTGGCATGTATTGTTATTGTTAAGGGAAACACATTTGCTCAGATCCGCAAACATTTTTAAAAAGCACATGAATAAAGCAAACACTTCAATGGTACAAATAATCTTTCTCACATATTTTAACAATTTGATTACTGTTGGTGAGATTGCTCATATAATATAGATTGAAAAGACTGAATGCAAGGACTGTATAGTATCTATTGAGTAAGAGTAATGAGAGTTTCTTCTTGAGAAGACTTGAAGAGCTACTGAAGAGACAGATTCTCATATTCAGAAGAGCCGGACTGGTGAACAGCAGGATCCGAGACAGACTGCGTGAAAGACAGAGAGATTATTACCTACATTTTGAATGAACAAACTGTTTTGCACATGTAGTTTTCAACATTTCACTCGTCAGATGATCTGGACTTGAGCTCAAGAGCTGCATATGTGTTTGCACTGGGATAATCGTTCTACAGGGAAACGTACTCAGTTATTATTGCGTAACATCGGTTCCCTGAGATAATGGGAACGAATACTGCATCGCTAGACACAATGGGAAATCTCCTTTTTCTCCGATTCACTGCAGTTTTAATAAAATCATGCAGTTAAACTGCACGAGCAAATGAGAAACCAACCCAAATAAGCTTCGGTTAAACAGGCGTATAATCATTTGGGTAAATATGTAAGCTAGATTAATGCCTATTTTTTCACATCTTCATGGACACCACAATGATTTCCCTCGTGTGCAATATTTTTCCTTGTAATTATGTATGGTTTGCAAAAATGTCATCTGCTGCATCTGTGTGTAGATGAGAGAAGCAAAGTGTATGCGCGTTGTGCACATGCTACATTATGGCCAAGCATGCGCCCTTAAAATATAATCTGAACGCGCCACTGAAAACGCGCCGGTGACTTTAAACTAGGTTTTTCCTGGTCAGTGGCGGAATTGTTTTCTTAGACTGCAAAATAGCACCAGGGAAAGTTTGCGCCGGAACACTGGTGAACACTCTTGAACACTCTTTTCGCTGAACCGCCCCTGGGAGCGCAAGTTCATTCCCTAATTTACGAGCGTCTGTCGAGGGAAAAGTTCGCTGTGCGTCGGGTGCAAAATAGGAATGATACATGTGTCGGTGTACAAAGTCAATTGCGCTGGGTGCAAGACAGGGCCCCATAGGTTCGTTCCTCTCCGCGGAGCATCCATTGGCTCGTGCAGTTTCACTGCATGAATTTATTAAAACTAAGCGATGCAGTACGAGTGAACCGTATCGACAGGGAACAAGGAGAAGGACTTACAGCACAAAACAGAAATTTTAAATGCTGTGAGTTCACGTCTCAGTATTTGTCAGTTTGCCATGAGATGTTTGAGCAGTCTGATAATTTCCCAACATATTATGTAATCTGACTTGATCACAAACTGTTGCCGTAACAATAAAGGAAGAGTCTTTGCCAACTCCCTAGGAACAGAAGCGTCAATCAAGTATCAAAAGTGTTGTCACTATACAGTCTCTTACTCAAACAGTAGAACATAATTATGCTCAAATCAATATTTCACATTGGACCAGCTGTAAAAAGAAAACCATCTCTGAATTTACAAAAAAGCTCATTTAATTCTTTCAATTATATTATTTTGTGGTTCTTTGATCATCTCACCTCATTTATAGCAGATCTTCTGTTTATCCTTTTCTTCTTACTGTCAAAACACAAGTAATTTCATTGTTTCATATACCATTAATAACCAAATATCTTTCTGAATTAGTTTGAAAGTATTATATTTATGTACTCTTTATTGATATACTTTTATTTATATAATAAATGATAATAATACACTCTCAGAAAAAAAGGTACAAAAGCTGTCACTGGGACAGTACCCTTCAAAAGGGTTCTAATATGTACACATTTGGTACCAATATGTTCCTTTGAGGGACTTAAATGCACTCTTTAGCTACAAAGGTGTACCTTTTGAAAAGGTACCGCCACAGTGACAGCTTTTGTACCTTTTTTCTGAGAGTGTATGATGATGATGATGATGATGAAGAAAAATCCTCCAGATGCCGCTGTGATCACAGTCACATTACCACCAGCAACATGATGAACTGAAAGAGGAAGATCATCATGATTAACTCTCCAAACTGATGAATGATGTGAAGATACAGGAGTGTGTTAATAAAAGCTTCACCTGTGACAGTTACAGCGTCTGATCTCTGAGATCCATGTTGATTGTGAGCCTGACAGTAGAAGCGTCCACTCTGTAGTGCACTGAAACTCTGTCCAGATCCAACAGCTGAGGTTTCATTCTCCTTAAACCAGCTGAAGTTCAGAGCAGGAGGGTTTGAGTCACTGATGCAGTTCAGAGTCACTGAATCTCCCTCCACTATTACATCAGATCCACTCATCAACACTGACGCGTTCTTTGGAGGGTCTAATAACAATCACCAAATTATTTAAGACCTCTGACACATTTTTAAAATGACTAATATGAACCAAATTAATCAAAACAGAATTAGCATCTTATGTTTTATAATAAACCTACACATGACGTTTAAAGTCACAGCATCAGAGTATTTCTCTCCATGTTCACTGATGGACTTGCACTTGTATTCTCCACTGTCATCAGAGCTGATCTTTGAGATGCTGTAGATTCTTCCAGATCCTACAATCGTTCCTCCTTTAAACCAGCTGAAGTTCAGAGCAGGAGGGTTTGAGTCACTGATGCAGTTCAGAGTCACTGAATCTCCCTCCACTATTACACCAGATCCACTTATCAACACTGAGACATTATTTGAAGGGTCTAAAACAGACAAATTAAGCATTAAGCAAAGCTTGCCGTGTTTAAACATTTGGTCTGCACAATATTTATTGTTTCAGCAACTGGACATGCAATGTCCAGGCAAATTAACTCAAACACATCATTCTACAACTTTTTTTGCTGTTTGATACAAGATCGAGGACTAAACTTCAAGAGTCTGTGTGATATAATGGATACACGGAGGAATTATTTCACTTTATTTACAAAACACAGAGATTCACTGTGGAGTGTAGCCGGCTTCATTGATTATACCGAGTGCAGAACTCAATGAGCGTGCAACAACTTTATAAAGGGAGCTTTCGCTGCTGGTCAAATACACATTGTGGTTATAACTATAAAGTTTACTATATTGTTCTCCTCATAGTAATGTATTTTTAGAGAAATAGATGAATTTGCATGTAAAGCCGACTGATTCCTCGACAGTGATGCAGTGTAACTAACACGCCATAGCGCGATCAACTAACATGTTCATTATAAAGGTAGCCTGTTTAAAACACAAGATGTATAGCCTTGCACATATTTGAAAACCGGAATATCATTTATTTCACAGTATAGTTAACAAATTTGTGAATATATTGCAAAGAAAGAAAACATAGAGAGGCTTAAAGATAAGGCTTGGAGATTTTGCATATCCAAAGTCTTGATAAGGCAATGTTGTGTACTTTTGTGCTAATGTTATGTTTACTGAGCGCTATATTTCTTCCATTATTAAAAGTAAACAACCAAAAAGTACCTAACTGCACAAATGAAAGAGTACTGTTTACATTAAGCTCACATACTTTTCATACTGACATGACAAAACTACACAACATTTGTATCATGTTTGTTCTTGCATGCCAGGAAAAGTGTTTTGATAGAAGAACATAATGATATCATTAAATTCCAATGATAGCATAACTATTATTACATTGATCTGTGAATACTACAAAAAGTTACCTGGATTCAACTCACTGTTAAATTATACAATATGTTGCACAGCACAGTCACACGTGAGATTTACCAACGCATTCTCATCCTTGGGCGTCATAATACTGACGCTTTTGACATTTCGTCTACATCGAACGCACATGGCACCCTTTAGCGTCAATATGAGACGCACAGAGCTTTGTTCGGTTATGGGTAGGTTTAGGTCTAATGTAGGGACAGGGTTAGACCACTAGGAGGCGCCTTCTGGCCCATTTCTATCTGCGTCTCATATTGACGCTAAAGGGTGCCATGTGCGTTCGATGTAGACGAAAAGTCAAAAGCGTCAATATATGACGCCCTAGGATGAGAACGGGCTGGATTTACACAGCAAAAGCAAATAGCAGGTATAATAACGTACAGGGGTCACCATAATGGTTCTACCAAACAGGTCTTCCCTTAGTTGGTCACTCTCAACGTACGACGTGACCGACTAATAGGAATCTCGCTAGAGAGGCCAAACTACTTCGAGTGAAACTAAATGAGCCAATGCACATTGGCGTGCAATCATTTGCATCAGCTGCTCAGCCACACAGCGCGGGTATATAATGAGCATCAGGTGCGATTGCACTTCAGCTTTTTGCTTCGGAGCAGAGCGTTTCGATGCTGTTTAATCTACTGAGTGATAAAACAACAAGCAAGCGTTCAGGAGGATCTCTCATGTCTGGTGCGGGCGATGCAGCGGGGTCGACTTTCTTTCTCTCTCTCTCTTCTGTTTTTGTTACTGAGCAAAACAAAAAGGCTGTTTTCACAGCTGGTGACGGTGCGCCAAGAGTGCTGTATAGCCGTTCTTACGGCTGGTAAGTCCGCCGTGAAGAGAGACAGCGCATGACAGGTTGCACATTTCCTGTCTGTGTCCGCTGCGACCGTTCCCCTGCGTGCTTCAGTACCAAGGAGAGCATTCCCCTGAAAGAGCTTAGTTGTAGCGTCCTGAGCAGCTTCTGGATGGGATTGCTGGTCCTTAAAAAAATAATACAAAAATGGAGGAACCTAGCGTTTCATTCAGGGCTCCAGCTGAGGGCAGATGTCGATTGCTGCATCGGGGAGAGGGGCTGTTTCGCTCTGGAAATGAGGATGATGCTGAGTTTCCACTGTAATAGTGTGTGCTGAATCAGAGTCAGACCTGACAACCATCCTTTCCCTGGTCTTTCTCAGATGTGCATTGAAAACTTAGCAGTATGGAGCTATATTGGTGCCAAAATATTGAACACCAAAAGTGCCAAATTCTGCATAAAAGTTTTCACCTCTCTCACTACCCTTGACGGTGGGGTGGCTGTGCCTCTGGCAGGCCACCTCCGCTCTGCATGCGAGGCCAAGGCACTCTTATTGCACGAGGATAATTCTGAGCCGGATTTGAGCAGCACTTGTCGATCAAGTCACAGCACAGGCCCTCGTCAGACGATGTCCACCTTGGTGGTCCAGAAGGGCCACTGGCTGTCCTTTCTGAGGTGCGAGAGGTCGTCAAAGTACGCTTTCTCGATGCTCCCATCTCACAAGGTGGCCTTTTCGGCGACACTGTTGAGGACTGGCCCAGCAGTTCTCCGCAGTCAGCAGGAGACTGAATCGCTTCCCCCGACGTACCACCAGAGTGCCTCGTGGGCCGCCCCTCAGTCTACTCATCGCCAAGAGTGTCATCCCCTGCAAAAATAAATAAATAAATAAATAAATACTCCGGAACAGCCTGCTCTATTGTGTCCGCCGCATGACACCGCCCGCCCCTGAGACGGGTGACCCGGAGATGGGTGGAGCTGCTCTCTCCCGATGGAGGGTCAGGAAATAAATCTTTTGAGTCAAAATTCTGCTCCACCACTGGAGTCACAAGCTACTGTTGAAAATGCTCACACAGAAACGCATTTTCGAATGCATCATTATGTGATATACATACATTCTTAGTGAACTTTTGGTGACTTGACTCAGGGGGAAAGGAAGGGAGGAGGGAGAGTGGGATGCAGACATAAGAAGAAAAGTTTGGACAAGACAATGCCCTGTGCTCTTTCTTTGCATCTTCTGTCCAGGGTGCATTTTATTGCTTTATTGTAGGGTGAATTTTATCTCCGCTTTTGTTTTAGCAGGAAAATCTGTTCTTACATTTAAAACTTATGACCAGTAACGGGTGAATCGTCAAAGAAAATACATCGCTAAATAAAACACTGAAGTACATAAAACACATACTCACACATGACATTGAGCTGAACAGCAGGAGAGATGTGAGTGTGTCCGTCTACAGCACAGCTATATCTGCCTGAATCCTCTCTTCTGACTGACTGCAGCAGGAGTTCATTGTTTCTGTCTCTTCTCTCAGTTAATGGCTGTGAGTTTCTGTACCAGATGAATGTTGCTCTGTCAGTCAGAGCGCAGCTGCTTTTACATCTCAGAGTGACTGAATCTCCCTCTGTCACTCTCTTAGGAGACTCCACCTGAAGATCTGAACACAACACACACATTATATCTAGTGCTGCTGTCATACACTGATTATTATTCAACATAATGCACAGAAGAAGAGATAAACCTCATCAAAGTCACCTGTGACAGTAAGAGTCACTCCAGATTTACCAGTCCATTTTCCACCAGGTTTATCAGTGATGAATCTGAAATAGTACATGTCTTCATCCTTCAGTGTCACATGACTCAGTCTGACAGTGCAGTTCTGCTGTTTATCTCCCAGATACTGAAGCCTCTGACTGTATTCAGGGTCCTCAGACAGATCTGGAGGCTCTTCACCATGTATTAACAATTTAGCCCAGAACACTTTCATGATCTGATGTCCAGTAGGGTATTTATAAGTGCATCTCATTATCACTGTTGAGTCCTTTAGTGCACAGATGTGTGAAGGACTGTAACTCACACCCCAATCAGCATCAGAAACCACTGAAACACAGATTATAGGGATAGTTTACACACACACACACACAAAATAGTTTTACAATTACCCTCATGTTGTTCCAAATCTTTACGCTGTTATTTTTTCCCTGGAACACATGAACTGTTTACATTGCAACACAACTGAAATAATAGTTAGTGATGTACAGTACATAACTTGTACATTTATTTTTTATCTTGGTACGTTTTAGTTTGGGACATACTATGCTTTGGGACATACTTGTTTTAACCCCCTGAGGTCGGCTATCGCGTTGGCGCGATAGGCTCATTTTTTTCTTATCAGTGCAAAAGAGACTCAAAATACTCTGTTGATTTTGATCTTACATACTTGTGTTATACATCATTCAAAACTGTTAAATGTCTTCTTTTATTTGTGTACACTCACAATAAAAACAAAATGTTGTGTTTTTCGTAAAATAAAGAAAATAAACATGATGCGCGTTCTGTCGTCTCTCTCAATGTGAAACTCATTCTGAAACGTGACAGAAAATGACCTGTAACTCAGTGAATGTTTGTCACACAGACTTGAAATGCATGTCTATACAACGCTTGGAGTCTGTATTTTTAACCCTCTGGGGTCTGGGCTGTTTTTGGGGCCCTTGAGATGTTCTGACATGCCCTGACATTTGTGCTTTTTTCAGTTGCATATAAACATATTAATGGCAAAGGTGTAAATTCACTCTATATAGCAAACAGGGCTACCATAATATGTGAGCCACGTGTATGTACATGTTTTCATTTTTGAGAGAATAATGTTTATGCGTGGTTATTGAAAAAACTAAAAACAAAAATTTCTGAAATAAGGCCACAAAACACATAGTAAATATGTGTCAATAAGACTTTTGACTAATGGATGTCCTCGCCTAGAGTTTTTTCTTCAAAATTATGTGAAAATAGTCTTGCTTTATCGTTCACATAAAACCATACATTGATTTAAATTGATGTAAAACAGGTTTTGCTTGGAAAGCCAATATGCGAGGGGGGCGTGAACGAGGAGTGGTTTACACCTTAGAATACAGTGTCCCACCCACTCTGCATAATGATGAGCCATTCACTCAGGTGTGACACTGACTGAGCCACAATGCAAGGACAAAAGATATATTTAGAAGAAGACTTATATTGACCATTTAAGATTTTGCTTACATCTATCTTGTAAATATGTTTTGCTATTTTATTAAAAAGGTTACAATTACAACAATAATTACAATTTCAACAATATTTCAAGTGTACTCTTTCTTTGTAAAAAAAAAAAAAGATTATAGGCCTACATTTTATCTATGTATTCATTAGTTTGAATATAGTCAACATTGGAACAGCTAACATCTTAGTTGATGACTTTATTTTTGACAAAAATAGATATAGAAATTGCTAAACAAAAGCTTTTTTGACGTGGCAGTATATTCTACAGTAAAAACTGTACCCAAATCTAGTCAACAAGATGTTGTCTTTCATATTTCGCCTGACTGTAACGTTGTTTTCATGAAATATTAGGGCATATTGTTAATTTGCAGTTTAATACGTTGCTTATACAAATAGCCTACATTTTATTTCAACATATTTCAGTCGAATTTTCCTTTCCTCAGTATAGCAATACAGTTTGCTAAAACATCATCATTCATTCACACACGCAATTTAAATTTAACTTCTGGCAAAGATGAAGTTGACGATAGGCTATTGACTCGCGATCTTCGCAGTAGGCTAGTGAAGGCACCGGATAAATGCACATTTATTAGGCTACATAGTTTTTTGTTTTGGATGGTTTTGTTTAGAACCAGCTTTCTGTAAATATATTTCACATTTTTTAGACATGTGAGGCGAGTAGGCTACGGTCTGGTTAATGATGATCTCCAGTTCAAGCACCTTATGTTGTGATTGCTAGCCTATATTTACTTTAAATCCAGGAAATTTGTTAATGAAAAAATTATTAAAATGAAGATACAATTGATACAAAACGAAATTCGTTTTAAAGAAAGGATTTGTAGTTTCTGTTTTGAGGTCTCTGTGAAAGTTTGAAAGTCTTTTAGTGCGCTTTCAGAGCGCTCGCGTCCATAATGGAGAACTGTCACGTAATATTGTTTTTTCCTCATAAATGCGAACACGAAAAATAAAAGACAAAAGACTTTTAAGTAAAACTTACTCCGAAATTGTGTCCTCGGCAGAATTCGCTCTTCAAAACGCTGCCGTTCGTAGTCTGAGTTACAATCTTCCTCTGAGGAAAAAACCCGGTATCATGCATTCTTCCTCGCTGTCCAGAATCATCTGAAGGGCGTCTTTACTGGAGAAGCGTGCCATACTCAAAACGCGATGAACTATCAGTAAGTCTGATGAAGAAACTGTGTTTTTATGGCATTGATCGGGGGGCGTATGCGATGCATACTAGATCACCTAAACTATTTACCATTTGAATAGCGCCGGGGGCGGGGCGGCCTCAACTCATTATAGAGATAATGAGGCAGAAGGAAAAACGGTACCTCTCCTTGCTTTCAAACGGATTACATGAGTTGAAAACATTTGTTTTTTATATAAATTACTTCATTTAAAAGAAGAGATTTCAAGCTTCATAAAGACATATCTCACGTGTCTGTGTGAGAAGTATTCGGTGAGTTATTGTTCATTTTCGGACGCGTTTCAGAATGGACTACACTGACAGAGAGAAGGCAGAACTCGCTTCGTGTTTATTTTTCTTTATTTGGCGAAAAGCTCAACACTTTGTTTTTATTATGAGTATACACAAAAATAATACACATTTAACAGAATCGATTGATGTACGAAACTCCTATGAAAAATCAAAGTCAACAGAGTATTTATGAGTTTATTTTACACTGATAAAAAAAAAAGCGAGCTGGTATCGCCGGCGATACCGTCGACCTCAGGGGGTTAAAGCATGTAAATTATTTAAAAAACAAATATTCTCCGTTTAAGTAATCCGTATGAAAGCAGCGGCATATACAGTTTATCAAACGCGTCCTAATTAACTCTAATGTGACCGCCCACGCGCGCACGAGCGATTGACATGCAAATGATCCACGCGACTAAAGCAGAGCTGTAAACGCCCTCATTACCTCAAAACAAAGAATCAGAGACTTCGGTAACTTACTCCTCTGCTTTTCATCGAGTTTGGAATACTGTGTTTATGCTGTGCTGTTTCACTTGGATTTACCTCAGAAGAATTCGAAGAACGCGATTTGAAGATGAGACGATTTTTAAGGTAAGACATGTTAAACTGGTGGTGCCAGATTAAAATGTATGTTATGAAATGAGATTGGAGTAAAAACATGAAGCCTAATATTGTACATGTATATGTATCTATATATAGACAGAAACATGTTGAAATGTGAACTAGACTGGTAGGCAACCTTTCAGTGCTAAATGTATACATGTTCGACACGAGGATGTTTTTATTTTCTATAATAAAACACAGCATGGTAAAAGTAGGCTAGTATGAGTGTATACTATGGTGAATATTATAATGTTTAGAACCGTGTTTACTGTAAAAATACAGTCGGGCGGAATCCTCGTATCTCCAAAACCATTATTTTTCAGGAAATTAAAAAAACTGCATATTTTTTGAGTTATTAAACATTGTATCGTTAAAGTTGGTATTATACCTTATATTGCTATCATATACTGTTGTATACCAACATTAACACAACATTTCCCTAAAATTATGTTTAATCTGAGATACGAGATTTATGACTTGGGAGCAGGGAGATACGAGGTTACGCTGTCATTGATTAGAATGGTACGGACACAGACGTCGCTGCTGCCAGCAGTGTTCATCAATGTCTGCGGTCGCGTTCAGCCTTTTGATAAGAGATAAGGCTTTAAGAGCTATTCAAATCTAATGATTGTGGTTACATACATCTTCCTAAACTCCATTTTAAACGTTTAAGAGATATGAGTGATGCAATACCAAAATATTAGGCTGTCTAAAATAGGCAGAAATTAATCTGCACGCAAACAAAATCGGCGGTCGCGTTGAGCCTTTTGACAAGAGAAAAGACTTCAATAGTTAACCAAAGCTAACGACTGTGGTTACATACATCTTCCTAAACTCCATTTTAAAGGTTTAAGAGCTATAAGTGAAGCAGAACAAAAAATGATGAGCTGACTAACGTTGTCTAATAGGTGGAAATTTGCCTAATCTGCACGCAAACTTACCTTCGTGGCTCACAGGCTTCCTTCTGCACCGAAGCATTACAGCTATCGATTTTTAACAAAACAAGCCTACTCAAATGTATCTAACCTAACTATTTTCACTCGTTATTGTCTAAAAAACAGACAGAGTTATGCAAAAATAGGCTTAACTTACTGGCGCCAGTAGACAGACCCTTTTTCTCCCATAAATAAAACCTGCTACTTGGGGTATTTTACATGCACAGTGCCAACTTCGAGTCAGTAAAATAATAATAAAAACAATAATTTAAAGCTGGTATCCAAAACATTTAATTCAATTCAAGTATTATATTAGATACATTTTAAAACTTCAATGCACAAGTATAATAAGATGTTATGGAGTCCAGTCTCCCTGGTTTCCCCATCCCTCAGTCACAGTCACGAGCGCCCTCTCCCGAGTTCTAGCGCAGTGCATACTTCCCCATTAGTATGCATCATTTGTGCAGTTATTGCCTTCACCTGTTCTGCATCAGTGCTCATTGGCTCAGCCTTTATATGCCTTGTTCATGGAGTGTTCCTTGCGAAGTATTGCCTCTAATCGTGTGCATGTCCGAGCAGTTTGAGTACCTTGTCTTCCTGTGTTACTGACCCTCGCTAATAACTCCTTTATCTGATTGTCTGCAGCCTGCCTCTCGACCCAGTGCCTGATCCTGACCTCGGTTCTCAGCCGCCTGCCTCGACCTCTTGCCTGTCCCTGGATTCTGTTTGCTTGCCGCCTGCCCTCGACTTCCAGCCTGTTCTCACTTTCCTCTCGGCGTGTCCCACTCAAGAATTCCTAGAGTTTCTCTTTACCTGCCCTTTTAAAATAAAGTTGTTGCATATGGATCTGCCTACTGACTCGTCACATAAGACTAATAATAAGCCTAGTAGACATTTAAAATACATCAATAACTGATATCATAGTTTAACACAGATAATCAGAGTTAAGGCTTGCTTTACGTGTTGCTCGACGAGGGTTTCTTAATCGTTGCGAGTTCAAAATGCCGCGAGGCTCCCGCCGCGGAGTGAAGAAGAGGTGGAGTTACGAGGATTCTCAGACAGTTGAAGTGTCCAATGGAGTTACGAGATTTGCTCTCAAGCTATTTTCAACACTTTAGATTGGTTAATAATTTGTAAAAATAACAGAACCACGTGGGGACTAACCAATAGCATCGATTTGTGAAAAAATATGAAATTGACCAAATTTGGACATACGAGGTTTCCGCCCGACAGCGACAGCCCGACATATATATATATATGTGTATATATGTGTATATGTGTATATATGTGTGTGTGTATTCTGTACATTTTAAAAAGCAATTTTAACCTGAAAAATCTAAAACGTATTCCCCAAATCGAGCAGCCCTATTAGTTTCTCTTGATATCAGTATGTTCACAGGGTTTTTTTTTTTTTTTTTCAGGGACCAAATGCCCCACTGAGGAGTCCTGCTGACTTCAACATTCACATAAGTCTCCGTACATGAACATGGTAAAGTGAAAAATCAAACACCATGGAAATAACAGGTATGTACTATGTTTCAGGAATGGCACAAAGGTGTGTGACTGGTTAAGTCTCTGTCTTTAGTTCAGTGTGTTAAATAATGTGCTTTTTTTTGTCATTTGTTGTGTATCTTTGGATTATGTTGTGTTGTAAATAAATCCAAACAATCAAAAAGCCATTCTTTTTTAAGTAGGAGTCCTTCCTCTGTGCCAGTCTCACGACAGGGAGCTCAGACTTACGCAGGGCACTGGAAGACAGTCGAGAGGTGGCGTGATTACACTGGGAACCCCATTCGTCGTCATCCGACGTAACTCGGAGTGACTACGAAAGGGAACGTCTCGGTTACGTATGTAACCCTCGTTCCCTGAGTAGGGAACGGAGACGTTACGTCTCCCTGCCACTTCCGCTGGAACGCTGGAACGCCTGAGTTCAGTCTCGGCTCCTCAGCGAAGACATATCTGCATGTTGCCAGCGTACTTCCTTATATACCCCCAGGGTGGGGCGGAGATACGCAATCCAAATTCTGCAGACCCATGGCATTTCATTGCCATAGGCTCGTTTTCTATACTCGAAGATGATAGGCTTTCTAAGCGAAACCCCATTCGTCGTCATCTGACGTAATGTCTCCGTTCCCTACTCAGGGAACAGAGGATTACATACGTAACCGAGACGTTCTTACATTTAAAACTTATGACCAGTAACGGGTGAATCGTCAAAGAAAATACATCACTAAATAAAACACTGAAGTACATAAAACACATACTCACACATGACATTGAGCTGAACCTCAGGAGAGATGTGAGTGTGTCCGTCTACAGCACAGCTATATCTGCCTGAATCCTCTCTTCTGACTGACTGCAGCAGGAGTTCATTGTTTCTGTCTCTTCTCTCAGTTAATGGCTGTGAGTTTCTGTACCAGATGAATGTTGCTCTGTCAGTCAGAGCGCAGCTGCTTTTACATCTCAGAGTGACAGAATCTCCCTCTGTCACTCTCTCAGGAGACTCCACCTGAAGATCTGAACACAACACACACATTATATCTAGTGCTGCTGTCATACACTGATTATTATTCAACATAATGCACAGAAGAAGAGATAAACCTCATCAAAGTCACCTGTGACAGTAAGAGTCACTCCAGATTCACCAGTCCATTTTCCATCAGGTTTATCAGTGATGAAACTGAAATAGTACTCGTCTTCATCCGTCAGTGTCACATGACTCAGTCTGATGTTGCAGTTCTGCTGTTTATCTCCCAGATATTGAAGCCTCTGACTGTATTCAGGGTTCTCAGACAGATCTGGAGGCTCTTCATAATCTATTACCAGTGTTTTGCTCCAGAACACTTTCTTGACCTGATGTCCAGTAGGGTATTTATAAGTGCATCTCATTATCACTGTTGAGTCCTTTAGTGCACAGATGTGTGAAGGACTGTAACTCACACCCCAATCAGTACCAGAAACCCCTGAAACACAGATTATAGGGATAGTTTACACACACAAAAAAAAATATTTTACAATTACCCTCATGTTGTTCCAAATCTTTACGCTGTTACTTTTTTCTCTGGACACATGAATTGTTTACATTGCAACGCAATTAAAATAATAGTTAGTGATGTACAGTACATAACTTGTACATTTATTTTCATCTTGGTACGTTTTAGTTTGGGGGAAACAATGAAACATTTAGCTGAACTTTAGTTTTTTACTAAACTAAAGACTAAAATTTGCTTAATATTATATTTTTGATTCATACAAAAATGTGAAAGGGGGTTCAAAAGGATGATTGACAAAAGTTAAAATGAAATTTGTAGTTCTGAACTGGATCCTTCTCCAAAGCGCAATGGATTGTGGGCATGATTAGCTGTTATAGTGAGCACGTATCCACACTTCGAAAATCCATCAGAAATAGAAGACCATACAGGGACTTCTGGCATACTCTTTTCAACATACTATGCTTTGGGACATACTTATTTTTATATCACATACTGTTAAGGATATACAGTATGGACATTGAGACGCAGGGTATCACTTGTTTCAGCGTCGTCTTCTGTTTTGATACAGAGATTATGTACTCTTTCAGAAGATGCGTAATAGCGCCCCCTACCGTATAACAGTGAAAAAACTGATAGCCTGAAATTTCAGTCAGTGGCTGGGAAAAAGTAAAGAGATTTGAAGTAAATTCCTAAGTACACTTCCAGTGGACTAGCCTACTCAAAAACTCAGATACTCAGAATTAGGAGCATATCTGTTTTCTTTATAAATCAATTGCAGTGAGCAGGAGGAGGCCACGAGGCCAGTGGCGTGATTGCTGAAGAGCGACACCTGTGAGACGCACCAGTCTCGTATCTCTCACGGAGGAGCGGAGGCACAAAAGGAGGAATGACGACAGTGGAGATCGAGAGAGGACAGGCCTGAACTTGTGTTGTGCTTTGTTTTATTGTGACAGCAGTCGTCCGTGGGGGGCTGCTGTCTTTTACTTCGTTTCGTATTTGTTTTATTTTTGATATTAAAGTTGTTGAATGTTCACTGGTTCCCGCCTCCTTCTTCCCATTATTTTGCGGGCAGTTTCCGTTGCCATGGACGCTCGAGGCGGTGCGCTGGAGTGAGTTGCCGGGGGGGACGGTCGAGCTCGCTGCCGGCCGCCTGGGTGCTGGAGGGGCGGCTGCCGTCCATGAGGGAGCGGAGGAGTAGCCGCCATTTGCCAGAGGCAGGAGCCTGCTATCGTCCGCCTTGATGGGGAGGAGCAGGGAACGGGGGACTCCTGGCGACTGCCCGAACCTGAAAGGAGCCGTCGCCGTCCACCAGGCGGCAGCGGAGTGTCGAGTCGTCCACCGAGGGCTATCCAGCGCCACCGCCAGGCACCGCAGAGATCACCACCCAGCTGGTGGAGGACCAGATGGCAGCGCATTGTGGGAACCGGACCAAGATTTTTTTTTTTTTTTTTTCTCCCCTCTCTTGTCTCTGTCACTCCTCATGCTTCCGTTTCCTTTTCTCTTGTCTCGTCTGTCCATACCCCCAGGTACCGCAGCCGCCGTGTCCGGTCTCCCCGGAGGAGGGGGAGGCGGGGGGAGTAGAGCACAGTCTCGTGGGTACCCACTGGCCTGCGAGGGGCGATGGGGGTATGTGGCGAGCAGGACGAGGTCGAGGGCCGTGAGAGAATGGCCGCGAGGCCGATGGCGTGATTGCTGAAGAGCGACACCTGTGAGACGCACCGGTCTTGTATCTCTCACGGAGGAGCGGAGGCACAAAAGGAGGAGAGACAATAGTTGAGATCGAGAGAGGACAGGCCTGAACTTGTGTTGTGCTTTGTTTTATTGTGACAGCAGTTGTCCGTGGGGGGCTGCTGTCTTTTACTTTCGTTTTGTATTTGTTTTATTTTTTATATTAAAGTTATTGAATGTTCGCTGGTTCCCGTCTCCTTCTTCCCATAACAACGAATCTTGTTACATCAGTATTTTCAAAACACAACTACAAGCCACGTATACTTGGAATACTTAATTATACTTTTAAGTATATCTCGATCAAAAGATAGGTACAAGTAGGCCAAATATACTTAAGTGCAATTTTAAGTATATTCCTGAGAAGTATATAAAAAGAAGACTAAGATTTTTAGTTTAAAAGAATTATACTAATAGCACACTTGAAGGGACGTCTCGTAAGCGATTGGGGTGTTTTGTTGTTGGATGTAAGAGTGAACATAGCAGCCTTCGTTTACTAGTCCTGACACTAGTGTTGCCAAAAGTATCGATTTCGGTACCAAGTCGTTGCTGAAATTAAAAAAATGTGACGAAACCAGCATTTCCCTCTAGCATTTTGAGCGCTGTTGAACGGATTCTTAAACACCTCTGATTGGCCATTGCATTCACACGCTCAACATATGTTTCTGATTGGCTACAATAATCAACACTTCGAAAACATGTTGTAAATAGACATCTTACACAGCGCTTAGATACACACAGGAGCGTTTAAAAGCAGGCATCTATCAGCAGATCCCTAATATATCCATTGATAGACGGATCCCCTGATAGACAGATGCGCTGATAGACACCTGCATTCAAACATTCTCGTGTGTATCTGTGTAAGCGCTCGGTGAAGACAACATGTTTTTGAAGCGTTGATCATTGTAGCCAATCAGAGCACCTAAACACAATGGCCAATCAGAGGTGTTTAAGAATCCATTCAACAGCGCTCCAATTGCTACTATATTAAAAATGTCACTATGTTATTTATTGTTTTGATCAAAATTTGTAGCCTTGTGAGCGTAAGCTACTTCTTTCAAAAACATTTTTAAAAATCGTAATTATTTATGTCAAGACCACCCATTGGCCCAAAGACGGAGTCCAACGGTCTGGGCGAAGGTATAATGCGTGTATGTCTTTCCAGCGCTCCAGTGAAGTTCACTTAATTTATTGGAATTTAGTTTCAATATTACTTTAGCTCTACGCTTAATCTGACTTCAATTTCAAATGATAATCAAATTTAGATTGTGTTTCTTATTAGTAAATAATCATAAATATTGATTATGAATTAATTTTGGTCTTTGATTATTCTGGGTATCCCATACTTTCAAATATTCATTCATTAAGGACCCGGTGTCGTTTTGAGACGTCACGTCGCAAATGTGCTGAAACGTGCTAAGTCTGTGATAGTCAGAAATCAGAATGTCTCCTTAATGATGTGCCCCATGCTCCATTCATTAGTGCCTTCGGTTTGATCTATCCTGGACAGAGATTTGCGGGAACACCAGACTACAGATTAATCTATTACGAATAATGATTTCAGAAAACTTCAGAATAAATCAAGATGTAACATTTATTTGTCAGGTCAAAATGTATCATGCCAATTACACAGGTGATTAAAAGCCAATTCAGAAATAATACATGACATCAATTACTCAAAGATGACTCTAAAAGTAAGCAATGCATTCCTGACAGAGACACATAGGGGTGTGTGAGTGTGTTTCAAGTGTAAGACTTGAGAAAACACTGACACAGCACTGCATGGGGGTTTTCCTGGTTACAGGTTCCAAAAGTCTGCTCTGCCACTTCCCCTTAAATACCCAGACCAGAACAAAAGGGTTATAACAATATTTTTTAGAGTTGTTTTGGGTCAATTCATGTACCCCAGGGGGTAACGGCTGGTTTCGGGAGATATCTTGAAGAGACATCACCCAAAGAGGAGAACAGGATTCTCCTGAGTCCTCAATCTTTCTCATAATACCAATGACTGCAATGAAATTAAGACCATTTTACCCATCGCACTGAGACATTTAAAATGATACCAAACATGAAAAGGAAAAACAATAGATTCACAAGATACATCATTTTGTGATATATAGACATTCTTAGTGAACTTTTGGTGACTTGACTCAGGAGGAGAGGAAGGGAGGAGGGAGAGGGGGATGCAGAGATAAGGAAGAAGAAAAGTTTGGACAAGTAGGGGTGAATCGTCAAAGAAAATATGTCGTTAAATAAAACACTGAAGTACATAAAACACATACTCACACATGACATTGAGCTGAACAGCAGGAGAGATGTGAGTGTGTCCGTCTACAGCACAGCTATATCTGCCTGAATCCTCTCTTCTGACTGACTGCAGCAGGAGTTCATTGTTTCTGTCTCTTCTCTCAGTTAATGGCTGTGAGTTTCTGTACCAGATGAATGTTGCTCTGTCAGTCAGAGCGCAGCTGCTTTTACATCTCAGAGTGACAGAATCTCCCTCTGTCACTCTCTCAGGAGACTCCACCTGAAGATCTGAACACAACACACACATTATATCTAGTGCTGCTGTCATACACTGATTATTATTCAACATAATGCACAGAAGAAGAGATAAACCTAATCAAAGTCACCTGTGACAGTAAGAGTCACTCCTGATTCACCAGTCCATTTTCCAGGGTATGTATAAGTGCATCTCATTATCACTGTTGAGTCCTTTAGTGAACAGATGTGTGAAGGACTGTAACTCACACCCCAATCAGCACCAGAAACCCCTGAAACACAGATTATAGGGATAGTTTACACACACACACACACACACAAAAAATATTTTACAATTACCCTCATGTTGTTCCAAATCTTTATGCTGTCATTTTTTCCCTGGTACACATGAACTGTTTACATTGCAACTCAATATAAATAATAGTTAGTGATGTACAGTACATAACATGTACATTTATTTTTATCTTGGTACGTTTTAGTTTGGGGGAAACAATGAAACATTTAGCTGAACTTTATTTTTTTACTAAACTAAAGACTAAAATTTGCTTAATATTATATTTTTGATTCATACAAAAAATGTGAAAGAGGGTTCAAAAGGTTGATTGACAAAAGTTAAAATGAACTCGTAGCTCACCGTGAAATGCGAGAAACATGAGCAGAAGTATCAGAGGAAGAGGAGGAGCCATTCTGACGGACATCACTGCAAGATCAACAATATAAAAGACTTGATTCCAGAATCTGATCACTGAAGGCGCTTCTGTTATTAGTTACAGTGCTCAAATGTGTAAGCAATGGTTCCTTGCAACACCTTAGCAATAGCATAATGTAGATGGGAAACTTACAAGATTACAAGTAATAACTTCAACAAATAATTATGCAAAAGCATTCAAAAGTATTATTAGGGCATGTGTTGCTGACGTAGTAAAGGGGTAACAACCAGGAGAATTAAAAACATATTTACACTGTATAAATATTTTTTTTAATTCTCCTAGTTGTTACCCCTTTATTCCCCAAACTTTACATATTGTTCCCCATATACTTACATGCAAGTACTTTGTAGGTACACTATAATTACCGAAAGTTGTGCTGTAAATTCGTCTTAATTATGCAGTACTTTCCGGGCTGTAATCCAAAGTGTTACCGTAATGGCAGTCCATGTAAGATTGTTGTATCATAATAGTAGAATAAATACCCCTTAGTTATATAATACTTATAAGTATTATATAACTAAGGGATACTTATTCTACTATTATGATACAACAATCTTACATTTGGGAGCAATTTAGAGAGAACATACACTGTGTACCTTTTTGTAATAATGATGTACCAATACATACTGTACTTTTAGGAACACATGAGCTTGCATTACACTGTTAACCCTTGCTGTAAAAAGGCCAAATTCTGACAATATCATACCATTTTCCATTAAAACAGTAATATACCGTAGAAAACAAAACTAGCCTACAGGAATATACTGTAAATCAACAGCGCTCAAAATCGACACTCAGAGGCTGTTTTCCCAATCACACCCTATACACTCATTCACTATTCCCTACATTAGTTCACTAATATAGTCCCCTTGACAGAGTGAATGAAAAGAAGTGAGTGAATTGAGAAACTGATGAACACCTGATAAGCAGAATCACTGAAGGACAGACAAACGAACAGAAAAAATAAAAAACACAAGAACTACAACCGACTTCCAGCCACCGAGTGTGAAACCAGTTTACGAACCAGTTTACGATTATTTCTTTCCTACATGTACAAAAGTTCTTGTTGAGAATTAACAGATATTTAGTTGTTGATATTTTATTGAAAATAATAAAGTTTGTTTGTATTTTTATTGTACTTGCCCTGTAACTACATGGAACAAGAGGGTAACAAGCACCACTACATGAAACAAGAGCATCTTTCCCCAATATTTAGGCAAAAGTTGCAATTGTTTTAGTTTTCGGTGCACTTTTGTTAAAAAGATTACAGAATAAATGCATAGATATGTACCCTGTTATTTTTCAAAAAGCCTATACAGTATATAGGTACACCATTATTACAAAAAGGTACGTAGTGTATGTTCTTGCTAAATTGCTCCCAAATGTAAGATTATTGTATCATAATAGTAGAATAAGTACCCCTTAGTTCTATAATACTTACTGTAAAAATACTTTTTTTTTTATTAATCTCCTGGGTGTTACCCCTTTATTCCCCAAACTTTACATATTGTTCCCTTATACTTGCATGTAAATACTTTATAGGTACACTATAATTACCGAAAGTTACACTGTAAAATCGATTTAATTACGCAGGACTTTCCGGGCTGTAATCTAAGGCATTACCGACATTACCATAGCAACACCTACAACAAATGTACAGTGGCTTATTTCTGTTAAATTTAATGGTTTAATTCTGTTGAAATTTGTATAGTACATAACCTAGTAAACAAACAAATATAACTTAATGTGGCGATAACTCGAATTGAGGGAACAGTTAATCCCTAATAACTTAATCCGACTACGCCACCCTGGTGGGGCACCAGGAAAATACCTCCCAAGAAAGACACACAGGTATTGCCATTTGGACAGGCAGATAACTTGAGACGTGAGGGACAGTACAAAAAAACACTTTATTATAAAACTCACTCTCAGGACTCACACCGTAACAAATACTTCCTCCAAGCCAACTTTGGCGGGAACAGGGCAGGCCGACTGCAGTTCCAGAGGTTGTCCAAACCCACCTTAAGTCACAGCAAATCAAACCAGCACACCCACAACATAAGGACGTTTCGTCAGCACACAGGGAGGCACACACAGCACACGATGTAGCACACGGTGTAGCACACCACTCGAGTGAAGCAGCTAGCCTCCTCCGTTCCGCGCCAAATCCTAACTGGCTCCTGGAGAGAGAAGCAAGGGACTCGCATTAACAATCAAACAAACTTTGTTACAAAGTCACACAAAATAATAAAAAGAAAGCTAAAGTACAGCCAGCAGATATGGCGACTATAATAGTCACGGTACCTTCCGTTACCGTGACTATTATAGTTATACGTTACCGTGACACTGTACCCTCGCGGTACCTTCCGCCGCTCAGGCTGACAATCAGCGACTAGTGGCACCAAAATAACAGGACTGGGAATGAGGGAGAAACAAACACATAATAAAATACAAACATGAGAAATGCCCACAAGTAATCACACAAAACTGAATTTACCACAAAATAAACCCACTGTTAGACGAAACCAAAGTTCAAAAGAAACAATATAGAAAACAACCCAGCAAAACAAAAAGAAAATAAACTGTACATAAACACAACAAAATAACCCTGGTAGGCAGCCAGGCGGACACCAAGCTAGAAAGCTAGCCTTCCACCATACCTGCCATATAAATCACCAGGCGTTAGTCCAGCAGCACAAATACACTGGTAAAAGTAAACAAATTAAACAAGAAAACGTTGCTGGGAAGCAAAATAGCAGCAGCGTCACGTGCAGCGTTCTCCACTATGGCTAGAGACCGCGATGATCCATTCTCCATTCACCTTCACCTTCACCTTCAGACACAAGTCAACCTAAATGTCCCGAACCCCGAATGTGAACAAGGGAGAGGTTAATTACGGTTTAGGCAAAATCGCGATCAAACGCAGCGCTGTATGGTTACTCAACCTGTGCTGCTGCGGCTCTGTTTACTGGCCAGCGTTCACCCGCATCTGCCAACGCGTTCTTACTGCTAAACGTGACATAATAATTACCCCAAACACCAGCGATAGAGCTTTGGATGTACTGTATATTATATCAACGTACCTGAAAGCAACTTACAATGCCATCACCACCAGCCCCGCTATAAATAAACTATAAATAAAGCACATTACTAAAGTAATCCGCGTATTTACACCGCCAGAAAGAGAGTGTCAACATACCTTAAAGGGGACAGGGGACCGAGAACCGAAACAGAAACAGAAACAGAAACGCCAGGAAGGGAAGAACCCAGACCTACGAGACCCGTACACCCATCAAAATACGGGTCCTTAAATATTACGGCCGCTTCCACCTTATTGGAGTCAAGCCCCACTCAACAAGGACCAATCGGCAGGCCAAATCACTTATCCGGCCAAATTAAGAAAACTAAAACAATTAACTTCAGCCATACTCATTGCGACTGGTTTAGAAATGGTTAATTTAAACACACAAGCCCTTAACTTCCTCTTTTAGGCCAGATCAAATTGAGCAGCATCAACCGTAAACTGTTGACGAAGATAGTCTTGTGGGTTAAGATTATACAGTAAGAGGTAATGACACCAACTATGAAAAACAGCATTTGGTCTTCGTAATAGGCTTATATTTACTAAAAAATCACATCTAATCATCACATAAAGATTTTAAAGTTTTAACCACAAGGATATTTACTCACTGAGCTGGAAAAATCATATAAAATATTTGATCAACAACAGCATATTATCTCCGAAAATCTGATTTTTTTTTTGGACAAATGTGTGTGAATATTTACAGTATTCACACAGACAAACTGGGTTTAGTTGTCACACGTTTGCTCCAGTGAATATTTCTAAAGGTAAAGATTTCTTTTTAAAAGTCACTTTCTGTATAGAGACACAGCTTAAAGACTTGGGCATGGCCGGCGCTAGGGAGGGGCTAGCAATTGCTTTAGCACCGCTGAGAAAGACCAAAGCACTCCCGTAGCACCCACACACAATTTTTTTTCTGGAAGCAATAATATACAGGCTGGGTGTTAAAGTTGAAAATAAAAGCAACAAATGAAATAAATAATAAACGGAGCAATTCCAAGAGGGTCCTCACACCATCGGTGCTCGGGCCCTAAAAACATTTGACTCATTACGCATACATGACGTGGTTTGCAGCTACTGTTGCACTTTTCATAACGTCATAGCATGCAAACACACTAGAACTTTTGACCTTAAACCTTATAGTGACTGTGTGACAACTAGCCCCAGTCTCCCCTATAACATATTTGAATATAAAGATTGATTAGTAAATGATTCTCTTACCGTTTCACCAACACTCATATCACTGCCGAATGAACAGGCTGAAACCAGCATTGGGTTTTTATGTGGTCAGCACTTTATATTCAATATGAGGATATGAAACTTCATAGTGCTGATAGCAGAAGTAAAGTTTAAACACAGTGACATAGCAACATCAGAGACAACATTAGACTAAAGTAATAAAACAAAAGTTAAATTGGATAAACTTTATGTCAGTCTATAGAGATGCTCATGAGCATGTTTTTACACATGCATAACCTGTTTCTATGACCATGAAAATACACAGCAAAAACTCCAGTGTAAATGAACTCTCCTGGGAGTTTATATGGCTCCAGACTCAAGAGTGTTAAAGTGTTAAAATATGAGTGTTAAATTAACACTCAAGAGTGTTAAAGTTAATGAGCTAATTAAGTGATTCATTGAGTGATGATTGATCATTATTGAAGACACCTGATGTCTAATTTTTAAGACACCGTTATGGTGATCAGTGTTTGCTTTAGTTGGGCTCTTGACCCTTACATCATTAACTTTAGAGTTTGTTTGACTGTTGTTTCTGAGTTGTAACAAGTTGTGAACAATTTATGTTTTATTTATTTTAATGTTATTTCAGTATATACAGTATATTAACATTTAACATTTAAATAAAAGTCTAATAATTTCAGCAAGTCTCAAGATGTTATTAAAATGAATAAATTATGGATTTATTTGATAATGAAAAGGGTTATGTTTAAAATACAAGCCTTCACTCTAAAAAATGCTATGTTGGCTTTAATTAACTTTTTTTATGTCAACATGTTCCACGTAACTAGGTTACGCTGGATTTATGTAACATTATTTATTTAAATTAACTTAAGTTAATTACATTAGGTTAATCCAATGCCGTTTAGTTGAATAAGGTTAACAGTCTTAATTTTGTCCAAACAATTAAGTTAATTAAGTTCAATTATCCTAAAATTAATATTATTTAAAATATCTTTACTGTAACTTTTGATCAGTTTAACTCAACCTTGATGAATAAAAGTATTGATTTATTTTATTTATTTCCCCCCAAAATAAAATTAAAATACTTACTGACATTTGAAGAGTAGTGTTTAATGTTACAAAAGCTTTCCATTTCAGATAAATGCTGTTCTTTTGAACTTTCTATCCATCATGGCATCATGAAATAAAAATGTAAAAAACTGTTTTCAACATTGATAATAATCATAAATGTTTCTTGAGCATCACATCATCATATTAGAGTGATTTCTGAAGGATCATGTGACACTGAAGACTGGAGTAATGATGCTGAACATTCAGCTTTGATCACAGGAATAAATTACACTTAACTGTATATTCACATAGAAAACAGCTGTTTTAAATTGTAATAATATTTCACAATATGACTGTTTTTGTTTGTATTTTTAATCAAATAAATGCAGCCTTGGTGAGCAGAAGATACTTCTTTTAAAAACATTAAAAATCGTAAAGATCTAAAACTTTTGACCGGTATATTTATTTTACCAATATTACCAATATATTATAACCAAATATGGCTGTAATGTGATTGGTTATAAAAGGCACACGTGGTCCGAGTTAGCCATTACGCTTCAGGTTGTTTTGGCAACTTAAAATAATAATGTAATCATCATTAAATGTTGTGATGATTTAATAAGTGAAGCTGGTAATGCTGTTTGTGGAGTTGTTTAATCCTCCTCTGCTGAGATCTTCACAGATTTAATGTCTTCTTTTATTTCAGTTGATTTCTTCTAAGGCTGTGGCTGAAGTCAGGTTGTAGTTTCTGTTATTGTTGTTCCTCTTTCCTTCTGCTTGTTATTACTTAATTATCTCATTAGCTCTGACATTTTGCCTGTAGTGTGCACACTGAGCAGTGTTCATTTCATCTGGCTAACCCATGTGGGGCCTACATGGAAACTGTGGACAAAACTGTCTAGAACCCAGTTTGATAACCCAGGCCAAACCCATCTTGGCCCCACATGGTTGTGCTGGTTTGCTACACGATTGGGCAATTCAGTAATTGGAAATGACATCACTCAAACATAAAACTCATATATTATTTTAAAACAATCATGAACAGTTTTCCCAGACTCTTATAAGGATATGAACTGCAATATCTGCACAGAGACACAACAATATATAAATTATTTCTGAGGGGTGGACTTAAAGTTTGCTGTGGGATCATCGCCCTCTAGCGCCAAATCATCACAATTTCAAAACATGGTTTGAAACATTATAGGCTTGTTCGACTTGAACCGGAGCTGCACAGACTGATCTGTAATTGACATCAAAGTACCGCGAGAGCGATTAGAGAGCGGACGGCTCGTATGCTTTTCAATCGCTCTCGAGGTACTTTGACGTCATAAACCGATCAGTCTGTGCAGCTCCGGTTCAAGTCGAACAAGCCTGATGACGTACTAAAGTCTCGTTTGTTGAAATCACGTGACAGGTTGATACGAGCTTCAAAGCACCAATATGAAACAATGGGCTGAAATTGGTCCGTTTATTTTTGCAAATTTAATTTCTATTTAAAAAGAATAAAGATAAAATATAGATCCAGAGATCATCGTCGACTGTGACGATGTGCATCCGTCACCAGAATTGTAATACAGAATGCACAGTCTCAAATTCAAGGAAATGAGGAGGAAATATAGATTAAGTTGAGATCGTTTCGGCTCCAAGGCCTCTAGTCATTCGCTTTACCGGATAAAACTGCATGGCGAGCACCTGCTATCCTGAGGGAACCTTCGGAGGGAACCAGCTACTAGATGGTTCGATTAGTCTTTCGCCCCTATACCCAGGTCGGACGACCGATTTGCACGTCAGGACCGCTGCGGGCCTCCACCAGAGTTTCCTCTGGCTTCGCCCTGCCCAGACATAGTTCACCATCTTTCGGGTCCCATCGTGCGCGCTCTCGCTCCACCTCCACCTCCCCAGCGGACCGGGTGAGACGGGCCGGTGGTGCGCCGCCCTCCGGGGAGGGGGGATCCCACCCGGGCCGGCATGCGCCGGCCTTCACCTTCATTGCGCCGTGGGGGCTCGTAGACACCCTCTGACTCACGCGTGTGTTAGAATCCTTGGTCCATGTTTCAAGATGGGTCGGGTGGGTGGCCGACATCGCCGCGGACCTCGAGCGCCCGTTTCAGCGTTTCTCTGAGGACATCTGCTGGTCAAATGCATGTAAATGCAAAGATAAGACCCAGGAACAAGCTAAATAATACAACACAATTTATTGATAATATCTGAAAAATCCTTCAACACACTGATGGATATTTTAAAGACTATAGAACATAATATACAAGAGAAGTCTTTCATGATTAATATTAGTGTTTTCATTTTAAATTAATCTTACCCTGGTAATTAATCTTACCTATCTTACCTATCCAATATTTATGTTGGATTTGTGTAATTGTAATTATTGATTATATCTTATAGTATCTATGAAACATCTGTATATTGGGTGTTTTATTTTATTTTTTAACACCTGACATGTAAAAACCCATCGCCCATGTTTGCTCATCGCCCTCTAGCGTCAAAGCATCAGAATTTCAAAATGTGGTTTGAAAAAACTACTAGCCAGTTTAATACACGCTCTAAAGCACTCATTCAAAACAGAAGGTTGAATGGCCATGTACCTTTTTATAATTTAATGTGTTATTTAAAAAGGAATAAAGATAAAACCCTTTAATAAACTGCTATATATTATCGAGCATGATTTACTAGTTCTTTAAAGCTGCAGTTGGTAACTTCTGTAAAAATGTATTTTTTACATATTTGTTAAAACTGTCATTATGTCCTGACAGTAGAATATGAGACAGATAATCTGTGAAAAAATCAAGCTCCTCAGGCTCCTCCCAGTGGTCCTATTGCCATTTGCAGAAATACACCGCTCCCGGTAAGAAACAACCAATCAGAGCCAGGTGGAGTGTCTTAGCAGTGTCAATCAAGCTTGTGTACGCGCTGATCACCCCCCTCTCTCGCACAGCGCCTACAGTCGTTCAAAATCAAGATAGCCGGTGTGCCGCAGCTCTGCTAATGGCGGACAAACAACTAAAACTGCCAATTTCTCGAGTGGCACCAGCTCACGCAACAAAGACAGGTAAACGGAAAAAGACCGATGACGATAAACAAGCCCGTCGGAGCCCATTGACTCAGTGTCAAAACTCTAGCCGCATAACATACAGATAAAATGTCACGCACTGTGCAAAGCAACAATTGAAACCTGCTAATTCACTGGCTTGTCATGTTGCTGAAATAATGTACTAGCAAACCTTATTTAGCATTACACATAATTACTTAGATACTGTAACGTTACCATTATTATCTTGCTAGCTATTTATAACTTATAGAAAGAGTGCAACGTTATGAAGTTACATTACATGTATTGCAAAATACGTAATGATTTGAGGACCAAGTTTGTAGTCAAAGTATGGGCAGGCCATAGTCAATGTAAAGCATATTGTTGAGGTTTCGTCCCTACCAGTGAATGTGCGATAACTGTTTATCCGCCGTCATCAGTGTCCCTGCATGTTTACTAGGTAAATAATGCGTCTTCCAGCACAGCGGTCGGAGTCGCGCGTTCATGTGTTTTGGGGGCATGGCTTTGGAAGAAGCCCAGAAGGGAGGGGGTGGAGTGAATGGAAATAATGAGCTGACTTTAAAACAGTCGTGAGAGGTCTACAGACACTCGATTTTTATACTTTCTTTTTCAGAGTACTTACATTTTAATTATGTATTGATATATAAATAAAGTTTAAACAAATTTGGAAAAGATGTTTTTTAGACAATTCCTACCTACCCAACCTTTAATAAAGCAACAGCTCACAGTGGTAAACTCATTTATTAATGAATATAATCCATTACTTTCTACAAAAGCAATGAGAAACATCACTTCTCTGCAGAATGGAAACTCTAAAGGTGTGTTCACACACAAAGTTCTTCATTTTCATTGGTAGTTGTGATGTGGGCGTGTCCAATGATGCAACAAAAGATGAGTAAAGTTTAACTTATGCTTCATCTTAGCGCTGCGTCTTGGCATGTATTGTTATTGTTAAGGGAAACACATTTGCTCAGATCCGCAAACATTTTTAAAAACCACATAAATAAAGCAAACACTACAATGGTACAAATAATCTTTCTCACATATTTTAACAATTTGATTACTGTTGGTGAGATTGCTCGTATAATATAGATTGAAAAGACTGAATATAAGGACTGTATAGTATCTATTGAGGAGTAAGAGTGATGGGAGTTTCTTCTTGAGAAGACTTGAAGAGCTACTGAAGAGACAGATTCTCATATTCAGAAGAGCCGGACTGGTGAACAGCAGGATCCGAGACAGACTGTGTGAAAGACAGAAAGATTATTACCTACATTTTGAATGAACAAACTGTTTTGCAATTTGCACATGTAGTTTTCAACATTTCACTTACTGTGAGTGTGTCGTAGAGGTCAGATGATCTGGACTTGAGGTCAAGAGCTGCATATGTGTTTGCACTGGGATCATCGTTCTACAGGGAAACGTACTCAGTTATTATAGCGTAACCTCGGTTCCCTGAGATAACTGGAACGAGTACTGCATCGCTAGACACAATGGAAAATCTCCTTTTTCTCCAATTCACTGCAGTTTTAATAAAATCACGCAGTTAAACTGCACGAGCCAATGGGCAGGGCCAGCCCTCTATATAAGCATGCATTCTGCCCGTAGGAATCAGGTTAATTCGACTGAAGCGACGATACGGCAAGTCGTGCAGCATGACAGCACGGCCGGTGACACAGTACACGTTCCCGTTATCTCAGGGAACCAAGGTTACGCTTGTAACCGAGTACGTTACCTATCGATACGGTTCACTCCTATTGCGTTGCTAGACTTAGAACTGTGGAATGACAGTCAGTCTAGGGCCCAGGCCTAGGGCGCTTCAATAAGGGCCCAAGAGTGCCAAGGCTAAACAGGGCTGAATACAGAACTTCAGACAAAAGTAACTTCTGAAAAGCCCTTTATTGAAATGTTATTTTCTTTAATGTGTTGTGTTACAGAGAAACAAGTAATTGTTGTTCAATAAAGTTAAATATGTTAATGTTGTGAATACATTGAAAGGTAAGAAAATAATCAGAGTTAATTAAATTTTGCCGGAGCTTACAGCCTGTCGGTTCCACTTTATTTAGATAGTCCACTTTAGACATTCTACTAACTATAAGTAACTTTGCAACTACATGTCAACTAACTAGTATTAGTAGACTGTAGTAGACTGTCAGTAGACTGTTAGCTTATGGTTGTTTTTGTCACATTCACCGTCTTCTTCCTCATCTGTGTGTGCACTACACTTCCCATCATCCTCCTTTGCACACCTGCACTCTATCAGCGATCATCATCATCACCTGCACTCCCTCGTTAACAAGCCCTATATATTCAGCACTCTCCCTTCACTCCTTGTCTGGTCTTGTCAATACATGTCTTTTCATGACACACAGACTTGCTACATCACCTACCTGCATACTTACCGTCGATCCCGATCTTCTTCAGCCTGTCTTCAGTCCATCTTCATCTGCAAAGAGAAAGAGAGACTTGATTATCATTCAGCTAAGCTTCCATTGTTTATCTAATTTCGGTTTACTCACCATTCTTCTCTGGATCTGATCCATTCTGCTAAATAAACACATTAAACTTACCATCTCGTCTGTTTCCTGTACGAAACCTGACAGAAGACCAGACCAAGATGCAGAATCCTTCGGATTCCAGAACGAGTCAGCTTTCATTATTCTACGCAGCCCTGTTCATCATCCGGTTGGTTCCTGCCGAGCCGGCATTCCAGTTCGGGTCCGAAACGCAACTCAAGGAGGATGACTTCTCCGATCTCCCTCCTCTCATCGGCCCAGTTGAACCACAGCCACCAGTCATCTTCACTTCCTCACCCATCCTCATCCAGAACCATATCGAGCCTTCAAGTGTCTGCCCAGATGAACCAGAGCCTGCAAGCGTCTGCCCAGTCGAACCAGAGCCTGCAAGCGTCTGCCCAGTCGAGCCAGAGCCAGCAAGGGTCTGCCCAGCCGAGACTGCTCACAGCGACTGCCCAGCCGAGACTGCTCACAGCGACTGCCCAGCCGAGACTGCTCACAGCGACTGCCCAGCTGAGACTGCTCACAGCGACAGCACGAAGCCCTCTTCGCTGCTGGTTCCGTCCAGCTCAAAGCCCTCTTCGCCGCTGGTCCCGTCCAGCTCAGAGCCCTCTTCGCCGCTGGTCCCGTCCAGCTCAGAGCCCTCTTCGCCGCTGGTCCCGTCCAGCTCAGAGCCCTCTTCGCCGCTGGTCCCGTCCAGCTCAAAGCCCTCTTCGCCGCTGGTCCCGTCCAGCTCAGAGCCCTCTTCGCCGCTGATCCCGTCCAGCTCAGAGCCCTCTTCACCGCTGGTTCCGCCCAGTTCGAAGCCCTCTTCGCCGCTGGTTCCGTCCAGCTCGAAGCACTCTTCGTCGCTGGCCCTGTCCAGCTTAACGCCCTCTTCATCGCTGGCCCTGTCCAGCTCAACGCCCTCTTCATCGCTGGTCCTGTCCAGCTCAAAGCCCTCTTCATCGCTGGTCCCGTCCAGCTCAGAGCCCTCATCGGCGCTGGTCCTGCCCAGCTCAAGGTCCTCTTCACCGCTAGTCCTGTCCAGTCCTGACCTGCCCTCGCCGCTGGTCTCGTCCAGCCCTGACACGCCTTCGCCGCTGGACTCCTCCTACCCGGAGCCTAAGCCCGTTAACCTCCCCAAGAAATTTTTTTGGGGGGGCAATAAGTCCTCTCCACCATGGCCACCCGAAGGGTCCTCTCCGCCATGGTCACCCGAAGGGTCCTCTCCACCATGGTCACCCGAGGGGTCTTCACCGCCGTGGCCGCCCGATGGGTCTTCTCCACCATGGCCATCTCCTCAGCCTGCTTCGCCGTGGCTGCCTCCTCAGCCTGCTTCACCATGGCCATCTCCACAGCCTGCACCGCCATGGTCGGTGATAGCATCCTGGAGTCTCCTGTCTGTCGTCTCCCTATCCACCCTCCGGTCACAGACTCCAGGATGCCCACCCCCTCTCCTGTGTTCTGCATTCTACGGCACGGTTCGCGCCTAGCGGGAGGGGGGAGTAATGTCACATTCACTGTCTTCTTCCTCATCTGTGTGTGCACTACACTTCCCATCATCCTCCTTTGCACACCTGCACTCTATCAACCATCATCACCTGCACTCCCTCGTTAACAAGCCCTATATATTCAGCACTCTCCCTTCACTCCTCATCTGGTCTCGTCAATACACGTCTTTTCATGACACACAGACTCTCTACATCACCTACCTGCATACTTACCGTCGATCCCGATCTTCTTCAGCCTGTCTTCAGTCCATCTTCAGAGAATCTTCATCTGTAAAGAGAAAGAGACTTGATTATCATTCAGCTAAGCTTCCATTGTTTATCTAATTTCGGTTTACTCACCATTCTTCTCTGGATCCGATCCATTCTGCTAAATAAACACATTAAACTTACCATCTCGTCTGTTTCCTGTACGAAACCTGACAGTGTTCGGGTTAGTAGAATAAATTGACTTGTAGTTGCCAAGTTACTTATAGTCAGTAGAATATCTGTTTGGAGAACATCAGAATAAAGAGTTATCAGATATTAAGCAGACAGTCTATTAATACTCTAATGAGAGTTAGTTGACATGCAGTTGCAAAGTTACTTATAGTTAGTGGAATGTCTAAAGTGGACTATCGAAATAAAGTGTTACCCTCCTGTCTCACAGCGTTTCTTTAATTATTCTACAGAGCCGACAAGAGTGATTCATTCAACTTACCCATACAGGCTTTCCAGCCCTGATGCTGGTAACACTCACTTAGTCCCGTTCATTCAGCCTAGTGGCTCCATTCTTGCTTCGTCTCATGCTTGAGAGAAAAAGAATGGTGGAGAACGAGGAGTCGCCGCTTTCTTCAGAGAAAGCAGTCCAATAATGCAGCGAGACGAGACTCGCGCTCTCGTACTGAAAGTATCCGTTATCAATGAACGTGGCTTGCGGGGACGGGGCCGGGGCCGGTGTTGTGCCGAATTTCAACCCCCGCCAAATTATTACCCCGCTAGCATTGGAAGGTTTAGGATTAGTCATGGGGGAGGGGTTATGATTAGGGGTGGGGTTAGGATTAGCCAATCAGGTACTGACTTCTACGAGGTGGGTAATAATTTGGCAGGGGGTTGAAATTCAGCACAACACCAGCAAGCGAAGCAAATCGCTTTAGAGGCGTTTTAAAACAAACGCCAGCTAAAAGTGCTCTTTTAGAGAAATAGGCTCTGTTATTCTGTTATTGTCATTCTCAGCGGCAGAATGCACCGAAATTTCCCTTTATAGTACTGGCCGGATAGCTCGGCGGGCTCTGTCGGGCTTTCACGCCATAGGTTCGTTCCTCTCCGCGGAGCATCCTTTGGCTTGTGCAGTTTCACTGCGTGATTTTATTAAAACTTCAGTAAAATCTGTGAAAAAGGAGCGATGCAGTACGAGTAAACCGCATCGATAGGGAACAAGGAGAAGGACTTACAGCACAAAACAAGACATTTTAAATGCTGTGAGTTCACGTCTCAGTATTTGTCAGTTTGCCATGAGATGTTTGAGCAGTCTGATAATTTCCCAACATATTATGTAATCTGACTTGATCACAAACTGTTGCCGTAAAAGGAAGAGTCTTTGCCAACTCCCTAGGAACAGAAGCGTCAATCAAGTATCAAAAGTGTTGTCACTCTACAGTCTCTTACTCAAACAGTAAAACATAATAATGCTCAAATCAATATTTCACATTGGACCAGCTGTAAAAAGAAAACCATCTCTGAATTTACAAAAAAAAGCTAATTTTATTCTTTCAGTGATATTATTCTGTGGTTCTTTGATCATCTCACCTCATTTATAGCAGATCTTCTGTTTATCCTTTTCTTCTTACTGTCAAAAACACAAGTAATTTCATTGTTTCATATACCATTAATAATCAAATATCTTTCTGAATTAGTTTGAAAGTATTATATGTATGCACTCTTTATTGATATACTTTTATTTACATAATAAATGATAATAATAATAATAATATGATGATGAAGAAAAATCCTCCAGATGCCGCTGTGATCACAGTCACATTACCACCAGCAACATGATGAACTGAAAGAGGAAGATCATCATGATTAACTCTCCAAACTGATGAATGTTGTGAAGATACAGGAGTGTGTTAATAAAAGCTTCACCTGTGACAGTTACAGCGTCTGATCTCTGAGATCCATGTTGATTGTGAGCCTGACAGTAGAAGCGTCCACTCTGTAGTGCACTGAAACTCTGTCCAGATCCAACAGCTGAGGTTTCATTCTCCTTAAACCAGCTGAAGTTCAGAGCAGGAGGGTTTGAGTCACTGATGCAGTTCAGAGTCACTGAATCTCCCTCCACTATTACACCAGATCCACTCATCAACACTGAGACGTTTCTGGGAGGATCTAAAACAGACAAAAGAAACTATAAATCCATGTTTTGCGATTGTTAATCCACTAATTTGTTTGTTACAACAGTGACTGAACCATCATTTACTCACACATGACGTTTAAAGTCACAGCATTAGAGTATTTCTCTCCATGTTCATTGATGGACTTGCACTTGTATTCTCCACTGTCATCAGAGCTGATCTTTGAGATGTTGAAGATTCTTCCAGATGCTGCAAAAGTTCTTCCTTTAATCCAGCTGAAGTTCAGAGCAGGAGGGTTTGAGTCACTGATGCAGTTCAGAGTCACTGAATCTCCCTCCACTGTTACACCAGATCCACTTATCAACACTGAGACGTTCTTTGGAGGGTCTAAAAAGTACAAAAATGAAAACCTTAAATCATCTAATTCAAACACAATCTCCAAATCTTAAAAAGAACTAATGAATCTGTACTCACACATGACATTGAGCTGAACAGCAGGAGAGATGTGAGTGTGTCCGTCTACAGCACAGCTATATCTGCCTGAATCCTCTCTTCTGACTGACTGCAGCAGGAGTTCATTGTTTCTGTCTCTTCTCTCAGTTAATGGCTGTGAGTTTCTGTACCAGATGAATGTTGCTCTGTCAGTCAGAGCGCAGCTGCTTTTACATCTCAGATTGACTGAATCTCCCTCTGTCACTCTCTCAGGAGACTCCACCTGAAGATCTGAACACAACACACACATTATATCTAGTGCTGCTGTCATACACTGATTATTATTCAACATAATGCACAGAAGAAGAGATAAACCTCACCAAAGTCACCTGTGACAGTAAGAGTCACTCCTGGTTTACCAATCCATTTTTCTTTATCAGTGATGAATCTGAAATAGTACATGTCTTCATCCTTCAGTGTCACATGACTCAGTCTGACGGTGCAGTTCTGCTGTTTATCTCCCAGATACTGAAGCCTCTGACTGTATTCAGGGTCCTCAGACAGATCTAGAGGCTCTTCACCATGTATTAACAATTTAGCCCAGAACACTTTCATGATCTTATATCCAGTAGGGTATGTATAAGTGCATCTCATTATCACTGTTGAGTCCTTTAGTGCACAGATGTGTGAAGGACTGTAACTCACACCCCAATCAGCATCAGAAACCCCTGAAACACAGATTATAGGAATAGTTTACACGCACACACACACAAAAAAAAGTTTTACAATTACCCTCATGTTGTTCCAAATCTTTACGTTGTTATTTTTCTCTGGAACACATGAACTGTTTACATTGCAACACAACTGAAATAATAGTTAGTGATGTACAGTACATAATTTGTCCACTGATTTTTATCTTGGTACATTGTAGTTTGGTGGAAACAATGAAACATTTAGCTGAATTTTAGTTTTTACTAAACTAAAGACTAAAATTTGCGTAATATTATATTTTTGATTCATAAAAAAAATGTGAAAGGGGGATCAAAAGGATGATTGACAAAAGTTAAAATGAACTCGTAGCTCACCGTGAAATGCGAGAATCATGAGCAGAAGTATCAGAGGAAGAGGAGGAGCCATTCTGACGGACATCACTGCAAGATCAACAATATAATCAGGCTTGATTCCAGAATCTGATCACTGAAGGCGCTTCTGTTATTAGTTACAGTGCTCAAGTGTGTAAGCAACGGCTCCTTGCACCACCGTAGCAATAGCATAATGTAGATGGGAAACTTACAAGATTACAAGTCATAACTTTAACAAATAATTATGCAACAGCGTTCAATAGTATTATTAGGGCATGTGTTGCTGACATAGTATAACTAATAAGTGATTTCAATTGTCAGTATCAAGACAGTATCAAGTATAACTGGATCACACTCCCTTTAACCCTTTACGAATTTTAACTATTTAAAAAAATCATAATAATATATATATATATATATATATATATATATAAAAAAAAATATATATATATATATATATATATATACAGGGCTTGACATTAACACCCGCCAACCCGCCAAATGCGGGTGGATTTTGATCGTGGCGGGTAACATAGTCACTCCAACTAGCCACTTTGGCGGGTTGAATAATTGTAGTCTTTTCAAAAGGCATCTGAAATAAGTGTGACACTACGACACTACAACTCCCATAGGTCTGTCAACGAATATTCTAAATTCGAATATATATTCAAATAGTTTTAAAAAACAGAATTTCGAAGGTGAAAATGAATATTCGAATGTGGAAAAACGCCCGCGGTAGCAGAGGCGCGGCTGTCTGCTTTGCGAGTGGGCGCGCTGCCTGAGGGGTCAGGGACAGGTCATTTTATTTCATGTTAAACAGAAACATTACTAAAGTGTAGGCTACTGTACTGACTGAATAGATATTGCATGAATAAGGTAGGTTAGATACAGCAGTTTCATGCACTGCAGGCTTCCACTGGTTTGATTATTTACCGTTTCATGTCAAGGAAAAGTTCCATGTTTACCACAGCACAGCTCGCTCGCTCGGAGCGTTCAATGTCGGTTCTATATACTGTAAAACTTCAATTAATGTTAATAATATTTGTTTCAATCACAGAATGAAGCCTGCTATATAAGAGTCGCGACCTTAAATTGCTTGCACAAAACTCTTGATCAGCACTCAACATTTGCTTATTGTTGTTGTTCATTCAGAGAGTGTGACGCCTCATTCGCGCCGCAAGACCTCCAGACGCGCGTAAACGCGTCTTTACATTGACTTAACATTGAAATCACTCGCGCCAGACGCTCTATTCGCGTTTGGTGTGAACGCAGGATGAGGGTGAGAGAGAGAAAGAGTGCCTGCAAGTGAGTGAGCGAGTGAGAGTGAGGTCTGCGATCTTGGCCATTAGTTGATTTACTTGTTTTTGTGTAGGTAATACGTTGTCAAATATGTTTAAACTTAAATAAACTACAGTAGTTATGTCTCTTTTTTGTATTAATTTGTCCTGTTATTGACGTAATGCGCGTAATTGACAAAATGCGCAACCAGATGTCCGAATAGCTCGAATATAGGCTATGCCTGCGTCCCAATGTGCATACTATCCATCCTAAATAGTATGTGACATTAGTAATTGTCAATACTATTTAGGGCAGATAGGGTGGATAGTATGCACATTGGGACGCAGGGTTTTATGTTTTTTTTGTTTTTTTTTTTGTGAATATTCGAACGTCATTTTTGAGCAATTTTGACAGCCCTACTGAGTATTACATGCACACAGTGTTGCCTTGCGCTTGCGCGCTAGTGACCGACAACACAGAAACGTAGAGGGTCACCGTGATTTTGCCAAGTAAGACATGATCCTGGATCAACATATTTTGTTGATCCTGGAATAACATTCCTGTCCCAAAATTTTGTCCTTACCCTATCCTTACCCCTAAACCTAACCCTACCCATAACTTTTCCCTAAAATCAGAGGGAAATGATAGGTGAATAACACTGATGCTGAAGGCACCTCACCCTGGTTCTAAGTCTAAACTTGTCATAAACTGTAAACTTGTCCCTCAAATCTGATTGGTTGATTGGAAAGTTGTTCCAGGATCAACAAAGATGTTGATCCAGGAACATATGGTACTCGGTGAAATCACGTTCACCAAACGTAGAGACAGCTAGCTGCCCTGCTGGAGTTACGCCGTATGCCGGTGGAGCTATGTGGCGACATATAATACATAATACATGGTTTTATTTTTTTTTAAAAAGGAGCTTTACACACAACCTTATCAGAGCTAATGATAATTACCTGTATTGTTATATATTTATGTAGTCTTGATTTGGGTGTGTACAGTGGTTTTACATTTAAAAGGGTTGTAAATCTAGTTCAAGTCAATTTTAGCACGCCATAGTCAACTTTTATCAGGTAATTTCACAACAACAAAATGTGGCTAGTAAAAATGATGTGTGGCTAGTAACTTTGGAAAACCACTAGCCACATTGGCTAGTGAGCAAAAAAGTTAATGTCAAGCCCTGTGTATATATATATATATATATATATATATATAATTATGTAACTCTCAGATATGTTTTAATTCATCTGTTATTCTGTATTCTTAATCTGTTATTCAGTTAATCTTCTTTATTTATTTTTTAATTGAATTAATTTGTATTTATTTTTTGGGACAATTTTGTCTTGTCCGTTGCCATGGTTATCACTATGTCAAACATTGCAATTTCGGGAGTGACTCACGGGAACACTATTTAGCTTATTCATTAGCACTGTTGTTACTCCTGAATCTTTGCAGTGTGTAGGTGGCCATTGATCCTATTAGCAGCATGAAAAACAAAACTTTCATTCAAACTGTGAATGGATTATACATAGAAATCCCTTTATAATCACTGAAGCTGTCAATCACTTCAGTTTAACGTGAGCTCTGCATTCCTGCTAAATTCCCGTTCTAATCAATTAAGCTGACTACACTGCATAAAGACTCATTTACACTTTGTTGGTTATAATGAGAGGATTCACGAGAGTTCAGAACTCAGTCAGTGTTGTATTGAGTGGACTCTGACTAACTGAAACACGTCTGATTGGCCATTGCTTTTACGTGCTCAGAATGAATATAGTTTCAACTGAGGGTGCTCTTTAGCACAATCTTTATCTTCAAAAGCATTGCCATAACGCACCATCATGCTCTGAACAGAGTTTAGAATGAGAATATTTCTACAACAGTATTAATCTGACTATATTCACATTTTAACCTGAGTATCTCTTACCGTGTTCTGGTGTGTCTGATCAGCAGGCATTAAACTGATGAATTTAACATGGTTAACAGTATTTATTTAAAAAAGCCCTGACAGAAATGTGTCTTCCTCTTTCTTATCTCCTGCGCACACAAGGAACAGCTGAGTGCAACTAATAGACCATTCTGATTTAAAGAATGATAATGTATAGATAAAAAAAAACATTTCTTTCTGTTTCTGAGTAAATCGATGAGTACATTTTCTGATTTCGGAACATGTCTTGAGTAAGAGTGGATGGTGTCACATTGGCTACATTCACACTGTCAGTCTAAATCTGTTCATTTGTGTATCCAATTGGAATCTGATGTAAAATTATTGACTGTCCACGATGTGTATTGCAACTGTTCAGATCCGATTTGTGTTGCCAGTGGCACTCTTTCATTTTCCAGAATATCCGCATTGCTCTGTAAAACTTTGACCTGTAAATTAATGGTAAAATAATTTACTGTTGATTGAACAGTTCTTTACTGTAATCTACGGTATGTTACTGTTTTAATGGAAAATGGTATGTTACTGTCAGAATTTGGCAATTTTTTTACAGCAAGGATTAACTGTATAGGCCAAAAACAGCAACAAACGCAACATAGAGAGGTTTACAATACAGATCTTGTCTTATTTACAACATGACAACATGTAGTTGCCGTGCTGAACAACTGCATCTTATGAGGCAGAACCGTATGAAGCCGGTATGAGCGCATAAGTCACATAAACCACCATGGATGTAGCTCAAAACGGGTTTGTAAAAATCATATTTCATGGGATTTTTTTTCTGTTCACACTTGCTAAATCTGATCAGATTTCAATCAGATATGCACAAAAATCTGATTTGGCCTGGCAGTCTGAATGTAGCTTCTGACTACAGATGGACAAGTGAGTGGAATGTGCCAGTATGTCAGATTGACCTGGTGGTACTGAGCAATTCTCCAAGGCCAGGTCTGTCTATTTTTTGCTCCAGAATACAGTCATGATCTGACGTCCAGTAGGGTATGTATAAATGCATCTCATTATCACTGTTGAGTCCTTTAGTGCACAGATGTGTGAAGGACTGTAACTCACACCCCAATCAGCACCAGAAACCCCTGAAACACAGAATTCATCCTGAACAAAGTAGCAGCTATTGTTTATAAAAAATGTGGCATGCAAAATCACTCATTCTGCAGTCTAATGCACATGTCATCCATACTGGTAAACACAAGTGGCAACAATCAAATACAAATAGAGAACACACGTCATTGATTGAACACAACCACTCAAAATTTATTTAACCTGTTTCAAAAGATGTGACACAACCAATATAAGCCAGTTCAGAGAGAAAACAGGTTGTTGAAGGTGGAAAGGAGAAAGTCTGAGAATGGATAGAAGAAACAATGTGAGAGGACGAGGACGAGTGCATATGCGAGGTGGGCGAGGAGGAGGAGGAGGAGGAGGGCAAGAAAGAGGAAGAGGGGGAGGAGAGGAAGAGGGGGAGGAGGGCAAGAAAGAGGAAGAGGGGGAGGAGAGGAAGAGGGGGAGGAGGGCAAGATAGGAGGAGGGACAATATTGCTTGTGATGTCGACGAAGTGCTCTGGCCTGGCCTGACCCAGCCCAAAGACAAGAAGCACACTGATCACATATTTACTCCTTTGATTTTTGTCCCTTTTAGTATTGTATACTGTAGTACAGTGCATTGTAGGCTGTATACTGTACAATGAACACATTGTATGGCCTGAACATTGTGCTTTCCATTTCTGGTTGCAGGTTCATATCAACAAAGAACAAGAATCACAGTATCACAGAGACAAAGGACAAGTTTGTGAGGTGCAGGGTACAGTACTGTAAAAATAGGGGTACAAGGAGGAGAAAGAACAAAACATAAAATTGCAAAGAGCAAAGCAGAGTAGTAATTTCTGATCAATTTTGAGCTACTATGATAAAACATGTTTTCGTTCATCAAAAGACAATGATGGAAAAATATGAAATTTATTTTGAGATTAAAAATGTACTTCTCCCTGAGAACTATGTTTTTTTTGTTTTTTTTTTACTTTTCTTTTTATTTCCTTTTATCAAGTACAGTATGTCACAAATGAACTTTTTGATGGTACAGTAAGGTGTCACGGGTAAGTCTACAAACAGAATAGCAGTCCGTAGATATCTTTCGAGAACTATGTTTTGAACAATGTGTTTTCTATTTTTTGGTGTATTGTTTACTGACTGCTTGATAGTGTATACCCTGCGGTTGGACGCTGCTGCTCCCACCCGTCCGCAGACCCTCCGTCTACTCGTCGCCGAGGTCGGCCTCCTGCGGCGTCCTCCGCTCCCGCTAAGCCCCAGCAGCAGCAACCACCTAAGGCTCAGCGCGGAGCAAGCTGCAGGAAGCCGACCCCACCCGTCCAGGCCGCTGCCAAACTAGGAGGCAAACGATGGTGCAAACGACCCTGAGACGGGCGGCCCAGAGGTGGATCAAGTTGCTCTTCAGGAGATGGCAAACACGCCACTCCTTCCCCCGGTGGAGGGCCGGGCGGAGAATCTTTTGTTTCCTTTTCTTTATGTTCCAGATATAAGTAATTAAGGGATTCAAAGTTTGCAGCCCCGCCCCAGGTGCACCTCCGCCCCGATCTGCAGGCTGCAGCCAGGAACAGAGACAAAGTAAAGCGAGCCGAGAAAAACACCGTAATTGCACCGAGAGGAGGCGAGGAACGAGGAATCAAGGTTTATCAAATACACAATCAAGCAATTATTTTCTTGGTCCTATAGAAACAGGTTTTTTTAGTCTAATGTTGTCTCTGATGTTGCTCTGTCGCTGTGTTTAAACTTTACTTCCGGTATCAGCACTGGTTGAAGTGTCATATCCTCATATTAAATATAAAGTGCTGACCACATAAAAACCCAATTCTGGTTTCAGCCTGTTCATTTGTCAATGGTATGAGAAACGGGTAAGAGAATAATTTACTAATCAATCTTTACATTCAAATATGTTATAGGGGAGACTGGGGCTAGTTGTCACACAGTCACTATAAGGTTTCTGGTGCTGATTGGGGTGTGAGTTACAGTCCTTCACACATCTGTGCACTAAAGGACTCATCAGTGATAATGAGATGCACTTATACATACCCTACTGGACATCAGATCATGACTGTATTCTGGAACAAAAAATAGACAGACCTGGCATTGGAGAATTGCTCAGTACCACCAGGTCAATCTGACACACTGGCACATTCCACTCACTTGTCCATCTGTAGTCAGAAGCTACGTTCAGACTGTCAGGCCAAATCAGATTTTTGTGCATATCTGATTGAAATCTGATCAGATTTAGCAAGTGTGAACAGAAAAAAAATCCCATGAAATGTGATTTTCACAAACCTGTTTTGAGCTACATCCATAAATCTCGAGTGGTTTATGTGACTTATGCGCTCATACCGGCTTCATACGGTTCTGCCTCATAAGATGCAGTTGTTCAGCACGGCAACTACATGTTGTCATGTTGTAAATAAGACAAGATCTGTATTGTAAACCTCTCTATGTTGCGTTTGTTGCTGTTTTTGGCCTATACAGTTAATCCTTGCTGTAAAAAAATGGCCAAATTCTGACAGTAACAAACCATTTTCCATTAAAACAGTAGCATACCGTAGATTACAGTAAAGAACCGTTCAATCAACAGTAAATTATTTTACCATTAATTTACAGATCAAAGTTTTACAGAGCAATGCGGATATTCCGGAAAATGAAAGAGTGCCACTGGCAACACAAATCGGATCTGAACAGTTGCAATACACATCGTGGACAGTCAATAATTTTACATCAGATTCCAATTGGATACACGAATGATCAGATTTAGACTGACAGTGTGAATGTAGCCAATGTGACACCATCCACTCTTACTCAAGACATGTTCCGAAATCAGAAAATTTACTCATCGATTTACTCAGGAACAGAAAGAAATGTTTTTTTGTTTTTTTTATCTATACATTATCATTCTCTAAATCAGAATGGTCTATTAGTTGCACTCAGCTGTTCCTTGTGTGCGCAGGAGATAAGAAAGAGGAAGAAACATTTCTCTCAGGGCTTTTTAAAATAAATACTGTTAACCATGTTAAATTCATCAGTTTAATGCCTGCTGAGAGGCAGAGAGCCAATCACCAACACACGAACGCTGTTACCATGGCTGTTTATTTTCTGCTGATCTCCCCGACCCCTCCTCATCCCCTATCCTGACTGATAATGCTGTGGGTTTTGTCAGTAATGTGTAAGATGTTGACATGTCTAAGTTATAAATGAGACATAAAACAAAAAAGAGAAGTTAATTATACAAATAAAACATAATACTGCATTAGTATGGACTGTATGGAAACTATAAGCTATAAAACCAGCATAACAGTTCAAAACAGTGAATCATTTTGCTAACCAAATTATTTGAATGTGAAAATAAATAAATAATTATCTCATCACCACAATATATTTTTTAGTTCACTTCTTTTTTCTTTTTTTTACACTGACTCAGTTAAAGGTGCTGTAGGACATCTGTAAAAACTTTAAGCTGATGGCAGTAAAAGCGTACGTCCTACCCTCCCTGCAAATCGCCGTCCAAAGCCACGCCTCCTGAAAGCATGAACGCACAGCCCAGAAGACCGGAGACAACGTTACTGCAATACATCATGTGTCATTCACTGGTGAGAAAACTTTATAGTACAGTTTACAGTAACACTACAATACCAAACGTGAACAAATTCACTGGATGCAGCAAGTTTTCGGTTTGTTTAGCTAGCAAAACTTGTCAGTGCAATAATAATTCTGGCATGACAGGGTTTCCACAATGAGAGTCTGCTTGGCTCTGATGAAGATATATAGATCGTAGATCCTTTGCCAGTGCCACTTGTTGTCGGTTCAGAAGGAAAGTTAGGCTGTTGCTGTTTGCCTGCCATTCTCATTCTCGCTCTGTCTGCACAGCGTACTAGAGTGGGTAAACCCAGCCTGATCTGCCGGTGATTTGATTTCGCCCAGCAGCTCAGGCTGGAAACCTGTACATTTATCTCTGCTGCTTCCTTTACAAATTTGCGGGAACCAATCACAAACTGGCTTAATCCAATCCAATTCCAGAGCCGTTTTTTTTTTTTTTTTTTGCATGGTCTTGGCTGGGTTTCCTGAAACCTTCTTAACGCTACGTCGTTCTTAAGTTACACCTTAAGCTATACCTTATCATTAATACGTGTTTCCCGAAACGTTCTTAGTTAAGTATACCTTCTGTAAGTCATACGTTCGGAAGGTTGGTCAGGACCACTCTTAGCTTTACCTTATCACTGCACTGTAAAAAAAAAAATCCTAATTTTACAGAAAATAACTGTGATTTTTTGACGATCATTTTCTTTCATTTTAAATTGTACTCAAAACACTGTAAAATTACAAATAATATCTGTAAAATAAAAATTCAGCTGTTATTTTAGGTATTGTGACATTAATGACAAATTACAGTAATTCACATTTTTTATACAGAAAATTGATTGTATTTCTCATACAGTATTTTTTTCTGTTTTCTTAAATTACATAAAAATTTATGTAAAAGTACAAATATAATCTGTAATTTAACAGAAACAAAACAGTTAAATGATAAAATGGTCAAATGACTGTCAGCCCCCCAAAAAACTGTAAAACATCCTAAATTAAATAAACTGAAAAACACTGTTATTTTACAGGTATTTCCTGAATAATCACGATCATATCCTTTATTGTAAAAAAAAAATGTTAAAAAAGGGTCAAATGACTGGCAGCTGCCAAACAAAAACCTTAAAATTAAAGTAAAATATGCTAATAAAAAAAATAAAATAAAAAAAACACTGTTATTTCACAGGTATTTCCTGCATTATTATGATCAAATACCTTCATTGTTAAAAAATCTTTAAAAAAGGGTCAAATGACTTGCAGCTGCGGCTGCCAAACAAAAACCCTAAAATTAAAGTAAAATATGCTAATTTAAATAAAGTGTAAAAAACTTTAAAATAAATTTGATGTCACCATGATTGAGATCAGTGTCTGCTTTAGTTGGGCTCATGACCCTTGAGTTTTTCTCTTCTGGTTTTCTCTGGCTGCTTTAACTGTGTATTTCATACACGTTTGTTATAGCAACAAATGCTGGAGAAAATATGAGATTATGTTGGTCATTCATTGATGATGTCAAAGTCACCATATGATGATCTGATTCACTGATGTGTCATTCAAATCTCTGAATATATTAGCTTAGATTACATAATATGGAGTTTAGCTTTATTCAAAGTCTATAATTAATGTCATAATTTTTCACATAACCCTTGAAATATTGTGGCATCAGTATAATAACAATCTTAAAAAAAAGATATATATTGTACAGAATTTTTTTTGAGCTGGTTCATTTTTTTAGTAGTATAGAGACATCAAGAATCAACATATGAATCTCAACAATGGTGACAACCAACAAAGCCTTTTTGTGACTATAGTAATTCAGATTTTTTTTCATTGTCACCATTGTTGCGATTCATACGCTGATTCTTGATGTCTGAGTGAGTCTATATGATCCTGTCAAAACATTTTCTGTATAATGACTTCATAAAATCTGAGTATCACAGCACTGCAGGATCTTCTATAGCAGTTTTATCATGCAAAATGAACAACTAATATTTAATGACTTAATCAGATATTTCACTTTAAGTGGTATTAATAAAGCAGGACACTACATGATGACTATTATCACTAAAAAATGACCAACATCATCTGATCTGAGTTTCTCTTGGATTCCTACCATAACAAATATGCATCAGAGACACACAGTTATTGCAGCCAGAGAAACATTAAGTTAAAAACTAAAAGTTCAAGAGCCCAACTAAAGCAAACACTGATCTCCATCATGGTGACATCAAACTTTATTCTTTTCAATAAAACTTCAACTTCTAAACCTCTGCCAATTCTCAATAAGAATGTTAGTATGAAAGAAATACAGTCTGGATTGTAATAAGTGAAGATGCTGAGATCCTGAGAGATCTGGTAGTGTTTAATGTTCTGTTGGGGTTTAAAGTGTTTCTGTATGGTGTGTTTCGTGTGTCACCATTGTGTTGAAGAGTAGAGCCTGAGCTTCAGTCCAGGATGAGCAGAGAAACACTAATGATATGCTGAAGAGTAGAGCCTGAGCTTCAGTCCAGGATGAGCAGAGAAACACTGATGAAATGCTGCATGTTGCTTTATTTAACTGACAGTAACTGTAGTTGCTGATACAGTGACGTATAGTCACAACAAATCATGCATATAATTAACTGTGTGTTTTTCAGTTAAAAAATCAGAAAATAAATATGAAATAACTGTGTTTTAACTGTGTGTTTCTGTTAAAAAAGATTAATGAAGATTTCTGTAAAAGTATTTTGCACTTATTTAAATTAGGATATTTTACTTTATTTTTACGGTTTTTGTTTGGCAGCCGTAGCTGACAGTCATTGACCGTTTTTTTTACGATTTTATTTTTTACAGTGTGTTGCAGGTCTATATGAATATAATTCTGAAGTTTGAATACACCCAGACAGTGTTCAATAGGCGAATTCAAGTATTTTCATGCAAAGAATAAAATTGCCATTACACTGATTGTTGTTAGAATTTTAATTATATTATTATATATATTATATTATTAATTTAATAAAAGAGTGCTTTTAAAGGCCAGTGAAAGCATAGGCTACTGTCAGTTAAAGTCAACATGAAATCAAAATTGACCCTATTTACTTTGTTAGCGCATATAGTCTTGTGGTGAACAATTAATCCGTGCAATACTCCACTTTAAAATGAAAATTCTGTCATCATATACTCACCCTCATGTTGTTTCAAACCTGTATGAATTTCTTTCTTCTGCTGAACAGAAAGGAAGATATTTAGAAGAATGTCAGTAACCAGACAGTTTCTGGTCTCATTGACTTCCATAGTATATATATTTTTTCCTACTATGGAAGTCAATGAGACCATTGTCAATAATTGATTCTCGAGCCATCGATATCAACCAATTCAGCAGCATCGCCATGGACAGCACCGGGTAACGTCACATAAGAAGGTATATCTTAAGCGGCTTCCTAAGGTATGGTTCGGGGAACACGCCTAGCAATGGTTTACCTCTAGTTAAGATATACCTCAAGAGTCTTCGTAATGTCTTTAATGCACAAAAAGCATTAACAACTTCACTTATTACTTACCAGATTGTGGTTATGATGATCAGTGTTTGCTTTATTTGGGTTAGCTGTAACACTGTGTTTATAAAACGCATTTGTTGTGGCAAAGAAAGGCGGAGTGAGATGAGGTGATATTGGTACTAATTGATGATGATATAATTGTCAAGTGGTCACATTAGTATAATTAATGCATACAAATTTTGTTCTTTTGACTCTGTGATAATGCAGCGTTAGCTCCAGCAGTGTTATGCAATCTGATAATTTTAAGAATTTTTAAAATATGCAGAACAACCACAATCCACCACCTCGTGTCACTTCTCTCTTTTTTTCTTTTTGCCAATAAACTGAAGGCAAAAAGAACATCTCTCAAGGATGTCAAAAAATAACTCTCTATGGTCGAAGTGACAACATCCAGTCTTACTCAATATATGTTTCAAAATTATTCAGAAAATGTTTCCAGGAAGAAACCATGGCCAGTATAAAAAGCCAGTTTTATTTGTATATGATTTATAAACATCTAAACATCTCTTCATATTAAACATCTCTTCAGTTTTAATATGTAAACAAGCAAGCAAGAGTGTAAATACGTTAATATCTGACAATATGTCAAAAAGATTCACTGATCAATTAAAGTGGTGGACCAAAAAATGGTGACAAAAGTCATTAAACCCAAAATGCCTTAACAATAGGAAATAAGGATTCCTACTGTTAAACAATTTGGGGTTTAAAGACTTTTTAGATTACAATACATGCCATTGGATCATGATGAAAAGTCTGAAGTTTCTCACACAAGGGCAGGACCCAAGAAGTTTGTGTCTGAAGTTGCTTGTGTGGGCAGGAGTCAAGAAAGAGGAAGAAACATTTTCTGTCTGTGCGAGTATTTTAAAATAAACACTGTTAACTACGAGAAATTCATCAGTTCAACGCCTGCTGGAGAGACTCACCAGAACACGGTAAGAGTTACGCTGGTTACTGTGTGAATATAGTCAGATTAATACTGTTGTAGAAACCACTAAACTATTTAAAAGGAAATATTCTCAGTGAAACATTATTTATGGAAATGTTTTTAAAGCTAAATATTGTTTTTATAATGATCATTGTGTGTGTTATACCTGTGGTTCCCAATCCTGGTCTTTGAGGACCCCCAATACTGCACAGTTTTGATGTCTCTCTTCCCAGCCAGCAGAGCCATGTGGGGCCCAAATGGGTTTGACCTGGGCTATCTAACTGGGACCCAGACAGTCTTGCACCCAGTTTCCATGTAGGCCCCACATGGATTTGCCCAGATGAAATGAACACTGCTTAGTGTGCACACTACAGGTGTAACACTTAATCAGTGTTGGAGGTAATGAGATAATTAAGTGATTGAATAATGATTTTGTATTAGTGAAGAACACCTGCTGTTAACAAGCATAATCACTGAAGGAAAGAGAAACACAAGAACTACTTCCAGCCACTGCCTTGGATGAAATCAACTGAAGATAAAATACATTAAATCTCTCAAGATCTGATTAAACAACTCTACAAACAGCATTACCAGCTTCACTTATTAGTAACCAGACTGACTTTATTTATGTCAGACATCTACAGAAGTTCGTATTAAGAATTAAGAAGAGGTTTACATGTTGATTACTTGTTTGAAAGTAATAGTTTGATTTGATGTTACCATTGTGGCGATCAGTGTGTGCTTTAGTCAGGCTCTTGACTTTTTGACATTGCACCATTGAAGCATGTCACCATTGTTGAGATTCATATGCTGATTCTTGATGTCTGTGTGCGAGTAAAACTCACAGGAGCCCAAAATATGTAAATTATGTGTTAAAAATCATTTGATGTTCTGAATAAATTCTATTATTCTCTTGCTGTAGAATCACAACAATAAAACAGAATTAATAACATACTACCCGTATAAACATCCCACATAATATAAATGAGTTAAGCCAATATATAATGATGATTATATTCTTATCATCAATCAGCTTACAGCATCTGATTCTATTTTCTCTTGCTGTTCTCACCATAACAAACAGATACAGCTGCCTGAGAAAAACTAATGTCAAAAAGTCAAGAGCCTGACTAAAGCACACACTGATCGCCACAATGGTAACATCAAATCAAACTATTACTTTCAAACAAGTAATCAACATGTAAACCTCTTCTTAATTCTTAATACGAACTTCTGTAGATGTCTGACATAAATAAAGTCAGTCTGGTTACTAATAAGTGAAGCTGGTAATGCTGTTTGTAGAGTTGTTTAATCAGATCTTGAGAGATTTAATGTATTTTATCTTCAGTTGATTTCATCCAAGGCAGTGGCTGGAAGTAGTTCTTGTGTTTCTCTTTCCTTCAGTGATTATGCTTGTTAACAGCAGGTGTTCATCACTAATACAAAATCATTATTCAATCACTTAATTATCTCATTACCTCCAACACTGATTAAGTGTTACATTAAACAGCCTGTAGTGTGCACACTAAGCAGTGTTCATTTCATCTGGGCAAATCCATGTGGGGCCTACATGGAAACTGGGTGCAAGACTGTCTGGGTCCCAGTTAGATAGCCCAGGTCAAACCCATTTGGGCCCCACATGGCTCTGCTGGCTGGGTTCTCTGACACACCCATCTAAGGCCTCGGAGCCTTTAAAGTCCCACTCCGATTATATTTTGAGCTATTTTTTAAACATTCTCAGTGGTCTTTAAATGATGATTATGCCGTTTTTAGCCAAAATCACAAAACCTGTGCCGTTTTCTGGGACTTCGCTTCAGCAGAGCGGCAGTAGCTCATTAGCAATTCGCTTCTGCGTTGTGGGCGGAGCCGTTGGCTGAAGCGAGATACATAGGCAGCAACAGCCTCTTTCTGTCTTTCTTTCTTTCTGTCAACACAGAAAACATTTCATCACTGGATAGTTTTTTTCGTTTAATTAAAGTGTTGTTTTATGTCAGCTGAATGTCCGGAATGCTTTTCAGAGAAGATAAGGAAACTTATTTAGCACAATTCACACCCAGCGGCAATTCAGAAAAAGAAAAAAAAATATCTCTGAATGCTCCACATGAAACTTTGGTCTTCCGACCTTTTACCGCCGTGTCGATTTATTTTGATTAATATGTGCGAGGGAGAGAGAGCAAGACAGCGCTTAGTTTGGAGACGGTGAGGTCTTGTTAACACTTTCGCCTGGCTCCGAAGACAGAGAGTGCGCGCGCGCGCGTCCGGGTCTCTCTCTCTGCTCGTTCTTTCAGTTATAAACATGTCCTGTCACAAGCGCAGCAGTTCATCTACATTACTCACCGATCAAATAAGACTTTGGCGGGACAAAAATTCACTTTGGCGGGCGCTAAAACAAGTTCAATGCAGGAAAATTCATGCGTGAATTTAACTGAGTAGTACATAACCATGCACTCGCACAAATGCGACCACATAAAATTTTAACTCGCACATTCTCAAAAAATGGTCGCAGTCTGAAACCCTGAAACGTAATCCATTCATCTCTCACAGCAACATGTTTTGGTAAAGCATGAAAGCTAATACCAATATCTTTCCTCTTAGCATTGCAACCCGCTACCGCACATAGGTATTGATCCGCCATCGTCTTCTCTACTCCTCAGAACCTGAGCGGGCGGGGCGGAGGGGAGTATGAGCTAGATTTGGAGGGGGGGGGGGGGGGGGATGCAAAAAAAACTTGCATCACAATAAGTGTATTGTGATTGTCAAAACATTTTAGTAACTAAACTGAATTGTATTAGGTTTAGTGACAACATGTTACAATGTTTATATGGTACAATTTCTGGTAAGTTTTTTTTTTTTTTTTTTTTTACAAATTTCACGATTTCAATTCAATTCTTGTGATTTGATTTAATATTGACTCATTTGAATAAATATTAGGTACACAAGATAGGCGTTAATTTTTCTCAAGAAAAAAAAAAAAATACATAGGCTACATACAGACAGCCCTATCAGCTGGTAGTATTGTTTAAGGTAAAAAATAACTCAGATTAAATATAATGCGTTTTTTATTATAATAACAACTTTATTTAATGATATAAGTACAAATATAATAAATATGTAATATAGTACACATATTTAGCAAAATACTTTTTCTAGCCAACTAACATGCCTACACTGAAAAAAATGAGTCGTTGGATCAAAGTAAAAAAATTACTTCAACTTGTTACAAGTAATCGGTTTACTTTATCTCAACTTAAAAAAATTCATTTACTCAAATCACATTTCCATAGTCAACTGAAAGTAAAAATACTCTTTCAACCAAAGAGATATGTTTAATTAGCATTAAATGATAAATTATTATTTGGATTAACTTAATTTTTAAAACTTTTATATATTAAATATCAAAATAAATACAAAACAAAATTACAAACATGAAATATCAAACAAAAAATAAGCCTTTTACACTCTGGAATCAAACATTTAACTGTTTATTTAGTGCAATCTTCCAACAAACTCACAGAAACCAGAATTTCCACTTGTTCTAAAAACATTTGATGAAGAATTCATTTGATTTACAAAAGTCAATACTGAAACCGTTTTAGTGCATGACTTAATAAAAATAAAAAAATACATTCAATAATAAAACCGTCAACAATGTCCATTTGCTACAGTAAAATTGTCACTCGACATTTCAGATTATCTTGCATTAAATTTTGGAATGTAACAGAAAACATTGAAAAGCCCTTAATATGGCATTGATAAATCATCCAGTGTAACATCAATTCATTGAAAAAAAACATTGAAACAAATCAACATTGAAAGCTCCTTAAAATACATGACATGCAGGAACATTTAAAGGGTTAGTTCACCAAATTAAAATATTTTTTATGAAATCTGAGAGCTGTCTCACTCCTTCATAGGTTGCTAGGTAATTTCATTCTGCCGACCAAGACAAGTTAATAAAGACATTGTTAAAATAGTCCAAGTGACTACAGTGGCTCAGCCTTAAGTTTAACAAGCGACGAGAATACTTTTTGTGCACAAAAAAATAAAAAAATAAATTACGACTTTATTAAACTATTAATTTTCTTCAGTTTGGGTCTGAGTGAGTTCACGAGAGCGCCACGACACATGCGCGAGAACTGAGATGATGACGCTCACGATCATTTGATGGGAAAGGCTGAAAGGTAAGCCATTCATTTAGCGCCATTGGCAAGGCACTTATACGTTTTCTCGTTGGTTTCTCACGATTCGGACATCCAGTAAATGTACACTTTAGAACCATTTTAAACACTACATCGAGACCCATCTGCGGCATCTTCTCAGTTCTTGCGCATGCGTTGTGTTGCTCTCGTGAACACGTCTAGAAGATGAACAAAAGTCTTACAGGGTTGGAACAACATGAGGGTGAGTAAATACGGACAGAATTTTCATTTTTGGACGAATTAACCCTTTAAAATCCATTCGCATCTTCGCTATATCCATGACAATTTTTTTTAAAGGCCTCAAAGGTATATTTAAGTGCTTCAGGATACTTCAAGTTCTCAGTACGTGATTCCAAACATCATGGCACAAGCAGATGCAACTGAGGACAACTCATGTAAAACCTCAGTACCATCAATGACAATGCTGATGTCCAGGGGAGTGCTTAGACCATCACTTTCACAGAGCACAAAAACTGTCCAAGTTCTCTCTGTGCTTCATCTTTCTGGCCAATCTGAAAGACACACAAGCAAAAAATAAAAAAGAAACAATTCTTACTCAGAGAGCTAATTCATAAATTCAACTGCTCTTACCAAAAAGAGACCAATTACTTACCGTTATCTTCTGACTGGACTACAATGACTACAAACTGTTGTCTTTCAACATCTCTATCTTAAAAAAAGACAAACACAGCAATCACCAACTTTCATAAAGAAAATTAAAATGCATGGATTTGCTTTTGCACCATTTTTGCACCATTTTTGCAAGAGCCAAAAATTGTGCAAGTTTGGATATTTATATTAATTAAATAAATTGGTGTAATTTGAACGTTTATCAATAATTATTTTCAAAGTTGCAAAGATGTCATGTCATACAGATTTCATAAAATAATGTATTTTGTGTAACGTATTATGTAATAGGTCATTGCGTGCGTGTATGCATGTTTAAACTTTTATGACGTAATCAGAACCTACTGTAGTGTGTTAAAACGTCAACAATGTAATTGATCAATCAAGTATTTACCATATATTTATTATTTTAAGGTCACACAGTAGTATGTATATATGAGGCTACTGTCACTTTAAGAATTAACACACATACCAACAAAGACAAACTCGATTTTTTGGCAAATGTTTAAGACACAACCAAATGTGTTAAAGTGAATACTTGGCAAGGTACACATTTTCAATTAAAATTAAATATCTATGACCATTCAAACGCCATATGACACTAAAAAGAACTCAATTCAGTGCTGTGCAATATATTGATAAAGTCTAAATTCTCTGATGTCCACTTTGAATACAAACTTTGAATTATTTGATAAAACACTTGCATTAATCCGTTAACTGATCCTTATGTGATTATAAATGTACGGTAGAAACAAATTTAACATAATTTGTAAGATTACTCACCATATGTAATTTTGTGTCCACCATGAGGTTATCCTGCAGCAAAAGAAGATGGTCGATAAGAATTTTGTCCGTGGTCACGGGCTTAAACACAATGCAAACTTGTCATTTGATTTGAAGCATGATCATCACACCAACTTAACTGTTGCTTGACTAATTTTAAAGTATTAACCACTCTTGCTACTTTATTTTTCTCATTCACCAATGTTTCTACATCAATCAAATGTCAGAAACTTTATGCAATCCACTCAATGAACGAAATGCAGATATACGCAATGTATTATTATTTACAATCTCTACCGATAGTAACAATTATATAGCTACTATTTTAGGGGTTTTCCTGGCTCAAAATGAGTTGAAGGTGGTAAAATCCTGCTTGGAAAATAGGTATCTGAACTTGGGCTGTCACGATTATTAAATTTGGTAGACGAGGAGTTTTACCGCGACGCGCTGTTTGAATGCTGAATGGAGAATGATTGACAGCTGCAGCGGAGGGAAGACGAGTTTGCGTAAACTTTAATTTAACGATGTAAAATTTCTTCTGTCCCTCACAACAAGATATGAAATAGCTTTACACCACTTAAATCATTATATTAGAATTTGTGAATGATTGAGTAACAATATTTCTGATTATTTATCGCGACAGGCCTAATCTGAGCCTGTCTGAGTTTTGAGGGCAGCCGGATAGGGCACGCCATTTGACGGAGGCGGTCGCCTTGTAATTCTCGATGCAGGAAAAACCCAAATAAATAATGTAATTAAAAGTCCACAAATTATCTAACGTTACTACTTAAGTAACTTATCTATTAATGGCTATCCATCGTTACTAGGCCTTACAGTTATAGCTAACATTAACTGTACACTTGAAATATCAGATGACTCTGACCAAAATAAAATATAACTGTTATTCAACCAAACACATGCATGAATGCATTGAATTGTACTTTAATATTCTACAAATGTATATCAACGGCGATAAAACTTAATGAAAACTTATTTTTAGGATTACTCACCAATACTGTGGATCCGCAACGGTCTTCATACAGCAAAACAAGATGGCGGCCGAACAGAAAATTCTCGACCCAAGCTTGATGACGTCAGTAGTCACGTGGTTTGGACGTGGACGTAAAATTGTAATTTGATTTAAAGCAATTAGTTTAAATTACACCCAAAACATTTTTTTTACTTCAAGAAAACTAAACTCAATTACATTAGACCAACGACAAGCCAGAAAAGTGAATTTATTGAGTCAGATCAAGTATAAAAAGTTCTTTAAACTAATGACAAGCCATATGCACTTTTTACAGTGTATATTGTGGTCATTAAATGGCTTTCCTGAGGTAAATGTTATGTGACATAATTGTTCTCCAGCTGTTTTATTGACCCCTTTGTTTGATTGATTGATCGATATTATGTATGAAGAATATACATTTCGGTAAGCTGTACTGTTTCTTTCAATATTGTTCATTCGTGTTTATTTACTATTAGCTAGTAGAGATGATCTACACGGGTCACGTGCCGCTAGGGATCAATTACAAACACCAAAACGGTATTTATTGTTTGAATTTCGTAATAAAATTGACAGAATCTGAGAGCTGAGATTTTTTTCATATCATAACTAACCTGCTCTGTCCAGTCTGTCGGTCTCCGTGTCCTCTTTGCTTCGCGATTTTTCTGTGCGTGAGAAAATGGGTGTGTGGCGTGAGAGCGTGTGAAAAGTGTCAATTGCGTGAGTCTCACGGTGAATGCGTGAGAGTTGGCAGCTCTGTTATTATATTTTGACTTAATTCTATTTGTTGTTCAGATTTTACCTCAAATATTACCTTTGAATTGGAACATGAGAAGTAATTGGGATGTTAATGCTACAGTAGAAGTTTTCTTGATAATCTTATCATGTTTACTGTCCCTAGATAGCAACTTCAGGTATCACACATTTCAAACTGGTTTATTTTGTACTTCAAGTGGTAATTCGGCATTTTTGGGTTTATATGATAAACAGGTTTGAAAGTGCAAAATTCCCTGTTTTCCCTTTTTTTTTAAATGGGCACCTTTAGCATCATTTTGATAAAAAACTGCAAGGTTGTGTGTGGAGAACTTTTTCCTAAGGAATCTCTATATATTTCTGATGTTAAAAAAGTAGGTAGTGCCCCACTTGGTGGGACGAAACCCTATTTCTAGGCCTCTTTAAGGCTACCGACAGCGGCCTCTCTCTCTCTCTCTCTCTCTCTCTCTCTCTCTCTCTCTCTCTCTCTCTCTCTCTCTCTCTCTCTCTCTCTCACACACACACTAACCCGACCCCTAAACCTACCCATCACACACATACACACAAGTCAAGCGTCTATAAAACGCCGATAGCAGGCCGGGTGAAACCCGTAGTTGTTGGGACATCAGAGACCGGTTTGTCCAGGAGGGCAACATGTTTATTAGCAATAGCTAACGTTAGCTCCGTAGTGTCCGACGTTTTGAGCCATTCCTATGCTTGATTTTTTCCCATCGGACTTCAGTAAAGGGCTGCGGACCTTTCCCACCATCTTTTCCGACATGAAGAATACACATTTTACGGGTGTTAATCGAGCTTGATCGCCGCTATCAGATGAAGATGCGCTGCTTACGTCCTCCATGTTTACATGTGCGTAGTGATATTGGCTTGATTTCGGCTGTGACCTACTTACATTTTCGATGCTGATTGGTTGAAAATCTAGCTCAACCGTTTTACATGTCTCAATACGCAGTCAATATAGCGCGCCAATAAATTACAATTTCTCATTAACTGCAGGATAATGCGTGGAGAACTTTTTGCTTGGATACCTTTTATTAACGTTGAACATATTGAGCAAAAGAAAAATTAGTGCCCCGTTTGTCGGAACGAAACCCTATTTCTAGGCCTCTTTTAGGCTACCGACAGCGGCCTATCTTTAATAACGAGCTGATGAACTGAATTAGGTGTGCTTGATTAAGGAGACATCTAAAATGCTGGGGATCGTCCAGGATTAGGAACAACTGTGTGATTCTGTGTTTTTGTTGTTGTAGTGATGTCACTGATAATGGCTCCTCCCCTTCCTCTGGTGTTTCTGCTCATGATTCACGGTGAGTCGCTCCTGATGGAGAATATTTTATTGTTCTTTAGTCACTCGTCATCAAAGTGTTTCTTTTTTAAAATCATGAGTCCGGCAGCACCCTGTTAAAACCCCTTTCACAAACAAAAATTTGTGAAAAAAAAATTCTGGCAAATAAAGTAAAAAATAAAGGCAGTCAGAGATAAAATTAAAAAGAACTTTAGATAAATGTTTAAATCATTCTGATTGGAATTAATATACAATATAAATATGTGCATCAATAATGATTATATTAATGTTTTTGCAATGTCAGCATTTCATGTGTTCTACAAAAAAAAAAAAAAGCAGAATGTAATTAAAATGAGGGGTCAATAATTATGAAACAATCGTTTTTATATAAACTATCCCTTTAATGTGTGTTTCAGGGGTCTGTAGCCAGTGGGATGATTGGGGTGTGAGTTACAGTCCTTCACACATCTGTGCACTAAAGGACTCAACAGTGATAATGAGCTGCACTTATACATACCCTACTGGACATCAGATCATGAAAGTGTTCTGGACCAAAACACTGGTAAAAGATAATGTTGAGCCTCCAGATCTGTCTAAGGACCCTGGATACAGTCAGAGGCTTCAGTATCTGGGAGATAAACAGAATTACTGCACCATCAGACTGAGTCATGTGACACTGAAGGATTCACACATGTACTATTTCAGATTAATCACTAATAAACCTAATGGAAAATATATTGGTAATCCAGGAGTGACTCTTACTGTCACAGGTGACTTTGATGAGGTTTATCTCTTCTTCTGTGCATTATGTTGAATAATAATCAGTGTATGACAGCAGCACTAGATATAATGTGTGTGTTGTGTTCAGATCTTCAGGTGGAGTCTCCTGAGAGAGTGACAGAGGGAGATTCAGTCACTCTGAGATGTAAAAGCAGCTGCGCTCTGACTGACAGAGCAACATTCATCTGGTACAGAAACTCACAGCCATTAACTGAGAGAAGAGACAGAAACAATGAACTCCTGCTGCAGTCAGTCAGAAGAGAGGATTCAGGCAGATATAGCTGTGCTGTAGACGGACACACTCACATCTCTCCTGAGGTTCAGCTCAATGTCATGTGTGAGTATCTATTTTATTTAGTATATAATAAAAGTATACAGTTCAGTTAATGCATTATGTTTAGATAACAAACCTTTGTTAACAACCTATTTTTCATCACCACTTCACTAGGGTGAATAATTTATATTAAGTGCAAGAATTTATATTAAAATCTACATTATTTGCCATTTATAATACGAGTAATCTTCACAAACATCAGAGGCATTTCACAATAATCAGGAGCTTAAGCCACAAAAGTAGCAACTCACCAAATGCAGATTACAAGAGGACAATCTGTTGTTATCTTCTTGTCATGGCTCGAAGGAAAAGTCAAGGATTCAATAGCAAGTGAATACTGGTGTTTATTAACACAATAGTAAAGGAAGTGCAGGTTGAGATGTCAGGCAAACAGTAGAATGACAGGCTCGGCAACGCAGGACTCAGTGGGCAGGCGGATTAATGTGAGAACGAAATACGGGCTTAATTTTGGATACATGAAAGACGGGATGAATCCTCCTGTACGCTGGAGGGAGGTTGAGGCGGACTGCCACCGGACTAATGATCTTGGTGACAGTAAACGGGCCAATGAATTTGGGAGCAAGTTTATTAGAAACGGAGCGGAGAGGAATGTTCCTGGTTGAAAGCCACACTTTTTGACCAACGACGTATACGGGAGGCTTAGACCGGTGGCGATCGGCTTTAGCCTTGGTGCGCGCCCCCACCTGGAGTAGAGTCTCACGGGCTGTAGTCCATGTGCGGTGACACCTCTGGACGAAGGCATGAGCGGAGGGGACCGCGACTTCGGATTCCAGACTGGGGAAAATTGGTGGCTGAAAACAGACGGAACAGCAGACGAAAGACATGAGGCATAACATTGATTACTCCAACTGGACACGGAGTTCTGACCCCACTCTATCCTGGGTCCGTGTTTCACCAACCATGGATGACCGAGGACAATGGGAGCGTGAGGTGACTGAGTGAGGTAGAGTGAGATCCTCTCAGTGTGGTTACCCGAAGTGATAAGTGTGATGGGTCCAGTGGTGTGAGTGATGCCCGGAAGTTCCTGTCCATTTAGTGCGTGGATGGTGATACCGTGCTCCAGAGGTGTGATGGGGATGTGAAGTTTCTGAGCCAAGGAAAAGTCCATCAGATTCCCTTCCGCTCCCGAATCCACCAGCGCCTGGCCGTTGAAGGCGTGGCCTGCCCACTGGAGTCTCACCGGGAGGAGAGTGGCGGTCGAGGGTCTGGCCAAGGATATCCCGCCCGACAGTAGCCTCCGTCCTACCGCCGGGCTTGGCCTTTTAAAGGACAGGTGGAGATGAAGTGGCCGGCCTCTCCACAGTAGAGACACAGACCTCTCGAACGGCGATGTTCTCTCTCCTCCCGGGAGAGCCGAGCTCGACCTACCTGCATGGGTTCAGGATCGTCCGAGGGGCTGACCGTGTTCACTCCCCTGAGACTGGGGAACTCAACAAAATCCCCCACTGGAGTCTGGAACGATCGATTCGTTCTCTGTTGTAATCGTGCATCGACTCGTAGTGCCAGTTCAATCAGTCCATCAAGAGTCTTGGGTAAATCCAACGTGTAGATCTCTTCTTGAACACGATCAGCCAACCCATGCAGGAACAAGTCCCACTGCGCCTCCTCGTTCCATTTGCACTCGGCGGCCAACGTTCGGAACTGGATGGAATAGTCGGAAACCGAGCTGTTGTTCTGTCGAAGATCGGCAAGTTGGCGAGCCGCCTCGCGTCCGGCAACCGCGCGATCGAAAACGCGGCTCATCTCTTGCTCGAGTGCTTGGAACGAGGAGCAGCATGGGTGTTGATTCTTCCACACCGCTGTTCCCCACAGAGCCGCGCGTCCAGATAACAGCGTCATCACCAGTGCCACTTTACTCTCCTCAGAAGAAAATGTCACAGGCTGAAGAGAGAAGTAAATCGAACATTTGGTTAGAAAAGTTCGGCACATATTCGGTTCTCCAGAATATCTCTCGGGGGTGGGGATGCGCGGCTCCGGTCGGTTGATGTTGAAATTTTCCGGGGGAACCAGAGCCTGTATCGCCCGACCCGAGGAACCGATCTGTTCATCCTGACGGTCCATACGGGCGTGATTATCGGCATACATCTGCTCAAATGTAACTGCACTCGCTGAATCCATGATCTGGTCAGATGATTCTGTCATGGCTCGAAGGAAAAGTCAAGGATTCAATAGCAAGTGAATACTGGTGTTTATTAACACAATAGTAAAGGAAGTGCAGGTTGAGATGTCAGGCAAACAGTAGAATGACAGGCTCGGCAACGCAGGACTCAGTGGGCAGGCAGCAACGGAACAACTGCAGACAATCCTCAGAACAGGCAGACGAAACTCAGAACGGGAACACAGGAACTCGTGTCCGATCCACAGAACAGGCAGACGAATCTCAGAACAGGAATTCAGGAACTGGAGCGAGGGAGAGAGAACTGTGAGCAGCGCCTGAGAACCTCGACAACCATCTGACAAAGACAAGACGAGGTGACAAACAATATATAGGACATCCTCATTCAAAACAGCTGGCGCTGATCAGCTCATCAGCGATAACGAGCCGTGCTGATGAGCCACGCCCATTCATACAACACTCACACACATAGCAAGGGCGAGTCAATGAATCCATGAACCGTGACACTTCTGAGCTATTCTGAGACGGGTATGAAGTCCGTGGTCTCATGCTTTTGAACTGAAGATTAAAAATGAAATTTCAAATATTTCACCTGTAGATCCCCCAGTGAACCCCCCCCCAAGCAAAATTATGTTCAAAAGACGTCTTTTCAACGTCTTTGTCACAAAAGCGTACGTTGAAAAGACGTCCACTGAGAAGCCAGAATTAAAGGGATACTCCACCGTTTTTTCATATTAAACTATGTTATTCCCTTAACCCTCTGGGGACCAAAAACGCGCCTGCGCGTTTTGCTCGTTTTTTTTTTTAGCAATGAAAAATAAACACAAAATGCTCTGTTAATTTTGATCTTTCATTTTCGTGTAATACATCAATCGATCCTGTTCAGTTTCTATTTTTTTTCTGTATACTCACAATACAAATAAAGTGTTTTGCTTTTTGACAAATAAAGAAAAACTAACATGATGCTATTTCTGCCTTCTCTCTGTCAGTAAACTCCCATTTGAAACGCGTTCGAAAATTATCTATAACTCCGCGAAAATTCAGTCAAACAGGCAAACAGACCCACGGGCATAAAGCTTGAGATCGCAGCTTTTAAATGAAGTAATTTATATAAAAAACAAATATTATCAGCTTCTGTAATCTGTATAAAAAGAGAGCGACTCCAGTCGAGCTCATTAGGAGCCATTCAAAAGTAATTTGACCACGCCCCGGAGAGCGCGTGCTATTCAAACGCAAATTCTGAGAACCATTTCAGTCTGTGAAACGCCCCCACATCAGCTGTAAACAAAGAGGCATAATATAGCCTACCTTATGGAGAAAATTTTCCGTGCTGATATGAGGAGCAGATCCCGCTGAGGAGTGAGGTAGGCTAAGTTATCCTTTCTCAAGTGTTAATGTGGAATAACGTTATGGAATAACGTTGTAGGCTTATGTAAACAAAAAGATGAATCGCGTTTCTATAATATGAATAGCGTTTCTGTGAGATGAATGAAGGGTACATATTTGTAAAGACTGTTTAGCCTAAATATGAATCGCGCGTCTGTGTGTGAAAGAATAAACTGCTTTTACAGTTACAGTTACTGCGTTACAGTCAGGCGAAGTATGAAAGACAACATTTTGTTGACTAGATTTGGGTACAGTTTTTACTGTAGAATATACTGTCACATCAAATAAGCTTTTCTGCTCATATATATAAAATACTATTTTGTCAAAAATAAAGTCATAGACTAAGATGTTCCAATGTTGGTGTGACCGGTCTCTGTTGGAACTCTGCGTTGTGTGTGTTGATATAGAAGGAGACCGGACAACAGAAATTCCACAGGCCGGATTTTATTCTGTATGAATAAAAATAAAAGATCACTGCAAGCTTGAGTCTGTGGCCTTCTTTCACAGTTTAAGCCTCTCCTCAGTCGCATTTACCGCGAACTGAACGACATTTTACTCATTTCACATATTTGAGTTTCTCAAATAAACAACTCAATATTGTTTTACATTTCATAAAAAAATAAAGCATTTTACATAAATTAAAAACAATATAAACAGAAACATGAAAGTGAACATACCTGTATGAATAAAAATAAAAGATCACTGCAAGCTTGAGTCTGTGGCCTTCTTTCACAGTTTAAGCCTGTCAGTGAAAGGCATTATTTTAGCCAACAGAGCTTGCACACTCATGCTTAATTCTCTCCAACAATACATGCTATAACTCATAACATCATTTATACAAACTTCATATATGTTTGAATAAGATTAAAGTGTGTTTTAGAACAAATTACATGTTATATTACGATAAACAAAACTCATATAAAACTTTTCAGACAGAGCGTCAGCACAACCCACCTCTCCTCAGTCGCATTTACCGCGAACTGAAGGAGAGCAACCGGAACCGGAACATGAAAGATCATTCATCTTAAAGGAGCCACGCACCCTATTTAACAAAACTGAAAAATGACCATGTAACCATAGAAATATGACATCTCAATTAATAGAAATCAATATTAGAAGAATAAATGAAACTCCAGAATGCAAAATGAAAGATATAACAAATGATAATAACAAAGGGAGATTTTGAGTGAAATTAATTAATAAATATAACACCCGTTACATTCACCTCCCCTAATTTCACCAAAATTCTACATGCACATAAAGAGGATTTCCTAAAGAATCACAATGCAAAAGGTCCACAGTTACAACAATGAAAGCTATCTGTCTTGACAGATACAGAGATATTTGAGGGTGATCAGGCCTCAAAACCACTTAGTAAAGTATGTTGCCAAATACACCATACCACACTTAACCTTTGCAACAAATCCTCATTCACATTATTCTCACATCACATGGCAACAAAAAAAAAATGTATCCCAAAAAGAAATAGAAAATAAACTTCCTACCCAATCACGGATATTAGAATAGGCTTAAAAGGGACTGTGACTTTTTCTGGAACCTGTTTGACAAACTTGGCATTTTAAATGGCTTTTGAGCCATGGTCTCAATCAGACGGTTGACTTTTTTTACTACTCTACCAGCCCGTGTTGTAATAGTGCCTTGCGCTTGTTCAGGACCTGGCATTGACACATCATCACGTACAGGTAAGTCGGAGTCAACGATACCTGAATTAGTAAAGTCAAATGTTGCCAATACATTGTCACAATCAGAAGTTCCTGTGCTCAATGTTTTTTCAGGGAGCATCTGGTTTTGGCTGTCTTGACCAGAATTAACACAGTAAGTATCATCTCTTTCCTCTGTATCCTGTTCCATTTGTACATCAAAAGTTTCTGAATTCTTTGAAACATCCTCATTCAATACTATTGAATGTGTTTCGTTTTCAGGATCTTCATCCTCCAAGGAATCAGTGGAATTTGTTGATTGGCTCTCACACTCAGAATCGTTCGAGCAATCGGCAACCGTTGATCCACATGTTTCATCCTCAGGACATGTCACAGGTAAGAAACTGATGTCTAAGAGCATGTTTCGATGTATCACTTTAATGTGTCCTTTGTCATCCTTCACTTTGTATATGTGTGTCTGGGGATCATTATCCACAATGGTGTACACAGTAGGTTCCCATCTATCTGCCAACTTCCTTTTTCCTCTTTCTCCTTTATTGGCAATAAGCACTCTATCTCCATTGTTCAAATGTACTCCCTTGATCTTGCGGTTATACATCTTGGTCTGTTTCCTCTGTTCTTGTACAGCATGTTTTTGAGCAATTTCAGCTGCTTCGTGAAGATGAGACATTAAAGTGGTGACATAGCTGCTATAATCAACAATCACTGGATCCTTCGATACTTGTTTGAACATTATGTCCACAGGTAATCGTGGGACACGGCCAAACATGAGTTGGAAAGGTGCGTAACCCGTCGTCTCATGTATTGTTGAGTTGTAAGCGAAGGTTAGAGTCTGAATTTGTTGTGGCCACTTATCCTTCGATCTCAGAGGCAAGGAGCGAAGCATACTTCCTAATGTTCGGTTGAACCGCTCTGTGATGCCATTTCCCATAGGATGATAGGCCGTTGTACGAGATTTGGAGACCCCAGAAAGTGCAAGCAGTTCAGCAATGAGCTCACTCTCAAAATTTGTTCCTTGATCTGTATGGATCCGCTCAGGAAACCCATACACACAGAACACATGGTCCCATATCTTTCGAGCAACTTGCTTAGCCGTCTGATTGATGCAAGGAAAGGCGTGTGCAAGTTTAGTGAAGTGATCCGTCAGGACCAGCACATCCACTGAACGCTGTTTGTTATCTTCTGCACTCCAAAAGTCAAGACAAACCAACTCCATAGGTGCAGAAGTCTGAATACTTTCCAGTGGAGCTCGAGCAGCTGGCTCAGGTGTTTTTGCCAGAATGCACCGCCTGCAACACTTCACATATTCTCTGATCTCGCGCTCCATCTTGGGCCAGAAGAAGCGCTGTCTTGCCAAGTGAACTGTTCTAGCCTGTCCTTGGTGACCGGCAAGATCGTGAAGACCGTGTAGAGCTTTTTCTACCATGCTCTGAGGCAGAACATACTGATGTCTCCTCTGTCTGCTTATAGGTTCCTTAGTCACCCTGTACAGAATCCCATCACACACTTTTAAGTGATCCCATTGCTTAACAAGGGCCAAAGCTCTATAGTCGAGTTTTTCCCTCTCTCTTCTTGAAGGGCGTCTTTTACGAAGCACGAAAGGGAGAACCTTGGAAATGGTAAGGTCGAGCTCTTGACTTCTTTCCAACTCCTCATGAGAGAACATAGGTAGAGGCTGTTCACCATGGCTAGTGTCTGCAATCTGCTGAACTAACTGCACCAGCTGAACGGCTCGTGTCACCGTCGCCATTTCCCAGTCATCTTGGACATGGCAAAGTGTCTTGACGGCAACTGGATCACATGACTGCACATGACAGCTCGGCTGACATCCAACCTGATCACTTATCTTGTGGCAATCAACCTTCAGACGAAACACATCCTGTATTCCTTCTACTCCTACAGCATCAGCTTCGGTAAGTAATCGGTTGTAACTCTCATTCATGAGCCTATGACTAATTGATCTTGCAAATGGATCTCTGCTTAAGGCATCAGCCACAATGTTCTTGACTCCTGCGATATGTTTTATGTCGAAAGAATAAGGGGCTAATTTTGAAACCCACCTTTGTTCACAGGCATCGAGTTTCGGCTTAGTCATAATGTGCGTAAGTGGATTGTTGTCAGTCCAAACTGTGAAGGTGTGCCCCTTGAGCCAGTGACTGAACTTTTCGCACACACTCCACTTCAAAGCCAAAAACTCGAGCCTGTGTGCAGGGTACTTCTTCTGTGACACGGTCAGGGTCTTGCTGGCGAAGGCAATTGGCCGAGCAATTTCTTCCCCTGCTGGAACTTGGGATAGCACAGCACCTAAGCCATCCAGAGACGCGTCAATTGAAAGAATCAAAGGCCTGGAGAAATCAGGATGTGCAAGTACAGCACAGTTCAGCAACCTCTCCTTGAGTGTATTGAAAGCAATATCGCATTCCTCTGTCCAATCACTTGGATTCAGCTTTCTAAACGTGCCCACAGGCTTCCTAACTTTCACTTTACTTCGTCTCTTCTGACCCGCAGTTAGAGCAAAGAGAGGCTTGGCGATCGAAGAACAATTAGGAATAAAGTGTTGATAGTAGAAAATCATTCCTAAAAATGACTTGATTCTTCGTGCTGATGGAGTACAACCATCTTCCTCCATAAGTTGCATTTTGGACATTTTGGATATAACATCCACCTTCGTGAAGTCCACAGAGACACCATGACCAGAAATAGTATGGCCCAAGAACTTCACTGAATCACGCAAGAAATGACACTTTTTGGGACTCAGTTTCAAATGATGTAACCTAAGCCGTTGAAAAACCATTTCAAGCCTGCTCAAGGCCTCATGCTCCGTGGGTGCAAACACAAGTAAATCGTCCAAATAGCACAGTAAGCTGGTAAAGTTCATATCTCCAAAAATGCTAAGCATCATCCGCATGAATGAAGCTGGACTGTTGCACAAGCCTTGTGGCATGCGGTTATACTCATGTAGTCCCATAGGAGTAATGAAAGCGGTGTATTTTTTGTCTTGTTCATGCATGGGCAAATTATAGAATCCAGAGGTTAAGTCCAAAGTGCTGAAGAAACTGTTACCTCCTAAAGCAGCAAGGCAGTCTGACTGATGAGGGAGTGGGTGAGCATCTTTGAGTGTTCTCGCATTAAGCCACCTGAAGTCTGTACAAATGCGGAGGCTTCCATCCTTTTTCCACACCAGTACTAATGGCGATGCATATTCGCTTACAGATTTTCTAATTATCTCTTGCTCCTCCATTTCGGTTAACACCTCACGCAACTTCTGGTAGTGAGCAGGAGGGATCCTCCGATATGGCAACCGGAATGGCCTCTCATCTGTAAGTCGGATGCGGTGTTCAAATTCCTTAGCCTCACCACAGTCTAAGGGATGTTTAGAGAACACATCATTGTAATCCACTAACAACTGCAAAAGTTTCTCTTTGGATGCTTCAGTTACTTTGCAGTGACTGATGTCAATTTCGCTTAACCCAACATCTTGCAATCTCAAATCTGAAGCACAACTTGGGGTAGCTTCCACCTCTGAACTACCTTCCTTAATCTTTCCAGTGCCCTGGAAAACTGTGAAATCTTCTACAGCCAGACAAGGTGAAACATCTGCCAATTTCCGATTCTTTCTTAACGTGACAGGTTGGTCAGACAAATTGGTTATCTTCATAGGTACCCACCTATCACCCCACATAGATGTTATCACACGAGCTACCATGATGTTTCTGGGCATAGTCTTGGAGGCAGTTGGTTCAACGAGAATGGTGCTCCCTAGGGACAATGGAGTGTTGCTGGGCAGTCTTCCCCACACTAAATGCTCTTGGTTAGCAGCAAGAGTGACAGCATGATGGAGCTTTACTGTTCCGATTTTGCTAGGGATCTCATCATGTCGCCAGCGTGTGAGATTTGACATAACATCCAAAAAGTGTTCACCGTCCGGTGATAACTGTGTAGCACGTTGCGATATGAAGTCCCAATACTCATCTGTGTTCTTCATTCGGTTCACAACATGTTTAATCAAGTTAGAGCCAAGAATTAAATCATCATGTTGTCCTGGAACAACGAGAACTGGAACTCGACAGCTGATGCCATACACTTTCATACTAACTTCGTACAAACATTTCGGCTGTGCGGTCCTACCCCCAACACCGACAAGAACGATATTCCCGGGTAGTGATTTCTTGTCCAAGACAGCATTTTCAGCCAACAACTTTTGTTCAGCTGTCTCACTGAGGGTACAAGACATGGAGCCAGTGTCAAGCATTCCTCTCATGTGGAACTGGCCATTTAAAATCACAGAAGTATAGAAAAGCTCATCAAAAGTCTTTATTGTCTGCATATTTTGTGCGTATATCACGCAAGTACCATCAGATGCAGTATGGCATGCATTCACATACTGCAGCTCCAGATCACTTATGAGGGTTTGATCATCACCCACACATCCCCTCTCCAAATGTGGGTCTAATGGTTTAAAGGTCCAGCTCCTCGTGGCGAGTAGTTTGCCTCTAGACTGTCATGACTACTCCACTTTGGGCACTCCCTTTTCCTGTGTCCATGTTCGAAACAAAACAAGCATAAACCGTCTCTTCTACAATGTGCAACTGTAGAGTGGTCCATGCCTCTGCACACTTTGCAAAACTTCCTGCTCACATTCCCATGCCTAAATGAATCTACAGGTACAGAGGGGGTTTGCATGCTTTGTTTCAGCACACGATCGAGCAAACTGATAAGAGACTGAGTGCAGCTGTCACCTGTCTGACCTGATGGTGTAACTGGCAACTCACTTCGACCTGTTGACACTTTCAGCTCGTTTCCAGATGTTCCATCATCCAAATTCGACATTTGGGCATTGGCAGCTACAGTCTTTGCAAAGGCAGAACGATTAGACTGCGCCTTCATTTGTGCTCTTTTCTCAGCTTGATATTCATCAAGACGTTCTTGTATTTCAGCCGCCGTCCACCTATCAGCAGACTTGAACCTCAAGATAGCAGACAGAGACTGGTCAGGGCAATGTTTAACAAACATTTGTGTCACCTCACGAGTAGGATCTTCAATACTTCTGCCCTGCCTTCTCAAACCCTCATCAGCAACATCAACAGCTTTATTAAGTCGAATCCAATATTCCATTGCATTCTCTCCTGCTACAGGTAAAGTGCCATAAAAGTCAGCAAGCGGCATAGATGAATATGTCAATTCACTGAAGTGTTGTTTGAGTATGTCTGTGACAATTCTTGGGTTTGTTTTAGGCTTCAGCGATGGGTTGCTGCGTAGTGCTATCTTGATTACATCTTTGGCTCTTCCCATTAAGTTCGACATGATCTCATCCGCTTGTTCGGCTAAAGGAACACCTTTCTTTCTCAAATAAACATCCATGAGTTCTTCCCATTCGTGTACTGATAATTTGTCAGATCCATCCCCTCTGAAACAGGGAGGTGCCTTAACATCAGGCTTCATCACTAACTTCATGCCAGTCAAATTAAGAGAAGGTGACTCCATGAGAACCTGGCTCGTCCCTATGCTCTGCTTTTGAACTTCAGGACACTCATTTTTTTCACTGCTCTTTTTCAGTTGATCAGATATTGACTGCCCTATTTGTTGAGCAAGCTGTGTGATTAAACTACTCAAGTCAGCGTTACTGTGGTCTCGGCTGTCTGAAGCAGCACCTTCACACTTTTCTGATTCAGTAGTATGTACTCTACCAGGATTACGGGTAGAACAGAAATCAGGAGAGCCAATATTAACTGTCCTTCTGAGTGGTGTCTGTTCAAGATCACCAAATATACGCCCCCTAGCAAAACCCAATTCAAACCCATCATTAGGGGAGTAACTTGTCTTCTCACTATTTTGTGACATCTTGAGTTTTACAGATCAACAAAAATAAATTGAAACAGATAATGACCACAGAAAAAAACTGTTCACATGTGTACACACCTAAGAGTAATACACAATCAAATAATCAAAAAAAAAATTGCTCTTGTTCAAATTCAACCTTTTCTTTGTCTCTCTTTTTTTCTGTAAATATGAAGTTTCAACCTTTTTTTTTTTTTAATTATATACAGTCTAATGTCCAACCTGTCTTTCCATTGGCACAGATACAGGCAGAATTTGGACGTTCCAGAATGCAGCAAACCCCGGCGACCAAGCTGACGTTGATCAAAGAGGATCCACGATGACTTGCATCAAATAAAAGTCACGGCACCAATGTGACCGGTCTCTGTTGGAACTCTGCGTTGTGTGTGTTGATATAGAAGGAGACCGGACAACAGAAATTCCACAGGCCGGATTTTATTCTGTATGAATAAAAATAAAAGATCACTGCAAGCTTGAGTCTGTGGCCTTCTTTCACAGTTTAAGCCTCTCCTCAGTCGCATTTACCGCGAACTGAACGACATTTTACTCATTTCACATATTTGAGTTTCTCAAATAAACAACTCAATATTGTTTTACATTTCATAAAAAAATAAAGCATTTTACATAAATTAAAAACAATATAAACAGAAACATGAAAGTGAACATACCTGTATGAATAAAAATAAAAGATCACTGCAAGCTTGAGTCTGTGGCCTTCTTTCACAGTTTAAGCCTGTCAGTGAAAGGCATTATTTTAGCCAACAGAGCTTGCACACTCATGCTTAATTCTCTCCAACAATACATGCTATAACTCATAACATCATTTATACAAACTTCATATATGTTTGAATAAGATTAAAGTGTGTTTTAGAACAAATTACATGTTATATTACGATAAACAAAACTCATATAAAACTTTTCAGACAGAGCGTCAGCACAACCCACCTCTCCTCAGTCGCATTTACCGCGAACTGAAGGAGAGCAACCGGAACCGGAACATGAAAGATCATTCATCTTAAAGGAGCCACGCACCCTATTTAACAAAACTGAAAAATGACCATGTAACCATAGAAATATGACATCTCAATTAATAGAAATCAATATTAGAAGAATAAATGAAACTCCAGAATGCAAAATGAAAGATATAACAAATGATAATAACAAAGGGAGATTTTGAGTGAAATTAATTAATAAATATAACACCCGTTACATTGGCTATATTCAAACTAATGAATACATATGATAAAATGTAGGCCTATAATCTTTTTTTTTTTTTTTTTACAAAGAAAGAGTACTTTTTTTGCAGAAATATTGCTGAAATTGTAATTATTGTTGTAATTGTAACCTTTTTAATAAAATAGCAAAACATATTTACAAGATAGATGTAAGCAAAATCTTAAATGGTCAATATAAGTCTTCTTCTAAATATATAGGCTATTTTGTCCTTGCATTGTGGCTCAGTCAGTGTCACACCTGAATGAATGGCTAATTATGCAGAGTCATTATGCAGAGTGGGTGGGACTGGGTAATCTAAGGTGTAAACTACTCCTCCCCCTCGCATATTGGCTTTCCAAGCAAAACCTGTTTTACACCATTTAAATCAATGTATTTTTTTTTTTGTGAACGATAAAGCAAGACTATTTTCACATAATTTTGAAGCTAGAACTCCAAGAGAAAACATCCATTAGTCAAAAGTCTTGTGGGCACATATTTTGTATGAGTTTTGTGGTCTTATTTCAGCAACTTTCATTTTTATTTTTTTAAATAACCACGCATAAACATTATTCTCTTAAAAATACAAACATCTACATACATGTTGCTCGCATATTATGGTAGGCCTGTTTGTGCTATATAGAGTGAATTTACACCTTTGCCATTAACATGTTTATAAATAACTGAAAAAAGCACAAATGTCAGAGCATGTCAGAACATCTCAAGGGCCCCAAAAACAGCTTGGTCCCCAGAGGGTTAACTAAGACGAGTTGATACATACCTCTCTCATCTCAGTGCGTGCACTTAATCGCTCTGGCGCGCGGTGACACTTTGATAGCACTTAGCTTAGCCCAGTATATTCAATGGTATCTAACAGCAATTAATTTAGAAGTGACCAAACACTTCCACGTTTTCCCTATTTAAAAACAGTTACACGAGTAGTTATACGACCAAGTAGGGTGACACAAAATAAAACGTGGCGCTTTTCTAAGCGGGTTAAAAAGGATAACTATAATGTATGGCGGAATAGCACTTTTGGGAGTACTTCGACTTGGCGCAGTAAAAAGTCACGCCTGATCCTCTTCCACTCACTTCTGTCAATAGTGGGAAGAGGATCAGGCGTGACTTTTTACTGTGCACGCACTGAGATGAGAGAGGTATGTATCAACTCGTCTTAGTTAAGGGAATAACATAGTTTAATATGAAAAAAACGGTGGAGTATCCCTTTAAAGGTTTTATGACGTTTTTTTTTTTTTCGTGTTCTGCACGTCTGATATAGACGTTCATGGAACCTCTGTACAAGGTTAAAAACGTAGCATCTGTAATTCACTCATCTGTGGATCGTGAGAGAAACCAGATCTGAAGTAAAGACTTTCTGACTCAGACAGTGTTTCCCACTGAGCCACTCGTGCTGCTCTCAATCACAGACATAAAATACAGAAACTTTGACTATTTCAGTCAGATACAGAAGGTGGATATAAAGTTTAGAGCAAGTGTACCATGTAGTCACACACAGACATCAAGATTTTGCATAGAAATCAAAACAACGGTGACAATCAAAACAAAAAAGCTTCATGCTGCAATGCATGATGGGTGGGTTTATAGTACAAAACTCATCCCTGATTCCAACGCTTTTTTATTTTTTTTTGATTGTCACTGTTGGGATTCATATGCAAAATCTTGCTATAAATGCCAAATATAAACCCAAAATTAAAAACACAACATAGGATGCTCATTTTGTCATCATCAACAAGGAGCTGATAACACCTGATTGTGTGTTACAAACACACAGCTACAGCAGCCGAAAAACAGCTAACACAAGAAGTACAGGGACCAACTAAAGCAAACACTGCCCACTACAATGGTGACTTCAAATAGATGCTAAGTTGTCTAAAGCAGTGCGTAGTTTCTTTTATTTTCATGATTTTTGGACAAACACACACTGTCTGGGAGATACTTTGCAACTACAGATGGAAATTACATTGAATTAAACGTGAGTTTTAATTTAATGCATGCTGAGAGTGTTTATTTGGTCCAGAAACAGTATAAATAGTCTAAATGAGACCTTTGAAAATGACCACAATGACCACATTTGAACTAGTTTTTAACCTTGTACGGAGGATCCATGAGCGTCTATATATCGGACGTGCAGAACACGTCAAAAAAAAGACGTCATAAAAACGTTCATTCTGGCTCATCAGTGGACGTCTTTTCAACGTACGCTTTTGTGACAAAGACGTTGAAAAGACGTCTTTTGAACATAATTTTGCTTGGCTGTGATCTCCATCAGTCCATCTGGTGTAATAGTGGAGGGAGATTCAGTGACTCTGAACTGCATCAGTAACTCAAACCCTCCGGGTCTGTACTTTAGCTGGTTTAAAGGAGGAACGATTGTAGGATCTGAAAGAATCTACAGCATCTCTAATATCAGCTCTGATGACAGTGGAGAATACAAGTGCAAGTCCACCAATGAACATGGAGAGAAATAATTCGATGCTGTGACTTTAAACATCATGTGTGAGTTAATAATGGTTCAGTAAATGTGACATTAAATCCTCTAAACATTGTCTGTGATGTGAAATTTATTGTGTTTTCTACTTTAGACCCACCACAGAATTTATCAGTGTCATTCTTAGTTTTTAGATTTAATTATGATATTCTCCCTCTTTCAGATCATCGTGGTACTGGTTGGTCCGTCTGGGTAGTGATCACAGTGGCATTCATCATCATCATCATCGTATTGTATACAATGTAAATAAAAATATATCAACAAAGAGTAATATAATTTGCTTTTAAACTAATGCAAAAGTACATTTGAATTTTACACAAAACAATGAAATGGCTTGTTTCCGTTTCTTTTTAACAGTCAGAAGAAAAGGATAAACTGTAGATCTGCAATACACGAGTATGAGGTAAGATGGCCAAAGAACCACAGATTGATACTAATAAATCAATTACAGCTTCTTTGTACATGTACAGCAAAATCCCCAGTGTTAAATTAACACTGCTCAGTGTTTATATGAGTCCACACTCACTCAAACTGCTGAACGGCGGCGGAGTCCATTGATGTCAATGTGTGTATTTTCACTGACTGCGGAACGGCTGCGTTCCGACTCCGATACGCAGAGCTTCTATCTTTGCCGGATGCCGGAGAGCTCCGCAGCAATTCAGCACGTATATCGCGCGATCATGCGTGAATTTGCGAGATCTCGTGGGTCCTCGTGACTTCAGCTGTCAGTCATGGCCGCAGCCGTTCCGCAACAAATCCGGACCTGATTTCAAACCGTGTTTTTGAGACTGTCTGGTATTGAAGGACGACGGAGCAGGGAACCGACACGCAGCTGGTGTAAATCCGGGGTAAGAGTGTTATAAGTAACACTGAAGCAGTGTTAAAGTTAATGAGGTAATTAAGTGAATAATTGAGTGATGGTTGAGCTGTAGCGTAAATGCCTCTGGGTTAATGCGAATTAGCTCAAGAATATAGGGAATTTTGGCAATATTAATATTTATAACGCATGGTCATAATTCATAAATCGCATATGCATTTACTTTATCAATTATAGGAAATGCCTCGTTCTGTACTGTCTGATCATTACAGTTAAGAAGAAGCATTCCTGTTTACAAAACTCCAAGACAGTTTGTCTTCTGGCCACGAAGACAAAACCTCTTTGGGTTTATAAATTAAAACTACTCAAAGTAGTTTTATAATATAGAGCCTGTAGCTTTATAGATCTTTTGTTTCATTGACTTTATAAAAAGTGGGTTTTCAAACACAGAGACAGTTAAAAGTATAAATGGGTTTATTAATAAAATGGCACACGCTAGAGATTATATAAACTACAAACATAAACGTACGTAAAAATGCAAACAAACGAATAAACATTTAACCGAACAAAAACATGAAATGAAAGAAAGAAAGAAAGATATAGAGGGAAGATAGAGGGTAACTTAAATCACAGACCTAAGACCTAGACACCTGGAACAGCTTTTATAGGAATCAATATACTTGCGAGTTGTGGTACTCTTTCAGTGTGATGCTGAAAAGGGGACGCGCGCGTGCGCGTGTCCGGCTGGTTTGCGTCTAGCTTTGTCTTCTGGGTCGTTTCGCAAAACGATGTAAAGGCTCACTTGAATTTAACGTTACCGAGAAAGTTCAGATTCGTCTCCCGGGATGGGAGAGGCTGGAAATCTTAGTTGCAAAGACCGGCTGTTACGACTCGAACATGGGTTCGTTCGATGGAGAAGGCCAGGGCCTCCTTCAGATGTTCCTTGGAGAAGCGCTGCGCCGGGGAAGAGGGTCCAAAGAAGTTGGATGAGTTGAGAGCGGAAGGATGAGAGAGGGAAGAGAAGAGAGAATCTTCCTTTTAACAGACATCTGTTTACGCCCTGTTTTGGGGACAGAGCGAATCAAAACTTCTGATTTGTAGCGGGAAGAAGTCTTCTTTGTGTGAAGAAAAACACGCCCCCTTTTACCATATGTCTTATGAGGGAAAGGATTCATACTTAGAAATATGATATTTCCTGGAATCAAATGCATATTATTGTACCTTGCAGTCAAGATTCGTCTCCGTGAGATGGAGAGGATTACAGAGATATCAATTATGACAGGTAAAGATTGGGGAAACATAACGTTACACTTATATGCATAATTACACACAAATAAAGTTTGATTAAACACACAATAAAGTTGTCAGTGTTTCCGTTATGGCAAGTGACGACACTTTGAGAAACATAGGAATACATATCAACATTCAGTGGCTTGTTATGTGGAAGAATATCTGTTTCCAAAGTTCCAGAGTGTGTGTGTGTGTGTGTGTGTGTGTGTGTGTGTGTGTGTGTGTGTTCTGGAATGCCTTTGAGGCTTGGGTCGTAAAGTTTTATGGTCTGAGTTAGGGTTACAACACTATGGAGTGAATATTCTTTCAATGAATCTTCAGAATTAAAGATTTTACTCTAGCAAAACACACCTCTATTATAAGGCAAAGCTAATCACACACATACATATCGGAAGGTATACATTCAAGAGCCATATTTCTACATGACGTTGCACTTTAGTGGCTTTCGTGTGTGTGTGTGTGTACGTGTGTGTGTGTTCTGGAATGTCACGAGTCTGTGAGGTTGTAAAAGTCACAGGGAGTCCAGAGCTGAAATGGGGGTTTTAGAGGGGATTCTAAGAAAACAGGGTTTCCTTATGTGACTCAAATGTCCCTCGGGGGAGCCACAAAGATGCAATTTTGACCGTTCAAGCAGACTTGGGGATCAGGATTTACTAATTTGAACAGCATGTGACCGCATGTCATAGTCATTGTCGTTACAAGCATTATTGAAGACACCTGATGTTAACAAGCAGAATCACTGAAGGAGAAAACCATAATGTACGTCACCATTATGGTGATCAGTGTTTGCTGATCAGTAGTTGGGCTCTTGACCCTTACATTTTTAACTTTAGATTGTGTTTGCCTACTGTAACTGAGTGATAACAGTCAGATGAACAAATAGAAAAGGTGATCTGATGGTGTTGGTTGTGTTTAAACATAATCATTAGTTGGCCTAATCACTGAACTCATTGAGAGCATAATTTCTGAGTTGAGTTTACCTTATGGATTATAGCAGCACTGTCCTTGTAGAGAAATGGTTCTCAACCTCTCCTGCAGGGACCCCCTGACAGGCCATGTTTCTGTTTTAACCCTGAAATGGCACACCTGATTCAATTAATTAAAGGCTTAATGAGTAGTTGACTAATTGATTAATTGACTAATTCCTACTCTTCCTACTCTAATAACTACTCATTAATTGAATCAGGTGTGCCATTTCAGGGTTAAAACAGAAACATGGCCTGTCAGGAGGTCCCTGCAGGAGAGGTTGAGAACCACTGTTGTAATGTAGAGCATACCATTTTTAGCCTTGTCAATGAAATCAAAATGATCAAATCAATTACCAAAAATGTAATGTAGGCACACACAGACATCAATAATTAGCGTATGAATCTCAGCAATGGTGACAAACAGATCACCTCTGAACATAAGGTAATTATTTATTCATGCAGCAATGCATGATGGGAGCCAAGGATTTTATAAGGTTTTTATAAGAACAACTTTTAGGAAATTATTTGGATTACATTGTAAAAGTTAAAAATATTATGCTGTACAAAGACAGTGCTGCTATAATTAATAAAGTAAACCTAACTCAGAGATTGGGCTCTATATGAGTTCAGTGATTCAGGTCAAATGACTGTGAAATAATGATTATATTAATACACAACCAACACCATCAGATCACCTTTTGTATTTGTTCATCTGGCTGTTATAACTCATGTACAGCAGCCAAACAAAATCTAAAGTGAATGATTTAAGGGTCAAGAGCCCAACTAAAACAAACACTGATCACCATAATGGTTACGTTTACCAAAATACGTTTTTCTCCTTCAGTGATTCTGCTTGTTAACATCAGGTGTCTTCAATAATGCTCAATCATCACTCAATTATTCACTTATCTCATTAACTTTACTTATAACACTCTTTAAATGTGGATTATATAAACTCTGAGCAGTGTTAATTTAAAGATACACAGTGTAATTTTGTTAAATTGATTCTTAGCAAAAAACACTTTGTTCTTTCAAAATGATATGTGCTCATTAATGTGTAATTACTTCCACCAACTAATCAAGTATTCTCGTAAGCGTAGAATCTGCCATTTAGAATACATATGAGCGAGTCGCTCGAATGACGGCAGCCGTGTTGCGCATCCATCTTGAAAATACATTAGCCAAAGAGGGACATACCTGGAAATTCAAGCTTTGGCTTTCGCATTTTGACACTCAGTGGCACCGTGACGAATGCGAGGGGAGATTACTCGCGACTGTCGGCAGATTTGAAATAATACGGCCACCATAGGAGTTAAAACGCCCTCGGAATGGTAGGGGCTTAAGTAAAAAGGGGGAAAGTAATATTCAGTTGGTAGTAGGGATGTCAACGATTAATCGACGATCGATTAATTGTCGATAATACATTTAATCGATACAACTTATCGATCACCGATTAAGCAGGTCTTCATGCGCGTGCGCGCTGCTCAACCGCGAAACATGTAAAGCGAGCGCGCTGGAGTTATGTTTGGGACCATTTTACACCTTCATCATGACTATAAGTTTGCGTGTGCATTTTGTTTTGTGCAAATGTAAGTTGTAATACTGTTTATTTTCTGTAGGCCTATCTATATCTGATTTATCTCATATTGGATGCATTTGGTTAAGAATTAACTCTGTAGTAAAGCGTCAGCTTCAGCGCGCGCAGCTCAAACGGCAGTGCACGACAAATAATGACTATTGGGACTGTAATATCACATAACATTATAAAGAGAACAATATTGTAATAAAACGTTGTAAATTATTTGGGTTTAGTTGCCGTGTCGCGTTGCTCCAGGAAGAGCGCGTCCACAACATGAGTAGTTCTGAATGAATGGCACGTAACTTAGTTCAAGTTCACTTGAGCATGAATTTGCGTCATTTTGTGCAGATATAATTTGTAATATTACGTTTATTTTGAATATATCTGATTCATCTCATATAGGACGCGTTTCTTTTAGATAAATAACGTGCTAGCAAAGTGCTCCAGTTTAACGGTAGCAGATTCATTCAGCGCGTGCAGTTGTTCCAGGAAGAGCGCGTCCACAACAGTCACACATTCTAACCGCATATGAGGCGGCGTTGCTGACACGTTGTATTAGTAGTTATATTTGATTATTAAATAATTAATTTAATTATCAATCACATCGAAACATTTTACAATCCTGCTAGCCCTTTATTTATATTTAAAACCATTCTAATTGATTTGGTGAGGAACATAGCGTTTTGAGCAGCATTTGCAGACCCTGTCATGCTGTCATAGCCACTGCAGTAGACGCATATCGCAGTATTAAGGCTAACGATTAATCGATTAATTGATCGTTAATTTAAACGACGATCGATCATGGGAATTTGTGAAAATTGACATCCCTAGTTGGTAGTCATAAACAATTTCACCGCTAGAGGGGAGAAAATCTTACACAGTGTAGCTTTAACACTGTGGATTTGGCTGTGTGTGTGTGTATATATATATATATATATATATATATATATATATATATATATATATATATATATATATAAAACACAGGATTGTACATTGTTTTATGAGTAAAGACTCTGGAGTGATTACACATTTGATTGTCATGTAACAATTTAAATCTTTTACATAATTATTATTTATTTATTTTCTAAATGTAATATGGTGATAGTCCTTTTCTCTGTTTCCCTGAAGAACAATCCCAGAACTGATCCCAGTGAAGGCACATATACAGGTCTTGACCTCAAGTCCAGATCATCTGACCTGTACAACACACTCCCAGTAAGAGAAATGTAAAAAATTACATGTGCAAAAGAGTCAACAGTCAAATAATCAATAATCAATGTGTTTTTCCCATAGACTGTCCATCCCAGACCTGCTGTTCACCAGTCGGGCTCTTCTGAATATGAGAACCTTCCGTAAGTGTGAGATCCTCAGTATCATCAATAAAGAAAGACAATGTCCTCAGTAGTCAATCAACTAGTCATTAGATACTAAACAGTCTTTTCTTTCTGTTACAAGATGGATTATATGAGTCGATTCAATGACAGAAATATATTTTTTTTTTCTCAGATTGTTTGTACCATTTGTAGTGTTGATTTATGTAAATGTGTGTCTTATTTCTGTTGTAGCCACAGAACGACGCCACAGTAAGATGAAGCACAAGCTAAACTTTACTCAACTTTTGTCTCATCGCTGGACAGGCCCACATCACAACTACAGATGAAAAATGAAACGCATCTTCCGAGTTTCCATTCTGCAGAAAGGAATGGATTATATTCATGTGACATGAATTGATTAACAAGTTTAGAGTTGTTTCTGTAATATTTTATAAATTGTATCTGTGTATTAAAGGGTCCATGTGACAGATTTTTCTCTTTTTTCCTTTTCAAATAAAACATTAAATGATAAAAAGGTATGAATATTCAGAATATTCATATATCAATATTCTGTTTCAAATCTGTGTTTTAAAGTGCATATCAAAGCTGGCCAAGTCACGTGATTTCAGCAAACGAGGCTCCGTTACGTCATACAATGTCAAATTAAATTCTGATAATTTGACGCGAAAACAGTGGTTCTCAATATTTTGGGGTTTTGCCCCCTTTAATCCTTTAAAAAAAAATCTTGTGCCCCCACCTCAGACAACCATATAAAAATTATGAAGATTGAAAGATTTGCAACTGAAAAACCTGCAACGAGAAACACCTGCAATAGTTTCAATGTCACCGTGTCTACATGTGACGCGAGCAGCAAAACGCAACTAAAAACTGGATGCGGCGGGACACGACAAATCCCAGACAAGAAGCTGATGCTTCTAGTTTTGACATTGATCTTTCCGACCCCTCCTCATCCCCTCTCCTGACGGAAAATCCTGTGGGTTTAGTCAGTAATGTGTAAGATGTTGACATGTCTAAGATACAAATAAGGTATAAACCAAAACTTAATTATACAAATACAACATAATACTGCATTGAACGTCCCCAGCTTCAACCATTTCTTGTTTGGATATCGGAGTAAACAAGCTATTAGGCAGTTACTGCTTCTCAAAACTATACCTGAGACAAAAGTGAATGATTTCTGTATTATAATCAATAACTAAAATACCATCTCACGGTAAGGTTTTTTTTTTTTTTTTTTGCATTCTAACAGTTTTCTGCTCTATATTAAAGGGGACATATTATGCAAAATTCACTTTTATAAGATTGATAAACTTTATAAACTTTATTAATCCCCAGGGGGAAATTTACGTCACAGCAGCACAACAATAAAATGACTAAGGCCCAATCCCAATTCTACCCCTTACCCCTTCACTTACCCCTTCCCCTCTGTTTTGCGTGTGCACGTGAAGGGGTAGGGCTGTCTCAATTCTCTTTTGGTTGGAGGAGTAGGGGGAAGGGGAAGGGCCAGATAGCCCTTGAAACGAAGATTTTTCGGGACCACACTTCAAACGAAGGGGTATGAGAATACACCGGCTACAGACGCAAAATGGCTGCCCTAGAAAAAAAGGAGACCCATAAATGTAAGAATTTTTGCCTTTCTAAGTATTTTAACGACAAATAATAATTTGCTTTGTTACATTCAATCTTGTGTTCATATTTATGGTCAGTTTCTTCAAAGAAACGTTTGTAAAAAAAAAATCGCTGAAGTTTGCTAACGATAGTCTCGCGATATATTTTCGATATAAACAATATATACTATATATACCTGTATACTATACTATACTATACTATATAGAAGCAAGCACAGTAACGTTTAACATATTAACGTTAAACGAAAAGTGCTTACAGTGTCGTGCTTTTTGCAACATCATGATCAGATTAACCAGTCTTGTATGGTCTTTATCAAACAGGGACACCTGAGGAAACCCGGAGGATAATTCGGTTTCGCGCTGACAATGAGCAACGTTTCCTCAAGTCCAAATACAAGGCAAAACAACTTTGGGAGTGAGTAATCTGTTAAACGTTATACTGTGCTTGCTTCTGTTTAGATATGTGTTAACCCTAACCCTGCACTTTGCACCACACACCATTTATAGGCCTACATTTGTTTATTTAACACACACATATACTTCTTATTGCATTTCCTTGCGTTTGTACATAACACACCTGTATACTATACTATACTATACTATATACCGTATACCGTCTATTGTCAATGTTTGTGTATTGTAAACAGTAATGAATTAGATATAATAAAAATACACAATACACAAACATTGACAATAAACGGTATACGGTATATAGTATGTATACAGGTGTGTTATGTACAAACGCAAGGAAATGCAATAAGAAGTATATGTGTGTAGGCCAAATGTACAAATGTAGGCCTATAAATAGTGTGTGGTGCAAAGTGCAGGGTTAGGGTTAACACATATCTACTGTGTATTGTGTATTTTTATTATATCTAATTCATTACTGTTTATATTGGTTAAATGTTACAGGACCCTAGTAAAAGAAATGGGGTTGGAAGGAAAGCTGAACGGCCAACAAGCATCCAAGAAGTGGGAGAATCTAAAGAGAAAATATAAGGTAATCATTGTGGTATTATGAAAATCTTTAACAATCTCAATACTAGTAATTTATTTTCACAACATGTTTTATATTTAACCTTGTTAAATGAACACACACGTTTTAGCAGGAGAAGCTGTCATTTCTTACAATATGTATTTGTCACTTTCATTTAATTACTAATGTAAAACATGTTAAATGAAAGGAATAATTATGAGGATTATATAATTATGATTAATCGGCTTGTCTTTCCTCCAGGACCTAAAAACACCTAAAACTGGTTCAGGAACAGATGCTGGAGAGGCAACAGCTGCTACATGGCAGTACTACGAGGATATGCACGAGGTGCTGGGTGCCAGGCCTTCAGTGGACCCTCCTGTGGTTGTTGCATCATTCACTGATGAGGATCCAGTAACAATCCTCATGGTAAGGTTTTAATTGTTGAAATAAACTGATATATTACACAAGATATATTACCCATTACTATTGTAATTACTTCTGTGTTGTCTTGTTCTCCTAGGAGATTGTTGAGCCCAGTACTACATCCAACACCATAGGAGCCTCCTCACCTTTGCCAAAAACAGGAGCCACAGCCTCTCCCAATGCAGCATCCCCCATGGCCACACCAAGCCCCTTAACTCCTTCACCCAGGAAAAGAAAGCGGCAAACTAATCCAATTTTGGAATTTTTAATTGAGGAGTCCCGTGAGGAGCAGAAACGCCACAAGGAGAGTGAGGCCAAGACTGAGAGGTTCTTGTGTCTCTTTGAAAAATTGATAGACAAAATGTAGTTGTCTTTCATGTGCTGTTCAATTTTGCACAAATTGTTTTATATGCTGTTCTATTTTGAACAAATTGTTTTTGTTTTATATGCTGTTCTGTATTTATCTGTATTATCTATATAAAATAAACATTGTTGTTTCTTAAATGTGTTTCTGGGCATCAATAACAGTACCAACAGAGTAAAATACCTGTAAACAGATACACAATTCACTATGCATTATGTTTGAAAACATTTTATTATTTATTATTGCAAATAACATACACAGATAAAAAAGTAAGAACATAAAGAACTAATATATACACAGATGAAAAAGTAAGAACATAAAGAACTAACACACACTCTCTCTCACACACACACACACACTCTCTCTCTCTCTCACACACACACACACACACACACACACACACACACACACACACACACACACACACACACACACACACTCTCTCTCACACACACACACTCACTCTCACACACACACACACACACACACACACACACACACACACACACACACACACACACACACACACACACACACACACACACACACACACACACACACACACACACACACACACACACACACACACACACTCTCTCTCTCACACACTCTCTCACACACACACTCTCTCTCACACACACTCTCTCTCACACACACACTCTCTCACGCACACACACTCTCTCACACACACACACACACACACACACACATCTGGGTCATCTTCATGGGGCTTGCACAATGCCTGAAACTAGGGCAGCCAGTCTGTCCCTTGTAGCATTCCCAGAGGTTTCGTTGAATGCCATGGCTTCACAGGGAGGTTGGAAGTCGAAAATGTCTCTTGATATGACGTCATCTGGTTCGAGCATGTCCCCATTGTCCAAACACACATTGTGCAAAAAGGCACAGGAAGCAATGACCTGGGGTGCAAATGTTGGTTTGACTTCCAAGGCTCTGAAAAGTGTAGACCTCCACCTTGTTTTCATGATACCAAAAGCCCTTTCAATTATGCTGCGGGCCCTTGACTGGTAGTAATTGAAGCGCCCCTGGACTTGTCCAATCACTGGCTCTTTGTAGGGTGTGATCAAGCAGAGTGGGGTGTCTAAACAGGGATAGCCCCCATCACCTAGAATAATGTACCCTGTAGGGGGATAACGTTGTGCCCTATAAAATGAACTGTTTTTCAGTATGCGTGTGTCATGAACTGACCCTGGATAGCCAATAAATACATCTAGGAATCGTCCACTGGAATCACATATTGCTTGCATGTTGATGGAATAGAAGCCCTTGTAGTTTAAATAGTCTATTTGGTGCCGCCGCGGGGGTTTGATTCTGATGTGGGTGCCATCTATTGCACCAATAACGTTGTTAAATGCAGGAGTTCTTGATAGTTGGACAAAACCTTGCCCTACTGCCTGAAGCTCCTCTGCTTGTGGGAAGGAGATGGCTTTCTTCATGTTTACCCATATGTTTTGTGCCACTCTGTGGATTACACGATGGACAGTTGCTTTCGGCACATTGAAAACACAGGACACTACCCGATATGATAGTCCATGAGCCAGCCAGTAAACATATATTAAAGTTTCCAGCTGATGACCCTAGCCATGGTCCTGTTCTCTTTGCAAGAGCCTCTGCAAAGCATTCATTGCTCTTCTGCTCAGGCGGAAATCCTGAATCAGCTCCAGCTCCACATCAAACCACAACCGCAAGATGGGTACATTATGGTTTAACCTGCAGTACGTTACTGGACGACCAGCCTGAAAAAAGAATTCACATCATTATTCTGAATTGGAAACACTTTTACTACATTGTACGTCTCCTCTCCCCCGAACAAAGCACACAAGCATTCACATTCACATCTATGTGCTCTCGAGTTTTGCTACTCTTTTACCTTCATATATTTGAACCTGGTTTAAATTAATAAAGATCACATCATCTTCATACCGTTATGGAAACGATTTAAAAAGCTGATTAGTTTGGTTCATTCAAGTCAGGTGTTGGACTTTAATCTCCGCTTTTCTAAGCGTTCAAGTCATCTCGTAAAGATCGTATTTATGAGTTGAACGCACATGAATGTCACACAATGTCGTAAATACAAGTGGGAAGCTAGAAACTACAGTTTAAAACCCTTGCTGTATTTGTGTGTATTAATTAAAATTAAATTAAACTCAGACGAAAGTGACTTGAACACACCTGCGGTCGTAAACACAACAATACAGCAATAGGCTATCACGTACGATTGAGTAACTTCTCAAGTCGTATAAACCCTGTAAACATTTCATACAGTTAATAAATAAATGGATACAAACATAAGTCTGTACCTCCAACATGTTTATATAACACAGAATATAAGTCCACGGACGTTTTACAAGTAGAGCTTCTAACGTTACAGAGTTGTGGTTAGCTAACGTTTCGTTAAAACTGCAACTAACATTAAACGTCTTTGCAGCCATCATACATACCATAAACTGATCCACCAGCAAACTTAGGCGTCGAAGATAACGTCGTCTTCGTTGTTTTCTATGAAGCTCACAAGACAAATGCAAAAAAATAGATGCAACCCAGGCAACTGAGATGACTGCAGCTGTTGACGGCATCTTGGAAGTTTGTGATAAACATCGGCGCATCTCCTGTGACGTAGGCGCTAGCGCTAGCGACGACGTATAATGACGTGTAACGGTGTAGTAGTGGTGTCCCATTTCTTAGGGGAATATTTTCACCCCTACGCCTTGCCACTCTGTTTCAAGGGTCAAGGGGAAGGGGAAGGCGAAGGGTTAGGGGTAGACGAAGGGGTAAGGGGTAGAATTGGGATTGGGCCTAAATAGAAATTTAAACAACATTAATAACAGCAACACAACTTATTCTCCAGTATCAATTTTGCAAAGCATTATGATTATATACAACCAAGTAATCCTAGAATATAGTCTCTCATCTTGTATAACGCTGGTGGTACAATCTAATTGCGTTTGGAAAAAAGACTTCCTAAAACGCTCCTTGTAACAGCGGGGATGAATTAATCTTGAGCTGTGAGTACTCACAAGAGCTCAAACTGTTTCATTAAGGGGATGACAATCATGATTCATCATAAAAATAATTCTCCTCTAAGGTGGGTAACACAATCCCTACAACAGAACCTGCCTTCTTTATAAGATTATTTATTCTTCTCCTTTTCCAGCAGTCCCCCTCCCCAACATGTGACAGAGTACAAGACCACAGACGAGACTACAGAGTCATAGAAGGTCTTAAGTATTACATGACAAACCCCAAAGGATCTCAGTCGCCTTAACAAATGAATACGACTTTAACCCTTCTTATAGACTGGCATCGTATTGTCAGACCAGTTGAGCATGTTGTTCAAATATACACCCAGATACTTGTAAGTTCTTACAATCTCAACTTCTGACTCTCGTATAAGGTGTTTGAACACGGATGTGTGTCCACAGTGTGTCCACAGTGTGTGTAAAAAAAACAGCCTAATGGTAAAAATCCATCCAAGACTTTGTTATAATCCCCATATATCATTATCAATCTCCTTCAGGGAACGAGGGTTACATTAGTAACCGAGACGTTCCCTTTCAGTCGCTCACGTTCGACGTAACGTCGACTTGACGACGTAATTGGGATCCCTTGGAAAACGCCACGGTTGCTGCCACATCCAGCGCCCTACGCAAGGCTCTCAGACTCCCAATGGCTGGGGCGGAAGGCCTGCATAGAGGGAGTTCAACTGCTGTTCCATTATACCCCACACAGTGAAACTCTTGGATAACACTGGGAAAGCGTGCCTTTCCAGGGGAAAGGATGCTGCGGAGCCACATCCTGCCCGAAGGGAGGTAACATGTGGAGAATACACATATGGACTGGCCAAAGGGGCAGTGCAACATATGGAATGTCACTGGGGTGGCTCCAGCCCGAAGGGGGAGCTACACTGGACAGTGACGGCAGAGCAGACTCTGGTCGTGGAAGAATACGCATATGGGATCGCCGCAGGAATCACACATATGGAATCCAGCCTAGCACAAGTTACACAAGCATACGAGCACTAGGCCTGGCGTCGGACGCTCCGCAACGTCCGACTGCCGGAGGGGTGCGGAGGAGCTCACAGGGTTCGCCTAAGTGGGGAACTCGACTGGAGCAAAAAGCGCACGTATCCGTACCGAGGAAGGGAGTGGCGCAGCAAGCCGACACTAGAACGGTTGTTACCACAGGAAGCACACAGGAAGAAACCGGCTCAACACGTAGGCTATAAAACCTAGCGAACGTGTTAGGTGTCGCCCAGCCCGCAGCTCTACAGATGTCTGTCAGCGAGGCGCCGTGTGCCAGCGCCCAGGAAGAAGCGACACCCCTAGTGGAGTAGGCTCTCAACCTGGGCGGGCAGGGCACGCCTTGGGCTTCGTAAGCCAAGGCGATGGCATCCACTATCCAGTGGGCCATCCTCTGCTTGGAGACAGCCTTCCCCTGCTTGGAAACAGCTAGGGCTGCACGATTTGGGGAAAAAGTCATATTGCGATAATTGAGGTCAATATTACGATTGCGATATGCGATATAATAAAGAAATGGTTTCATGAGTCAACTTGCTTGGTTCTCAAGGAAAATAAATGCACACACAGATTAGTGATAATCTGGCTAAAGAAAAAATGTCTTTAGTCAAGAGCAGTGAGTGTTTTTCTCTGTTCTCTTTGTTCATTGATTAACTTTAGCGACAGATATAATTAGTGGCTACTGTGTACTGTCCCTTTAAGACCAGCCGCTGCTGTCAGAGACGCGGATCTCACACGTGCCTCATTCTCTCACGAGTCATCACAACTCTTCATGTTCATCATAAGACTACTCTTATGTTATGAAGATACTCGACAAAAAGACATTTTGGCATAATTGTGTGTGTTATTGTTCGTTCAAGCTCGAAAGAGAACTGTATTCTGGCATGCTGTTTTGTGCGCACGCACGATATTAGCGCGAGTCTGTCTGTGTGTCACAGTCAGGACATTCACAGGCAGCGCGTTCATTTTGGCATACATGTGTGTTGTTCGTTCTACAGCGAAAGAGAACTTGATAGGCTGGCGCGAGCACGATACTTGCGCTCGTCTATCTGTGGGTCGTGTGTATGTGTGTGTGTGTCTGTGTGTCAGGAGGACATTCACTGACAGCGCGTTCATTTTGGCATACATGTGTGTTGTTCATTCTACCGCGAAAGAGAACTTGATACTGGCGCGCGTCTATCTGTGAGTCGTGTGTATGTGTGTGTGTGTGTCAGGAGGACATTCACAGGCAGCGCGTTCTTTTTTGTCTTATCGCGCATGAATGGTTTAAAAGCATTTGCATGAATAATAGCGGGATCATGTAACACTAGCCAAAGGATGGCAAAAATTAACAGATGCTGCGTTATTTGCGTTAACAGCGCTAATTTGTTTATTTAATATAAAATCGCAGCATTTTGCGTCATATAATCGCGTAGGCTTGACATCGCGATTGCGATACGATTAATCGTGCAGCACTAGAAACAGCCTTCCCTTTCTGCTGGCCTCCGTAACAGACGAAGAGCTGATCTGAGGTCCTGAGGCTTTGCGTTCTGTCCACGTACAGACGCAGAGCACGAACGGGAGAGAAAAAAAACAGGGCTGGGTCTGCCTCCTCCGAAGGCAGCGCTTGCAGGTTCACCACCTGGTCCCGGAAGGGAGTGGTAGGAACCTTGGGCACGTATCCGGGTCGGGGTCTCAGGATCACGTGAGAGTTATCCGGGCTGAATTCTAGGCACGATTCGTCGACCGAAAATGCATGCAGGTCCCCTACCCTCTTGATAGAGGCCAATGCAATCAGGAGTACTGTCTTACAGGACAGGATTTTTAACCCAGCTGATTGCAGAGGCTGGGCCAGGGAGGGGCTGTCGCGAGGAGCACTAGTTCCGGGAACCAGGTCCGGTTGGGCCAATACGGCGCAACTAGCAAGACCTGCTCCTCGTCCTCCCTGACTTTGCACAAGGTCTGTGCAAGAAGGCTCACTGGGGGAAACGCATATTTGCGTAGGCCCCGGGCCAGCTGTGTGCCAGAGCATCCGAGCCGAGGGTCCCCTCGGTCAGGGAATAAAACAACTGGCAGTGAGACGTGTCCGGGGTGGCAAACAGATCTACCTGTGCGGTCCCGAAGCGCCTGAAAATCAGCTGGACCACCTGGGGATGGAGTCGCCATTCTCCCGGTAGCACCTGCTGCCGTGAGAGCTCGTTGGCTGCACGGTTGAGCATGCCCAGAATGTAAACGGCACGAAGCGACCTCAGATGCGGGCAGGCGAGATGGCGGGCGAGTTGTGACATGCGGCGGAAGCGTAGACCACCTTGGCAGTTGATGTACGCAACGGTCGCAGTGCTGTCCGTACGGACCAGAACGTGCTTGCCTAGTAGCAGCGTTTTGAAGCGGCTCAGCGCCAGATGTACTATTAACAACTCGAGGCAGTTGATGTGCCAATGCAGTTGAGGCCCCGTCCACAGACCTGAAGCTGCATGCCCGTTGTACGTGGCCCCCCAGCTGGTGGCAGAGGCATCCATGGTGACCACAGAGTGCCGGGACACTTGCTCCAGGGGAACACCTGCCCGCAGGAACGAAGGGTCCGACCACAAGCTGAGAGTTTGGCGACAGTGCGGAGTCACTTGGACCCGGCGCTCTGCCACGCCCATCTCGGGACTCGATCATGGAGCCAGTGTTGGAGCGGCCTCATATGAAGCAATCCGAGTGGCATTACAGCCGCTGCAGATGCCATATGCCCCAGGAGCCTCTGAAAAAGTTTCAGTGGTGCCGCTGTTCTGCGTCTGAGCATGCTCCCCAGTGCTTCAACACTGACTGGACACGGGCCTCTGTGAGGCGCGCTGTCATGTTGATCGAGTCCAACTCCATACCGAGAAAAGAGATCCTCTGCCCAGGGCTGAGTTTGCTCTTTTCCCAATTGACCTGAAGCCCTAGGTGGCTGAAGTGACTGAGCACCATGTCCCTGTGTTCGCACAACTGCTCTCTCGACTGGGCCAGAATGAGCCAGTCGCCGAGGTAGTTGAGAATGTGAACACCACGCTCGCACATGGGAGCAATGGCCGCCTCCGCGACTTTCGTGAAGACGCGGGGCGACAGGGCCAGCCCGAAGGGTAAGACCTTGTACTGATACTGTATGCCCGACCCTCGAACGCAAAGCGAAGAAACGGTCTGTGTCGAGGGAGAGTCGAGACATGAAAGTACGCGTCCTTCAGGTCGATCGCTGCAAACCAATCTTGGGGACGGATGCATTTGAAAATGCGTTTCTGCGTAAGCATCTTGAACGGTAGCCTGTGAAGGGACCAGTTTAGGACGCGCAGGTCCAAGATTGGTTGTAACCCACCACCTTTCTTGGGTACAATGAAGTACGGGCTGTAGAAGCCGGTCTTCATATCGGCTGGAGGGACCGGCTCGATCGCGTCCTTCGCCAGTAGGACTGCGATCCCTGCCCTGAGCACAGGGGCATTGTCCGCCAGAACACGGGTGAACAGAATGCCCTTGAAAACAGGGGGACGCCGGGCGAACTAAATTGCATAGCCGAGTCTGATAGTAAGGATGAGCCAGCAAGATGGGCTGGGAAGCGCTAGCCAGGCTCCCAGACACCGTGCAAGCGGGACCAACGGTACCACAGACGTACCCGGGGTGAGGCAGCGCGGCGGAATGCAGGGACCCGACTCGGACGGCATAGCGGCCCGAAATGGGGTCTGAGTGTGTGGTGCAACACGTACCTGCTTCCATCGAAGGGCAGAGTGAGTGTGCGGAGGCGTCAGTGCATCCAGGACACAGCCACTGCTGCCTGCTGGCGATGAATGAGGGGCTTGGGGGTGACAAGGCATAGCGTCGTCGACCACCAAGCGCGCCCTCTTGGGGCCCAGAGGTTTCAGAAATTACTCTTTTGTTGAAAATGTGGGTGCCACTGACCCGTGGGTCTAATGAACTAATCATTTCTCTTTCCAGTACTGACAGCATAGTCTCTACGGGACTGACAGGAAGAACGAAAGACTCGGAGGACCCGGCAGAGCCGAACCCGAACTCCCGAAGATAATAATTTCTGTTTCATGTACAGAACCTATGGGATGTTGTGCGCATGCACGGTCAACACAAAATGAACTGGTACTTCAGTGCGTCTCGAAGTTCGAACTCGAAGACACGAGGCGGGGAACAGACATGATGAATTTGAAGTTTTATAAGAAAGAACGTCTCGGATCAGGAGGTGAGGTCAGGTGAACTAAACAGAGTGCATTAGCCTGAACTTTAGACCCAGCTAATCAATTAATTAAACATTTCTATTTATTATAATTTGGCTTTGGCTGCATTACCCTATAGTTTATTTTTGTTTTTTCAGTTGTTGGGCTACTTAACATGACATTTTAATTTTATTCTGCTGAAATTAACGAAATGACTCGAAAAAAGATTCGTTCATTTTGCTGAACAAGATGCAAAGATCCGAGTCTGTAAAATGATCCGAACTTCCCACTACTACGCCCAGCACTGGCCCAACAGCGGAAACACAGCTATTATGAACAATTTCAAAATTTAAAGTTGCACAGAATCTGTAGTGTAGACTCACAAAGAAAATAAGAATCAGCATATGAATCTCAACAATGGTGACAATAAACAAAATATTAACAAACAGATCAACTCTGAACATCACAAAAAAAGCTACTAAACTCACAGCAAAAAACAAACAAACAAAAAAACAGGAACAATCAATGACAATTACAGGACAATTCAGCTGCATAATATATTCATACTGCAATGCATAATAGGAGCTATTGATGCGTTTTGATTGGTGGCTCCCATCATGCACTGCAACATTGTTATACACGACGATTGTTACCATTGCTGAGGTTCATATGCAGATTCTTGATATACGTGTGTGTGTGTTTTTTATAATGGTTGTAATAAAGTACTGCTGGATCTCAAGCAGTAATATCACAGATTTAATGTAATGAAAAATTATTTAATATTAACATGCTGTATAAGACCTGTGAATCAATCAACTACATGATGAAAATGTCATTAAAACATTACTGACATTCTATTGGCTGCATTTTCCTAAACACTAAGTTTATTGTAAAACAACTGTAACAAATGTTCTTTATGAACAATGTAATTGGCTTATAAAAGGCACACGTGGTCCGAGATAGCCATTACGCTTCAGGTTATTTTGGCAACTTAAAATGATAGTGTAATCATCATTGAATAGCCGGATTCATGATCTCATTCATAATCTAATAACTGATGCTCATTGGTTTGCCCTTAACATTTTTAAGTTTTTAATTATCATCCTTGTATAACTACAGCATGACATGTACAGTAAAAACACAGCAAAGGATAAAAAAAAAAAATGTTTTGCTTAAGTTTTAGTTTTTTGTTATAGTCAGTCACTCTCAGATATCGAGAATCATCATGTGATTCTAAATGTCAAACCACCCGTTTTAAATTATCTCAGCTTCTCCTAATAGTGTTAATGCATGGTAGTGATCTAAGTAATGTTTTTTTTTTTTTTACTTGTTTGACAAAATACAGATTTAATTCATATTATATCAACCAACTGTAAGTCATAAACCTTCTTCAGATGATCTCTCTTTATTTATATTACAACATACAAATGTTTTTTTAGTAAAAACACAATTGCAGATGCTGAAAAAAAATGAAAAATGAAAATTTGCTGTGGGATCATCAAATCACCAAATCATCACAATTTCAAAACATGGCGCAGAACCGATCACCGGTGATCAGCGTGAGATGCATGCCGGTCAGAAATGTGTCCGAGTGCGGCCCACCTTGCTCTGATGTCATGCTGACGTATGTAAAAAAACTCTCGCAAGCGCAAGGACGACGTGTCGGATTCTGCAGTCGCGCGCGGTGCTCTCCACTGACTGCGCTGATCAAAAGCATGATGGGAAACGACTTGCTGACGACACAGCTTCATTCTCATTGGTTTAAACAACCGTTATGTATGTTCTCTTTTAAAATGTTTGATTTTAAACTTTTATATCATGTTTTTATTATGTGTATAAATGAACGAATATTCCCAAACTTTCTAACAGTGTGATCTCTATATGGGTTATGTGATGTCATTTTATATCGAAAAAATATATATAAATATATGTCTGTATTAAAGTAAAAATAATTGATAAACACGTATTTGGAATGGAATTAAATAACAAGTACTTTGGGTGTCTTGTTCATTATATTTATTTTCATATAAAAGCAACAGAACTTAAATTACATCCAGTTTATTAGCAACACCGTGCACGAGCGTGAATCCCGTGAATCCCGCGATATCCGTCTTTGATCTCATAGGCGTCTGATCCACTACGAGAAGATGGATCTGTCCATCTTGTCTAGCCGCCTACTCTCGACAACATTTCAGGCGAGGCAAGGCTCATCTCAAACAAGCCTAGTCTGTGCAGCTCCGGTTCAAGTCAAACAAGCCTAATGACGTAATAAAGTCTTGTTTGTTGAAATCACGTGACAGGTTGATACGAGCTTCAAAGCACCAATATGAAACAATGGGCTGAAATTGGTCCGTTTTTTAAAAATGTTTATTTGATTTAATTTCTATTTAAAGGGAGAATGAAATGCTATTTCATGCATACTGAGTTTTTTACACTGTTAAAGAGTTGGATTCCCATGCTAAACATGGACAAAGTTTCAAAAATTAAGTTGTACGTTTCATGGAGTATTTCTGTGCCAAAAATACTCCTTCCGGTTTGTCACAAGTTTCGGAAAGTTTTTTTCGAGTATGGGCGTGTGTGACGTCAGATGGGGCAGAATTTCCTTATACGGGTCCTAAGGGCACTTCTCCCGGAAGGGCGCGCGCGCACCCGTAGACCAGAGCGAGAGAGCGAAAGCAGTACGCCCATCAAAGCGCTGTGCTCGGCTTTAGGGAAGTCATCAACGGAGTTGTGCAAGTGTTCTTGGTTGTTCCCTGCATTTCGACGATGATTGTTTTATAAACAAGGCCCAGTTCGACGCCGGATTTGCAGATCGTCTAATGCTTAAGGATGGAGCAGTCCCAACGATAAAGGTTCACGGTCGTGCGTTGGAACCGCAGGCGGTGAGTAAAACTGCTTCAAATGTCTGTGTGTTGTTAGCTATCGGCGCGTAAGCACAGCAAGTAAACAACATGATCACGTATAGTTAATGTATCTATGGAGCATGCGATGTATGGTGTGTATGTGTGTGATTCGCACTCGTGATTCTTTAGCTCCGCCCACACGGCACGCCTCCAGCCGCTCGGTTTTTTCCGGAAAGACTCGGTACAGCCTATCTTTCTTTTATAAATATAATAAAACTAAAGACTTTTTGGAGATATGAAGGATGCAATACTACTCTATAGGTACTCAAGATTAACATGAGATTGACTGAAACTGAGTGTTTCACCCCCCCTTTAAAAATAAGAAATATAAAATATCAGTCACACAGTTCCTTTAATAAACAGATAATATGTTAAGGTATTTACAAATTCTTGCACATAATTCAGTCACACTATAATATGTGTAAGGTCCTTTCAGCAATAGCTCACAGTGGAAAGCATGTTTATTGATTACAATACTGTTCATTCATCACACACTGAGGTCACACATGAACATAATCCGTTACTTTATTTTACAAAAACTATAAACATTACTTCACTGAAGAACAGAAACTCTACAGTGGCGTTCACAGATAAAGTTGCTCATTTTTATTGGTAGTTGTAATGTGGGCATGTCCAGCGATGCCAAGTTGAGTAAAGTTTAAGTGTGCTTCATTTTACCGTGGCGTCTTGTTGTGCGGCTACAACAGAAATGAGACAAGATCATTTAAGTGATTAAAAGTGAAGAAAATTAAAGTGATGTTCATTATCTATTGACGAGTACGAGGACACTTTCTTTGTTGATTATATTGAGAAGACCTGAGGATCTCACACTTACTGACACATTTTCATATTCAGAAGAGCCCGACTGGTGAACAGCAGGTCTGGGATGGACAGTCTATGTGAAAAACACATCGATTATTTATTACCTGAATTTTGAATGCAACTCTTTTGCACATGTAGTTTTGAACATTTCACGTACTGTGAGTGTGTTGTACTGGTCAGAAGATCTGGTCCTGAGGTCAAGAGCTGTATATGAGCCTGCACTGGGATCATCATTCTAAACACACACACACACACACACACACACACACATACATATATATTATTTATATATTTTGCTGTAGTGTGTCAGTAGGAAATATCAGTTTACATTTCCAAACATAAATTTGCCATTAATTGTAATAATCCAGTGAGATTTCTGTATGCACAAGGAGTCTGACAACAGCCAGTATGATCTGATCTCACCACCATCGAGTCCGTCTGTGATTACATGAAGAAACAGAAAAAACTGAGACAGACTAAATCCAGAAGAACTGCGGGAACGTCTCCAAGATGCTTGAAGAAACCTTCCTGCAAAGTTACAGTACTGTGAAAAGTACTGGCACTCGTGTTAAAATGCTGTAAGAAAAATTGTGAGAATGCTTTCAAAAATAAAATCACAAATTGAATTTATTTATGATTTAACTTCTATTAACTAATTCAAATCAATATATGGTGTGACGACCCTTTGCGTTTAAAACGTACTCGGTTACTAACGTAACCTCGGTTCTCTCTAGAAGAGGGAACGAGCACTGCGTAAGATATCTTACGCTAGGGGAAAATCCTTTTTCCGCGAGATATTGAAGCCAAAAATTATCCTTAATTTTGTAATAATGCAAAACGCGTTGCGGCAGCATGCAGACATAGGCGAGGCAGCTTGCGCGCCTATTGGCTGCTCTGCGGCAACTGCAGCAGCCTATCGAGTGAGGCCTGGCGTGACGCCAGACCCAATCAGGGCACTTCGCGCCCGCTGCGTCACGTCCCGCCGAAATGGGCGTGGTATAGTCCTATAAATACCGCTCGCAGGCAGCTATTATCTGGTTTTTCATCATCGAAGCAACCAGAGTGTGTGCATGCACGGCAAGATACGCAGTACTCGTTCCCTCTTCTAGAGAGAACCGAGGTTACGTTAGTAACCGAGTACATTCTCTTACGAGAGGTCTCTCGTACTGCGTAAGATATCTTACGCTAGGGGACCCAATGCAAAACGCCGTGCATGCTGAGATCTGACACCAAAGACCCAAGGGCGAAAGCCCGGGGTACATATAGTGCACAATCACTCAGGGAACTCACAGGGAGTCCGGGAAGAGGGAGGGGCGGAGCCGCACTCTTCCACATATGGCAGCGTCGCTTAGACACGAATTTCATCATACAGACAGGGCGGGGTACGGCCTGAACTGATGGGGAAATGTGGGTCTTACACAGTTTGCCCAGGCACATCTCGTGCTGCTGCTTTTCACTGTCGATCATCGAGCTGTGCTCAGTAGACGCAGCATTCTGAGCTGATAGCATCAGGTCAGATAATACTGGTTAACTTAGACCGACAGCAGCCTGGCCTGCAGGGCGGGAACCTCTAGGTTGTAGAACCTTATAAATGTAGACGGGAAGGCCCAGCCTGCCGCCGTACAAATATCTTGCAAGGCAATCCCACTTGACCAGGCCCACGAAGAGGCCATGCCACTCGTGGAGTGCGCTCTGACACCCAACGGGCACTGCATGCCCTTGGAAGCGTATGTCAGCGCTATAGTATCAACTATCCATCTGGATAGGCTCTGTTTCGACGCGGCTAGTCCCTTAGGACGCCCGCTAAACGAAACAAAGAGCTGCTCCGTTTGTCTGAAAACAGACGAGCGAGACACATAAGCTCGTAATGCCCTGACTGGGCAAAGGAGGCCCGCGTCTCTTTCCTCATCAGGGACCGGTAGGGCTGACAGGGAGATAACCTGCGCCCTAAACGGTGTGTTGAGGGATTTTGGAACATAACCGTGCTTAGGTTTGAGTATAACTTTTCGAGTCATTAGGCCCAAACTCCATGCACGTCGCGCTCACAGAGAGCGCGTGTAAGTCCCCTATGCGCTTCACTGAAGCGAGAGCCATCAGAAACACAGTCTTGAAAGACAGATGTTTCAAATCAATTGACTGTAAAGGCTCGAATGGCGCACCTTTCATGGCTTCCAGAACCGTAGAAAGGTCCCATACGGGGACTGCGGGAGGTCTGGGAGGATTCAGTCTCTTAGCCCCTCTTAAGGAAGCGGATGACTAAATCGTTCCTTCCTATTGACTGGCCAAGCGTTGTTCCTGAGAACGCTGCTATAGCCGCCACATAAACTTTGAGCGTGGAGGGGGCCCTGCCCTTGTCCAACAGCTCTTGTAGGAAGGAAAACACCTCCGTCACTCCACAGTCTGTGGGTGACACACCACGGGCTGTGCACCAGCCCGAAAACACTGACCATTTCGAGGAGTAGAGCCGTCTCGTAGACGGAGCTCTAGCCTGCGTGATCGTGTCTAATACTCCTTTAGGGAGTCCAACATGTACCCGTTGATGGCCCAGACATGAAGGGACCATAATTCCGGGTGAGGATGCCAGATCGAGCTGTGGGCCTGTGAGAGGAGGTCTCTCCTCACTGGTACTGGCCACGGGGCAGTACTTGCTAACTGCAACACGACTGGGAACCAAGGTTGGTTTTCCCAGAACGGTGCTACCAGCAATACTGAGCATCCTTCTTCCCTGATCCGCTCTATCACCTGAGGCAGGAGAGAGACGGGGGAAAAACATAGAGCGGGCGGCGGGGCCACACATGGGCCAGCGCGTCCCTGCTCTTGGAGAAAAATTCCGGACAGTGAGCGTTTTCTTGAGACGCAAACAGGTCTACTTCCGCTCTGCCGAATTTCTTCCAAAGCAGTTAGACTGTCTGTAGGTGTAGAGACCATTCGCCTGCCGGAACATTGTTCCTGGACAGTCTGTCTGGTCCTATATTCAGGAGCCCTGGCACGTGCGCTGCTCTGAGCGAGCGCAGGTTGCACTGAGCCCACACCAGGAGGCGTTCTGCTAGCCTGTACAGGTTCGTGGACCTGAGGCCGCCCTGGCGATTTATGTAGGACACCACAGACACGTTGTCCGAACGGACCAGGACGTGGCGTCCTTTTATTTGGGGACAAAAACGCGTCAGCGCGTTGTTTACTGCCAGCATTTCGAGGCAGTTTATGTGCAGGAGCTTCTCCCGTTCCGACCACTGGCCGAAGAACGGTCTGCCCTCGAGCAGCGCTCCCCATCCCGAGGTGGACGCGTCCGTGGACACCACTTTCACCCTCGAGGAAGTCCCCAGGCTTACACCTGACTGGTACCAGTCGTTCGCTCTCCAAGGTTTCAGAGCTGTGACGCACTTCTGATTGACCCTGAGGCGAAGCAAACCGGATGCCCACGCTCGGCGTGGGACTCGCGCTTTCAGCCAAACTGCAGCGGGCGCATGCGGAGCAGGCCCAGCTGGAGCACTGATGATGATGCTGAGGCCATGAGACCCAGCATCTTCTGAAACTTCTTGAGCGGGACAGACGCGCCGCAGCGGAACGAGTTCGCTGTGCGTTGAATGTCTACCGCGCGCTGTGGTGATAGTCGCGCTATCATGGACAGCGAGTCCAATTCTGTGCCCAGGAAAGATATCTTCTGACTGGGTGACAGACAGCTCTTCGCCCAATTGACACTGAGACCCCAATTCTCGAGGTGATCGAGTAAAACGGTCGTCTGTTCTATGAGCACTGAGCGAGATTGCGCTAGAATCAGCCAATCGTCCAAATAGTTCAGTACTCGCATGCCTCTCATTCTGAGGGGTGCGAGTGCCGCATCCATGCACTTCGTAAACGTACGGGGTGCCAGGGACAAACCGAACGGGAGGACTGTGTACTGATATGCCTGGCCCTCGAAGGCGAATCTCAAATATCGCCTGTGACGTGACGCTATCTGTATTTGAAAATACGCGTCTTTCAGATCTATTGACACAAACCAATCTCCTTGGCGAATCTGCACGAGGATTTGTCTGGTCGTGAGCATCCTGAACTGTCGCTTCACAAGCACTCTGTTCAGTTGCCTCAGATCTGGTATGGGTCTGAGACCCCCGTAATTTTTCGGTACCAGGAAGTATCTGCTGTATAGCCCTCCTTCGCTCTGAACTTGAGAGAGAGAGAGGCTCTATGGCCCCTTAGTTCAATAGTTTCGCCACTTCGGCTCGAAGTAAATGTGCTACTTCTGCTTTTACCGTGGTCTCGACAAGGGCGTCGGCGAAACTGTAGCGAATAGCCTCTTTTTATAATGTCCAGCACCCACTTCGAAACCCCGGGCAGCTTTGCCCATGCGTCTGCATGAATAGCTAGGGGTTGAATACGAAGCGCGCTCCGCTCGCTCAGCGATGGAGAGGCTTCGGCGTGCTGTAACACAAGCGTCGCGCTCGTGACATTTGAGGCATGGGGCGCGCTGATCAACCGCGAGGGGGAGGGCTGGGTGGTTCCCGTAGGAACTGTCATGTCTATGTGTGGATGTGGGCGCGGGACAGCGGGCACATTTATCACACTGAAAGCATCGTTCGCTTGAGTGAAGCGAATGCACGTTGGTTTCGTTTTTACAGAAACCGTGAGACATGCATAACGTGGTGTTAGTGGGCACATTCACCAGAAAATTCACACTTATGGGATTTATCTGGGTAGCCGTAAAAACGGCGTTTGTGTGCAGGCAAGCGTGCTGCGTCGCCGACTTGTTTACTGCAGAATACACTGGAACAGTCACATTTACTGGAACTGAACGAGCGAGAAGTTGCCATAGAAACAGAGAGCGTCAACATGCTGGCGTTTATTGCAGGCCTGCGTGCATTACAACAGGCTCGTTCACTGCAATATTGACATTTCCAGTCGCCTGAATTCCAGAGGGGAATGGGAAATGTATAGGAAAAGGAGGTTGGTCCGTCCGCAGCAGGACCAGAAAAACTCCCTTTTTTCCTTACGCCAGTGACGCACGGAACACCATAGAAACGGTGTTTGGGTGCAGGCGAGCGGGTTGTACAACGCGCTTGTTGGCTGCAAAATACACATCTGCAGTCGCCTTTTCAGGGAACTGACAGAGCGAGCATTGACGGCATAATTTTATCTGCCGGTAGACCCGGGGATCGAACGCGGGTCTCTCGCGTGCAAAAACCTGAGAGTCTGCCACTGGGCCACAGGGGGAGACACATTGTAACTCAGTTAGCACGAGTATTATAAGAGAGCGTCAACGTGCTGGCGTTTGTTTGCAGGCATGCGTGTATTACAACAGGCTTGCTCACTGCAATACTGACATTTCCAGTCGCCCGAACTTCAGAGGGGAATGAGAAATGTACGAGAAAGAGGAGGTCGGTCCGTCCGCGGGGGGACCAGAAACACTCTTTTCTCCTTTCGCCAGTGACGCACGGAAACCATAGAAACAGTGTTTGGGTGCAGGCGAGCGGGTTGTGCAACGCGCTCGTTGGCTGCAAAATGCACATCTGCAGTCGCTTTTCAGGGAACTGACAGAGCGAAGCATTGGCGGCATAATTTTAACTGCCGCTAGACCGGGATTCGAACATCGGTCTCTCGTGAGGAAAACCAATGATTCCGCCACTGAGCCACAGGGGGGAACACAAAGGCTTTCGGATGCCCGAGCATATAAGAGCGTCAACATGTTTTCTTCGGCGTTTGCTTGCAGGCGCGCTTGTATTAAAACAGGCTCGCCTGCTGCAATATTGATATTTCCAGTCGCATGATCAGGGAACTGGGAAATGTATGAGAAATTGAAGGTCAGTCCATCCTCGGAGGGACTAAAAACACTCCTTTCTCCTTTCGCCGGTGAGTGACGCATGAATGGGGCGCAGAGGCAGGGTAGCTTTCTTATAACGTAAAGAAAAACTAACCCCGACCGTCCGCTTCCAGCCTCCCTTGTGAGCGGCGCAGTTTGCGCGGCTTGAACAGAGGGAGAGAGAAAGCTAGCCCCGTGACCGCCCGCTCCTGACATCCCCTGTGAGCGGCGCGGTTTGCGCGGCTCGAACAGAGGGAGAACAGGTATCGTCCCCCAAGCAGGCAAGGCAAGCGGGCGAACCGGCAAGCTTTGCGGGTTGGGGGGGGGGGGGGGGGGGGGCGGAGGAGCAGTCTCGGAGAAGGATGCCAGGTGAGTCCTCAGAGTCACCATAGGCAGTAACTAGCTCGCAGTGAGGGCAGTCGCCGTCAGCGAGCGCGAGAGCTGCGTGATCAGGAAAAGGGGCGTCTTCAAAAAGACGCCCAGCTCTTTTAGTGCAATGGGAGTGTGTGTCGCGGCGGCGAACACACACACATACATAAAAACTGTAGCAGAGAAAGGATATTACGCCGGATAGCGCAGCAGGAAGGCAAGGAAGGCGGCGCGGCCAGCGACTTCAGTGACTCGTCCCGCTGAAGGTGCTCTCTTTCAGACGGCGCGGCTTCTTCTCTAGCTCCAGCGATGCGTGTGCTTCGCTTGAAGGATGAAAAATCAGATAATAGCTGCCTGCGAGCGGTATTTATAGGCCTAGACCACGCCCATTTCGGCGGGACGTGACGCAGCGGGCGCGAAGTGCCCTGATTGGGTCTGGCGTCACGCCAGGCCTCGCTCGATAGGCTGCTGCAGTTGCCGCAGAGCAGCCAATAGGCGCGCGAGCTGCCTCGCCTATGTCTGCATGCTGCCGCAACGCGTTTTGCATTATTACAAAATTAAGGATAATTTTTGGCTTCAATATCTCGCGGAAAAAGGATTTTCCCCTAGCGTAAGATATCTTACGCAGTACGAGAGACCTCTCTTAAGAGAACGGCTTTTGTCCAGGTACACTTGCGCATAGTTTTTCAGGAAGCTTTGCAGGAAGGTTTCTTCAAGCATCTCGGAGACGTTCCCGCAGTTCTTCTGGATTTAGTCTGTGTCAGTTTTTTCTGTTTCTTCATGTAATCACAGACGGAGTTGATGATGGTTGAGATCAGATCATACCGGCTGTTGTCAGACTCCTTGTGCATACAGAAATCTCACTGGATTATTACAATTAATGGCAAAAAGAATGTTTGTAAATGTAAACTGATATTTCCTACTGACACACTACAGCAAAATATATAAATAACTGACTTAAAACCAGGGGTGGGGGGGGTTTACAAAAAAACTGTACAGACTTTTGAACAGTACTGTATATACATATGTATGTATGTATGTATGTATGTATGTATATATATATATATATATATACTGTATATGTATATACTGTATATATGTATATATTACACACACACACACACACACACACACACACACACAATTTCTGCATGGATGAAGAGGCTAATTTCCTTTTATTGATTTTATTCTGTGATTCTTTGATCATCTCACCTCATACTCATGTATTGCAGATCTTCTGTTAATCATTTTCCTCTTACTGTCAAAAAGAAAAAAAGAAAAATCTTGGTTATGTATGGTAACCCTCGTGTCACCAGGGAACGGGAGACGTTACGTCAACATGCCGACATAATTCGTATCACTTCAGGGAGCCCTATCATCTTCGAGTGTATACAGAACGAGCCAATGCATATTGGGGTGCAAGATTTGCATTGTGTGCCCCGCAGCGTGGGTATAAATACAGAAGCGGATGCACGCACCTTTGTTTTTCGCTGAGGAGCCAAGATAGTGACAGTCATACAGCGATAGCACAGGAACCATGGCAAAGGGAAGTAAAGTGTCCCGTTCCTTCCTTCAGGGAATGAGGGTTACCATACGTAACCGAGATGTTCCCTTCCAGTCGGTCATGGTCGGGGGACACTGGGCGGACTGAATCGCATAGCATTCAGCTGGCGGACAGGTGGAAGCAGCAGTGGTCCGCCGGGGCAGGATGTGCCGGATGACCTCCGTCTGCTTCTGGGCAGCCGAGAACTGTTGGGCGAGGCTCTCGACTGCGTCGCCGAATAGCCCAACCTGGGAGATGGGGGAGTCCAGGAACCAATATTTATCAGTCTCCCTCATGTCTGCCAGGTTGAGCCAGAGGTGGCGTTCCTGGACTACCATGGTGGACATCGCTTGATCAACTGAATGTGTGTTTTTTTTTTTTTGCATTGTTCGGACAGTGCGGTCAGTTGCTTCACGGGAAGACTTCCGGGAAGAAAAGCCCCGGGGAGGAACGCTGAGAACCATCGCGGCCCACCCAGAGAAACCAATCATCCAACCTAGAAGGTTCGGGACACGGTCGAGGGTTCCATGCCAGTGGCAGTGTCACACCTGTGATGCTCTTTTAGGAAAGCCAAAGGTGTGTGCATCCGCATCCGTATTTATACCCGCGCTGCAGGGCGGGGCGTTAGATGCAAATTGTGCACGCCAATGTGCATTGGCTCGTTCTGCATACCATCGAAGATGATAGGGATCCCTGAAGTGATCCCAATTACGTTGGCACGTCGACTTAACGTCAAACATGACAGACTGAAAGGCAACTAGAAATTTCATTGTTTCATATATAAATAATGATCAAATATCCTTATGCATTAGTTTGAAAGTAGATGATATTTATATTCTCTAATATTGTATTTACATTATAAATAGTATGGTGATGAAGATGATGATGATGAATAATCCTCCAGATACCACTGTGATCACAATCACATTCCTACCAGCAACATGATGAACTGACAGAGAAAGATCATCATGATTAACTCTCCAAACTGATGAATGATGTGAAGATACAGGAGTGTGTTAAGAAAACCTTCACCTGTGACAGTTACAGCGCCTGATCTCTGAGATCCATGTTGATTGTGAGCCTGACAGTAGAAGCGTCCACTCTGTAGTGCACTGAAACTCTGTCCAGATCCAACAGCTGAGGGTTCATTCTCCTTAAACCAGCTGAAGTTCAGAGCAGGAAGATTTGAGTCACTGATGCAGTTCAGAGTCACTGAATCTCCCTCCACTATTACACCAGAGATAGACACTAAGACATTCTTTGGTGGGTCTAAAGCAGAAAACACAACAAATTTCACATCACAGAAAATGTTTAGAGGATTTAATGTCACAGTTACTGAACCATCATTAACTCACACATGACATTTAAAGTCACAGCATCAGAGTATTTCTCTCCATAATTATTGATGGACTTGCACTTGTATTCTCCACTGTCATCAGAGCTGATCTTTGAGATGCTGTAGATTCTTCCAGATCCTACAATCGTTCCTCTTTTAAACCAGCTAATTTCTGCAGGAGGGTTTGAGTCACTGATGCAGTTCAGAGTCACTGAATCTCCCTCCACTATTACACCACATGGACTGATGACCACTGAGACACTCTTTGGTGGGTCTAAAACAAACAAACAAAAAAATCATTGAGTAAATCACAATAAAGCTGCCATCACTATGTTTAAAGGATTCAATGTCACAGTTACTTACAAATGACATTTAAAATCACAGCGGAGTATTTCTCTCCATGTTCATTGATGGACTTGCACTTGTATTCTCCACTGTCATCAGAGCTGATCTTTGAGATGCTGTAGATTCTTCCAGATCTTACAAACGTTCCTCTTTTAATCCAGCTGATTTCTGCAGGAGGGTTTGAGTCACTGATGCAGTTCAGAGTCACTGAATCTCCCTCCACTATTACACCAGATGGACTGATGTAGATCACAGGATTCACTGGTGGATCTATAGGTGAAATATTTGATATTTTTTATCTTTAGTTCATCACCAAAGGCCTCAACGTGTCAAGGAAAACTCTGAGTTGAACACTGAGTTGATTTGTATTATTATTTTGATTCACTCACACTGACTCACACAGACTTCATGCAATACAATTCTTCCAGACCAGCGTCAGTAAGTCATTTCTTTATAAATCTCACAGCAGGGTTTGATGCTATATAACCCCCCTAATGTTTTCCTAATGATTTTCCTTATTTTTTTCCTGTTGTTTATGTAACGGTATCAGGTGATTGACAGCAGCGTCATCCTATCAGCAAGTAGTACCTTGCATTTAAGTCTTATTGGCTGTTACCTGGGATGCGTCACGTCCGATTTCCCCGTTTGTTTTGCTAGTGTCGACGGTGGTTGTAGGTAAGCGAGCTGTGTTTTAATGGGTTATCATTTTGTGGAATTTTCCTATGTATAACTTTTAAAATCATTTTTATCAATTAGTGCAGCTTTGGTGCGGTGCCCTTTGTGCTGCTTAGTGGGTCCGATGACTGTTCACCTCACAGGTAATGTTTATTGTTAAGAGCTCGTGATATGGTGCTGAAATGGCTGTGTGGGGTTAACATTCTTTTCGGATATCAAATAGGCGTGATTCCCTGTATTCCATTGCGTAACCGGTGGGCATGACTGACCATTCCGTGTCTATTAAGCGTGCTATCTAGCGTGATCGCGTAAAAGTGTTTATACGTTACTATGACTGGGAGTGGGGATAGTATTATGATTGGTAACATCTCCGTTTGTTTGTTATAGGATTCTCCCTTTCGTTCTATGTCGTGATTGTTGCTACTGTCTTCGCACTATTAAAGTGCGGCGGTTAATACGGCCGCGCTGACGCGATCATCACTAAAGAGAAGGGGACTGCTCGTTTGGTTCTTATCGTGGCGTTATATTTGACCCGTTTCATATTCCTGGATTGTGTGGGGGACTAGTTGGTTCCTTCCACTTGTAGGGGAGCTAGCTGCCCTCTGTGTCTTTGTTTGATTTGAAACCTCTTTCTGTTTGTTTCCTGTTAACTAACTTCTAATCTTTTGGAAGTATAGTTTGTTTAGTTAACTTGATTTTTATTTTATTTTCATTTCATCTTTATTATTGTAAAGCCATTTAACTGCGTGTAATATTTAATCAAGCCAGTTAATTGCTTGGTTCATGTGATCAACCATCTATAAGTACAATTCTATTTGTGTGTGTGAACCTCTACTGAGCTAAAATTGTCTTGTATTAATCAGGTGACCAACTAATTGACTTTTCTGCGCTTGAATGGTTTTTCTCTTTATTTTTGTCATTGACATTTATTGTTGTGAGGATTTGCTTTATTGATGTCCATCTGGTCATTTTTATGAACATTGTTATAGTTTCTTATCTTTATTTTGCAGGTGCTGGGGTCCCACGGGTGGATTGCTCTTCCTCCTCCTGGTGGTGGTCCTTTATCGTGTGCAGTGTACACTGTTGAGTGTGTGATTGTGTGATTAAGTGACACGGGTGTGTGTGTGTGTGTGGAAGTGTGCTCCGTAAAATCAAACTCCACATTGCTTCCTGCCGTTGGGAGCATCAGGCCTGCCGGTATTTAGTTTCTTTTTCTGCATGTTTTTCTTATTGTTTAGTTTAAAGTGTCCAACATTTTAAAGTATTTTTCTATTAATAAACATTTGTATTTTTGTATTACTCACGTCTCTTGCCTAATTCTATGAGGGAACCGAACCTGTGTGCTTTGCTCATTGTTTGAGTATTTTCCCTGGGGCTAATCCCTAGGGTGGCGTAGTCGGACTTTCTTTATTAGGGAATAAAAACTTGCTCTTGTGTTTCAAAAATTACACCGCCCCGCCACATACTCTAAGATTTAATAAACGTTTAACTGTGCCTACATGTATATAAACAATGGTCTTGATGGGGGAGTAGTAGATTAGGCCAAGCTCATGTACTGCAAACATTAGCAAATAGCAAATCAAGAGCGATCATAATGGAGCCCTATTAAAGGTGCAGTAAGCTGTACAAACAACACCTGCACCTTAACCAACTTATAGCCAATCAACAGTAGGGAGCATGTCCACTCACGATAGGGGAGGAGAGAGAGTGAGCAATTGGGAGATTTGAAGAAAGAGTGTAGAAAGAGAAATAGCTGAGAGACATTACAAAAGAGAAAAGGTCAGAAGAATATCACTGGGGAAAAAAGGATTATAATCAAGAGCTTTATAACCAATGTTTCAATAAGAAAAGCTTTCCAGTGCTGGAGAGACCTCAGCTGGAAGGCCTGAAAACAGATGCTGAGGTTGTGTTGTTTCCGCTCCATACGTGAGTAACAGTTTTGGGTGTTATTGGTTTTCTGAAACTGCTGTGCTGCTGGTGACTAACAACCAACTCTTGCTTGTACAGTATATACTCTTCTGTACTGTATTTTCATTGTTTGTGCTTTTTTATACTTTTTTATTGTGACATTATTCATATTGCAATCATTCAATTAACATGTCAGAGTAGGCACAATATATTTTTCCCCCCTTTTTTTCTTTTCTAAATAAATAAATAAATAAATAAATTAAAAAAAAAAAAAAAAAAAAAAAAAAAAAAAAAAAATTAACAAAAGGAAATGTATACACACATACATACCCATGCTTCACGCACATATATATATATATACATGCATTCATAAACCCAGACGTACATCATATATACACCCATCTATATTCATACTATATATACATACGTATTTGCATACACATGCGTGCATAAATACATCTCCATATACATGTTTACATGCAGACATACAAATTTCCATATAACTATCATATATCCATATAAGCATCATATATCACAGAGATTACATCCATGCCTCCTCTAATTACACAGGTCCAAATCCATGCTTGGTTTTTATCTTTCAATGCATTTGGTTAGCATATGCGAACCATCTCATCTTAAATAACTTCATTTTACCTCTCATCTTATACGTTATCATTTCATTTTCATACAGGTTTTCTACCGCTTCAATCCATTTATCCAACCTGGGTGGCTCAGTTTTTTTCCAACCTCGAGTTATTTGTTTAATAGCAGTAACTCTCAACACCCAAAAGATATAATAATTTTCTTTATTTAAGCCTTTCGGCTGTATACCCAAAATGACATGTAGTTGTTCAAAATTAGTATTTTGACCACAGAGTTGCTTCATTAATTCTAACACATTAACCCAATATGGCTGGATTTTTGAGCATGTGTAGAGGACATGAGCCAGGTCAACATTACATTCACCACACTCTCTCCAACAGTATTGTGTTTGATTAGTATATTTACTAATTTTCAGTGGTGTTCTAAAAAATCTAACCAATAGTTTCCACGCATATTCCTGCCAATAGGGAGACTTAACATAGCAGAAAACATTTTTACATGCCAGACTCCACTCCTCTTCAGTCACTGTTATTCCAATATCTTTCTCCCAAGATTTCAAAATATTATTAATTTGATTATCATTGTTATTATTTAAAATATTATAAATTTGTCCCATTACATTTTTAAAGCTCGATTTTTCATAGACTTTCAAGATATGATCCACGATAGGACTAGGGTCTTGGAAAGACTGTATATTTGTTATTATATAGCTCCTTACTTGGAGGTATCTAAAAAAATTGTTACTTGAAAGGTTATAGTTCTTAGATAAATTTTCAAATGTATCGACTGCATGATCTTTGAACATTTTATGGAATCTTGTAAGTCCCTTAGTTTCCCATATCCTGAAAGTCTCATCCATACGGTTTGGAGTGAAGTCTGGGTCTTGACTAATTTCCCTCAGGCAAACCATATCAGTTGATTTTATTTTCATAATTTTACATAATCTTTTCCAGCTCTTCCATGTATTATAAATAGAGTAATTCAAATGCTTGACCCTTTCTGCAGTTTGCCCTGAGAAAATTAGGGAGGTGGGTGAGTCTACCAATTTGTTCTCAATAGATTTCCATTTAGAATTCATTTTATTATTCATCAAGACTAAAATGCTTTTGACTTGGGCTGCATGGTAATAAAGACTCAAATTTGGTAGACCCAACCCACCTTGTTCCCTATTTTGTTGTAAAAATTTAAGTTTTACCCTTGGTTTCTTTTCATCCCATGTAAACTTTCCTAGCATTCTTTCCCACTCCTTAAAGCATGAGCTTGTTAAATACAGAGAAAGGTTCTGGAAAAGAAAAAGAAAGCGTGGCAGTACATTCATTTTTATAATTCCTATTTTTTCAAATAATGTAAGTGGCAGGATTTTCCAACGCGTAAGATCCTGCCTTAAGGAGTTCTCCAAAACTTTATAGTTACATGTGTACAATTTCTCAATTTCTCTGGGAATTGTAATACCTAAATATTTTATTTTGTTTTGATCCCATTTCAACTTAAACTTTTTCTTAAATTCTGTTTGGAGATTGCATCCTATTTCCATGGCTTCAGTTTTAGCTGAGTTTAATTTATAACCTGAAATAGCCCCGTATTTCCCAATTTCCTCCAGAAGTGCCGGTAATGATTTATATATATCAGTTAAAAATATTATGACATCGTCCGCATATAACGCCAGTTTATGTTCTTCATCTTGTATCTTAATGCCCTTTATACACATACTTGTCCTTATGCATTCCGCCAGTGGCTCAATGCACAAGGCAAAAATCTGTGGAGAGAGCGGATCGCCCTGTTTTACTCCTCTTTTTATTTGAAAGGTTTTCGATAGCGAACCAATGGCTTTCACTCTAGCTGTAGAATCATTATACATTCCCATCATTAAATTAATGAATTTCTTGTGAAAGCCAAATTTATTCAAAACTGCAAACAGAAAAGGCCAAGATACTCGGTCAAATGCTTTTTCCGCATCCAAAGTAAGCACTATCATTTGTTGTTTTGTTTTTCTAGCGAAATCGATAACATTAAGGGTTCGACGTACACTGTCACTAAGAAATCTATTTTTGACAAATCCTGTTTGGTCCAAATTTATAATAGATGGTAAGATTTCTGAGAGCCTATTTGCCATAATAGATGTAAATATTTTCTGGTCAACATTCAGGAGTGAAATTGGCCTATACGATGAACATTGTTTTGGGTCCTTCCCTTCTTTAGCTATGACTGTTATAATTGCTTTTTTCCAAGTATCTGGCCATTTTCCTGTTTGTAACACCTCATTAAACACTCTATATAGAACTGGTACAATTAAGTATTTGTAATCTTTGTAGAATTCGTAGGTATAACCATCTTCTCCAGGACATTTCCCCAATTTTCCCTTTTCAATAGTTTTTATTATTTCCGTTTGGGTTATATTTTTTACTAAGCTTTCATTCTGGGTTTCAGTCACAGATGTTAAACTTAATTCATCTAAATAACCTGCAATTGTCCGCTTGTCAAGATTATTTACTTCTGAATTATAAAGGTTTTCATAGTAGTTCCTGAAACAAGATAAAATTTCTTGTCCCCCTCTCCTTGGTGTTGCATTATCCATAATTGTAATAATTACTGCTTTTTCTTTGTTCTTTTTTATTTTGGAGGCTAAAATTCGTTGAGCTTTAGGGCTATTGTCATAAAATAATTGTTTAGCAAAAGTGGAATCTTTTACAAAGTCCTCCGAATTAATACTTTCTAATTCTTTTTTTGCATCATTCAGTTCTTTTTCTATTATTTTATCCCTCACTTTTAATTCTTGCAACTTTTGTATTTTGTTCTCTAATAACATTTGTTTATTCCCTCTCAATTTTTTCCTCCAAGATGAGTATGCTATTATCTCCCCCCTTAGGGTTGCTTTAGCTGTTTCCCATAATAATACAGGATTTATTTCACTATTATCATTTATATCAAGGAATGTTTTAATAACCTGTGTCATTTTTTCTTTAAACATTTGATCCATAAGTAATGAGTTATTAAATCTCCAAACACTTATTTTTAATGCCCTATCCAAATTTAATTCAATAACTACTGAGGAATGGTCTGCCAATAAAAAAGGAACAATCTCACAAGTAATCACCTTAGAGAGGTCATGCTTTAACATAAAAAAATAATCCAGTCTTGAGGATACTTTATGTGCATCAGAATAAAAGGTGAAGGTTCTGTCCTTTGGGTGGAGGTAACGCCAAACATCCAACAGTCCCAATTCTAACTTTGCATCCCTTAATAATTTAGCTGTTGGTTCTGATTTGTGTTTTATTCTACTTATAGTATCTATCTTTTGGTTCATCACTAAATTAAAGTCCCCTCCCATTATAGTTAATCCTTTAGCCTCAGATATTAACAGATGTAGGATTCTTTTCATGAGGGCAACTCCCTCTCCTGGTGGGTTGTATACGTTAACCAATGTTACTAGTTGACCATCTATTTCTCCACGTAAAAAGACAAATCTCCCTTGTTTTTCCCTGATGCATTTATCTTTAGTAAATCTTAAACTATTATTAAGGAGCACTGCTACTCCTCTTTTAGCTGATGTGTATGAAGATGAATAAATTTGTGTTCTAGCTAATTTCCCCAGTTTCTCATGTTCCCCTTGACTCAAATGTGTTTCCTGTAAAAAAATAATATCCCCTAATTTTTTAAGTCTCTGCATTACATTCCTTCTTTTTATTGGATTATTAATACCATTTACATTAACTGTCACTATCTTAAGTACTCCCATGTTTTCCTTTTCAAAAAACGAAACTTTGCTGTCTTAAGGTGTTTAAAATAAACATAAATATAAAAAATTAAACATTGTAAAAGTGCCTGTAAACACCCCCGTGAACCTCCAAAGTCTGTAATCTCAACAGGGTCACACAAAAAGTTCCACATTGTTGTTAATCTGTGGAAGAAAAAAACATCTGTTCTCAGCCACTGAATCATGGCAGAGCGGTGAGACCTATACAGTCTCACTAAAGGTGGTGGGCTGCGAAATAAGTTTTTATTCCTTCTAATATCTTCCCTCCTTGATCCCCCCTCCCCCCAAAGTCCATTATCTTCTCAATATTCTAATTTAGTTCCTAATAAACTTATCTCCTTATCCATTTACAAGAATAGAACCCAATAATCCATAATTAACCACAGAAAATCAAACCAAAAGAAAAAAATATAGATAAAAATATAAATAAGAAAAAAAAAAAAAACATCGAATTGAGGATTACATTTACGGTTCTTAAAATTCCCCCTTAAAAAAAAACAAAAAAAAACAAACAAAAAAAAAAAACTCTTATACTAACTAATTGTCTATTTATTTGAAAAAGGGGGAGAGAAAGAAAAAAAATTAAAGAGAGAAAAAAAAAACAATAAATAAATCAATAAGTAGAGAGTTCCAGACCTCTAAAGCAATTTCCACATAACTAACATTATGTATGGGGAGCAGGACTCAAATTTTAATAATTTTGTCCAAAAGCGAAGACCAATTTAGGGTCCTCTCCACGAGTAAAACATCTTCATCATTTTTTTAATTTTTTTGTGTCTTCATACCTTAAGTATCTTACAGTGTCTCCGCTTCTGCTCCTCGTGCGCTCCCACGATACCTACTCCGGGTCGGTGTATGTTCTGCGCTCGGTTGCACGGTGGCTCGGCGCGACTGGGGCTCAGTCTCATCTCCACTTTGCAGTATACCCTTATTCCGTAGATCCGAATCTGCTTCTTCGAGTGTGCTGTAGGTCACTGCATTTCCATCAATAAAGACTCTCAGTTTTGACGGATATGTTATGTGAGATTTGACGTTTTTCTCTTTCAAAACTTTCCTCAGCTGAAAGTATCGGCTTCGTTCCTTTTGTATCTTACTTGGAAAGTCTTGAGAGAAGTAGATGCGATTCTCCCCAATCCGTATCTCTTTTTTTGACCAAGCCACTTGTAAAACCCGTTGCCTTGTATTCCATTGCATGAAACGAACCACCATAGACCTGGGCGCTGCATCCCGAGCAGGTCTCTGTGCCAGTGAACGGTGCGCTGCAAGGATTTGGATCATGTCAGGTGGAATATCCAGCTTTTCTGTAAGTAACGTTGTTACAAAGCCAATTATATCATTTGCTTCTAAGCCTTCTTGGATTCCATATATGCGAATATTATTTTGTCTTAATTTGTTTTCCAAATATTCTATTTTTTCAGACATTTCCTTTTGCTCTTTCACCAGCTTTTTCAACAGCATTGTGGTAGCGTCTTCCCATTCTTCCAGATTATTTATTCTTTGCTCAGCTTCTTTAACATTATCCTGGGCCTCGCGCAGATCGGAGCGTATACCTTTCAATTCTTCTCTCATTTGAATCATTTCGGTCGTCATTTTGCCCACGTCTGCACGGAGCCCTCCGATTTGTTTGGAAATGTCATCTTTAAACTCAGTGAGCATTGATTTAAGACTTTTCTCCATGTCGCTACCTGCCATTGTACCTTCGTTTGCCACGTGACCTTTCTTTGTCTTTGTTTTACGGACAAACTTCTGTGTAGTTGTGCCAGAGCGCAGGTTCATTGGATGAGCTTCTTACAAATTGTTCCACAGCAATTTTCACGAGGTAATGTTAAATTTAGGGCATTTTTAGAAGGAGTTAATTTCACACACTCAGAGCAACATGAAAGCGCGCGTGCATGCCCACCGGAAGTTCATTGTTTGTGCTTACTTGTTGTTTGTTTGTCATCGTCCTTTTATTTTTCACAAAGCATTATTCTGCTGCGCTTTAGCTATGATAAACAGACATCCTCACTTGCATTTGATTTTCCTGCATTTCGGGAGCGGAGCAATGAAGGGAGGCGTGTGATTGTTTGGGTTTATTTCAAATATCTACCGTGTTCAACAACGATTCTTGGAAAATGCATACTGCACTTTTAAATATGAAGCATAAGACCCGTCTCAAAATAGCTCAGAAGATAAGATATTATGCCATTGACTTTAGACCAGGTTCCAGTAGGTCAATGGCTCAGTCTATTCCAGTTCCTCAAAATAGCAACGTGCCAACAATGTGCCTGAACACACCTGGTTTTCAGACCAGCAGCCCATGGGTGCAAATGCATTTGCTATTTAAACAACGCGGCGCAGGACGTGAAAATCATGACTGCGTCGGGCCTGGCAAAAAACACTTGCGTCGCGCCTTGAGCTGCATTGCGCCGGGTGTATGATAGTGCCCCATAGATGCATATGTCTATGTGATTGTCAGTCTGCAGGTTTTGATTCAAAGTGCTGACAAGGTAATAACGAAGATGTTCAGAAAGATTGATAACATCTGCTTAATAACTAGTTTACAATATAAGATTTTAAATGTATAGTTTTAAGGTTAAATGAAGAAAAAAATAAAAATAAATACAGGGTATTAAAGTTATTGATGCACTTAAAGGACAAGTTCGGTATTTTACACTTTTACACAAAGCCCTGTTTACAGATCGTATCTGATGAAATAGAACGGTTAAGATTAAAATTTGGACACATGCTGCTGTCCCGAGAATTTTAGGTTTATTTCGTGTCTATTAGGAGTGTCTATTATTCAAGCTCTCAATGGAAGAATCACGGGTGTGACGCGTTTGGCAAAATAGGTCCACAAAAGCGAAATAAACCTAAAATTCTCGGGACAGGAGCATGTGTCCAAATTTTAATCTTAACCGTTCTATTTCATCAGATACGATCTGTAAACAGGGCTTTAAGTGTAAAATACCGAACTTGTCCTTTAAATAAGTTCTTAGCACCACCTCTGAACTGTATAATTTTCTTATACACTAAATAAAATACTAATAATAAGATACTCACACATGACATTGAGCTGAACAGCAGGAGAGATGTGAGTGTGTCCGTCTACAGCACAGCTATATCTGCCTGAATCCTCTCTTCTGACTGACTGCAGCAGGAGTTCATTGTTTCTGTCTCTTCTCTCAGTTAATGGCTGTGAGTTTCTGTACCAGATGAATGTTGCTCTGTCAGTCAGAGCGCAGCTGCTTTTACATCTCAGATTGACTGAATCTCCCTCTGTCACTCTCTCAGGAGACTCCACCTGAAGATCTGAACACAACACACACATTATATCTAGTGCTGCTGCCATACACTGATTATTATTCAACATAATGCACAGAAGAAGAGATAAACCTCACGAAAGTCACCTGTGACAGTAAGAGTCACTCCTGGATAATGAATCCGTTTGTATTGATCAGTGATGAAACTGCAGTAGTATTTGTCTTCATCCTTCAGTGTCACATGACTCAGTCTGACGGTGCAGTTCTGCTGTTGATCTCCCAGATACTGAAGCCTCTGACTGTATTCAGGGTCCTTAGACAGATCTGGGATCTGTTCACCCTTTATTACAGAGCGTTTGGTCCAGAACAATTTCGTAATATAATATCCAGGGTATGTAAAAGTGCATGTCATTTTCACTGTTGAGTCCTTTAGTGCACAGATGTCTAAAGAAGAGTAACTCACACCCGAATCATACTGGCCATAAACTCCTGAAACACACATTAAAGGGATAGTTCACCCAAAAATGAAAATTATCCCATGATTTAATTTAGAATGTCATATACACCTAGGATGACTTGAGGGTGAGTAAATGAGATGAGACGTGTGTGTGTGTGTGTGTGTGTGTGTGTGTGTGTGTGTGTGTGTGTGTGTGTGTGTGTGTGTGTGTGTGTGTGTGTGTGTGTGTGTGAATGATTGCATCTATGCAGCATCTCTCTATAGCAATGAAGTTTAGAGTTTAATGAAAGCAGCGCATTAATATAGAACTGTGATTAAACTGACATGGAATTACCATTAAACGGTTTTATTGCACACCTTTCAGCCAATAAGAATTAAGTATTCAGACAGGTATAAATGACATTGTATATCTGATTAATGCAAAAAATTAAAGGGGGTTCAATGATTGGCAGATCCCAGCAAAAGAAAGTCACAAAAAAACAGGTTTATATAATAAGTGACTATGTAACATTAATTATGTTAATTCTCCAATGATTTACCGTGAATCATGAGCAGAATCACCAGAGGAAGACGAGGAGCCATTCTGACTGACATCACTACAATTTAACACACATATGATTAGAAAAAAGTATTTAGCTTCAAAAACATTTCCATGCACTAGATTTCAAAGAGAATATTTCCTATTGAATAGGCTAGAAGTTTCCACATAAGTATTAATCTGACTATATTCACATATTAAGCATTGTAACTCTTACCGTGTTCTGGGTAGTCTGATCTCGGGCAGGAGTTAAACTGATTTCACATGATTAACACAGTTTAAAAATCCCCATGCAGGCAGAAATCGTTCCTTCCTCTTTCTTGGGTCCTGCCCTTGTGTGAGAAACTTCAGACAACTTTTCATCATGATCCAATGGCATGTATTGTAATCTAAAAAGTCTTTAAACCCAAAATTCTTTAACAAAAGGAATCCTCATTTCCTATTGTTAAGGCATTTGGGGTTTAATGACTTTTGTCATAATTTTTTGGTCCAACACTTTAATTGATCAGTGAATCTCAGATTTATTGACATATTGTCAGATATTAACGTATTTACACTCTTGCTTGCTTTTTCACATATTAAAACTGAAGAGATGTTTAATATGAAGAGATGTTTAGATGTTTATAAATCATATAAAAATAAAACTGGCTTTTTAAACTGGTCACGGTTTCTTCCTGGAAACATTTTCTGAATAATTTTGAAACATATATTGAGTAAGAGTGGATGTTGTCACTTCAACCATAGAGAGTTATATTTTGACATCCTTGAGAGATGTTCTTTTTGCCTTCAGTTTATTGGCAAAAAGAAAAAAAGAGAGAAGTGACACGAGGTGGTGGATTGTGGTTGTTCGGCATATTTTTAAAATTCTTAAAATGATCAGATTGCATAACACTGCTGGAGCTAACGCTGCATTATCACAGAGTCAAAAGAACAAAATTTGTATGCACTAATTATACTAATGTGACCACTTTATGACAATTATATCATTATCAATTAGTACCAACATCACCTCATCTCTCTCCACCTTGGCTTTCTTTGCCACAACAGAAGCGTTTTATAAACACACTGTTACAGCTAACCCAAATAAAGCAAACACTGATCATCATAACCACAATCTGGTTAGTAATAAGTGAAGCTGTTAATGCTGTTTGTGGAGTTTTTAAATTAAGATATTTCCTCACCTTAAGATATTTAATTGATTTGACTTGCAGTTGGATGTCCGCATGTCTTCCAATGCAACTTCTTAATTGCAGTAAAAATTTACTTAAATGGGAATTCAAAATTGTCAACCGAAACATGACTGAAATATTTTAAATTAAATATTTACTATTAAAATAAAAGAACAATTTGGATAAAAGAATGATTTATTTGGTTGAACTAAGAAACAAAAAACAAATTAGGTTAAATGAACATGAATGTTCAACTTGACAAATAACTATAAAGCTGAAATGTATTTAATATTCTGAGTAAATACAACTTAAAGGTGCTGTAGGTGATTCTCTGCAGAAACACATTTTTGTTATGCTGGTTGAAAGTCCCCTCATATCCTGATAGCAATCACTCTGTCAATCGACAATAAATATATGTCGTGTGTGGAAGGCGTAGGACCATCAAATGTTCCTTCAATCGTATCGTTCGGTCCGAACGGTCCTATCGCATATGTTCCCTGTCGGTCAATGTGTGTTTGCATACCACTGCGCAAGCTGTTCACGCAGACATAATGAGTCACATAAGTCATCAGCATGTTCACGTACGCTGTTAGTCTGGCTATCACCAGACCAAGGTCAATCTTTTTAAGATTGAACATTGTTCTGGGGAGTCTGCTCTGTATTTTCTACTCAACGGGCATAGTTCAAATGACTCTGTACGCAATTGGATAGTCCTTCAACCAATCAGACCAATGATCTGGGTGATGTACTTTGCAGAGCAATGCGAAAACACCAGGCAGGAAATGTGTAACCAAACGTGTTGATCAGTAACGGCTCTGAAATTGGATTGGATTAAACCCGCCAATAGCGCGCCATGTGGATAAACCAGTTTTTAATTGGTTCCCGCAAATTTGTAAAGGAAGCAGCAGAGATAAATGTACAGGTTTCCAGCCTGAGCTGCTGGGCGAAATCAAATCACCGGCAGATCAGGCTGGGTTTACCCACTCTAGTACACTGTGTAGACAGAGCGAGAATGGCAAGCAAAAAGCAACAACCTAACTTTTCTTCTGGACTGACAACAAGTGGCACTGGCAAAGGATCTACGATCTATATATCTTCATCGGAGCCAAGCAGACTCTCATCTTGGAAACCCTGTCATGCCAGAATTATTATTGCACTGACAAGTTTTGCTAGCTAAACAAACCGAAAACTTGCTGCATCCAGAGAATTTGTTCACGTTTGGTATTGTAGTGTTACTAACTGTACTATAAAGTTTTCTCACCAGTGAATTACACATGATGTATTGCAGTCAGGGCCGTCGCTAGTGGGGTGAAAGGTGGAGACAATTATAGGGGCCCCCGCTGCCCAGAGGGCCCCACAAAATCCAGCAGTTATATTATATAGGCCCCTGTTGAATGAATAATTCTAATATTTATATTAGTTGTATGCCTGAGATTTAAATGAAAACCACAAAAACATGCAATTTGGTTAAATATTTTTTCCAAATATCTGCTTCTCTTACCTCCCTAAAAATGGTTTAGTCCGATCTAAAGTATTTATTAATTATTTAGTCAGTGACAAACATCAGAAGGACCCAATAAAATTGTAAGTCCCAAGCTCGTGTACAGAACCAATCAGAGTTGAGGCGGCAGTGCCTGAAGTTAACGATGAACTTGGTGGAAGAGCAGGAGACTGACTGACTGACTGATTGACTGAAAACATAAATCAGGAAACCAGAAACGCCACGAAAAAGAAGGAGAGGGAGGCCAGGAGAGTTGAGCTCCGCAGCGCGAGTCTCCGCACACTGCGCGCGCACCTCCCCAAACGGACGAGGCGTTTATACTTGACGCGCTCGCCGTTGTACTATTCTTTGAAACGACAGGGGGCGACTCGAGTAATTGTCCTCTAAACCATCAGGAATCAGCGGTGAGAAGAAGAAAGCTATACACACGTGACAATGTTTATTTTAGTACACCACCACCAATACCACACTACAAAAAGAATCGTGTAAAACCCAGTAAACCCTGAGATTATTACTCGTGACAATAAAACAAAATATATGGATATGAGAATACAATATAACTAAATGAATGATCTCTTACATATTTTCTAATTTCACTAAACATTTCATTAAGTTCCGTGAACATTTTTATTAAACATGGACCTTTATGTTCATTAAAAAGACTTTTATGCTATTGTATGCTAATTTTTTAAATGTAAGCAACTAATTTAGACGTGCAAACTGGGTGCCGGTGTGGTGAGAAGTTCGAGCTCGGCCAGATTCGGCTCGAAGTCGTTCATCTTCGGATGCGGCGCCGCGCGCGCTGAAAAAGCCGTGCACACCGCTAAGCGAAATGGGGTCTTGCGCACCCAACGTGCACGACCGCCCACACCGCAATGATATCATTTTTCCTGCGCTGACCTGCCGGCTGATGATGTATGCATTACATCAAGAAAACACGAATACAACACACTGCACTTGAATGAATATAGCGTTATTTAATAATATTACCAGTTCCATATTATCTTTAATAAAATCAAATAAGACAATACATTTTTTAATTTTTTTTTATTGCATTCTTCTCAATTTCTAAATGTTTACTTTTTGATTTATGAATTATAACAGACTAATGGGAACTTTTTTAAAATTGGTTTTATTATTATTTAACAATTTCTTGCTTTTTGTTAGTTTTTATTAGTTGCAATTTTATATAAACATTTAACTTTTAAAATAAAGGTTTTACAACAACATCACCATCTTCGGTTATATGTGGGCCTCCGAATCCTTGTCGTTGCGAACGTTGTCTCCGGTCTTCTTGGCTGTGCGTTCATGCTTTCAGGAGGTGTGGCTTTGGACGGCGATTTGCAGGGAGGGTGGGACATATGCTTTTATTCCACCAGCTTAAAGTTTTTACAGATGTCTTACAGCACCTTTAACTGAGTCAGTGTAAAAAAAAAAAAAAGGTAAACTAAGCAATATAATTGTCACGTTTTATGGACTCTCTGTTTGTTTTCATTGTCATTAGTTTCTTCATCATCATTAGTTCAGTTCTGTCACCTGTGTTTAGTTAATTAGTCAATCTTCATCATCACCGTCACCTGTCGCCACCCATTATCATCTGTGTATTTAAGTTCTCCATTTTCACTCTTCAGTTGTCGGTCAATGTTTGAGCACACGCTCACTGTTTCGAGTTTTGCCTTTGTAAATAAACAGAGTATTTTCGTATATCGTGGATCATCATCATCTTTCTTTCACCACCCGTCTGATGTTACAGATTGACCGACCCAACAAAGATGAGTAGGCTTGATTTGATGGAGTTCTTTCACGCCCTGCGATCCCCAGCACCTCTACTGGCTCCACAATTCGACGCAGGCCCGTTCCTCCTCCGATGGTGTCCGGCTGAGCCGGCGTTTCGGTTTGGGTGCGGAGCTCGGCCAGAGGTGGAGGATTTCTCTGGTCTCCCTCCTCCCATCGATCCAGCAAAGCCCTCTTCGCCGCTGGTCCCATCCAGCTCTAAGCCCTCTTCGCCGCTGGTTCCGTCCAGCTCAGAGCCCTCTTCCCCGCTGGTCCCGTCCAGCTCAGAGCCCTCTTCGACGCTGGTTCCGTCCAGCAGAAAGCCCTCTTCGACGCTGGTCCCGCCCAGCCCACCCTCTTCGACGCTGGTCCCGTCCAGCAGAAAGCCCTCTTCGACGCTGGATCTGCCCAGCACAAAGCCCTCATCGCTGGATCTACCCAGCACAAAGCCCTCATCGCTGGATCCGCCCAGCACCAAGCCCTCATCACTGGTCACGCCCAGCTCAAAGCCCTCGTCGCTGGTCACGCCCAGCTCAAAGCCCTCGTCGCTGGTCACGCCCACCTCGAAGCCTTCATCGCTGGCTCTGCCCAGCTCATCAGCACACTGGGCTGATGATCCCCTGTCGTCACCTATGTCCCCTGCACCTCTGACTTTACCTGGCTCCTCCGACCCTTCAGCTCCTCCTCGAACCATAGTGCCCTCACCTCCACCGTGTCCCGTCAGGCCTCCAGCTCCACCAGGTTCACTCGTCCCTCTGTCGTCACATTGGTCTGCCGTCACCCTGGCTCCTCTTCTGGACTCCGTGCTGCCGGCTGCACCTCTGCCCTTCGCCCCTTCCGATCCACCGGGCTCCGTCTTCCCTCCTGCTCCTCCATCGTCCTCACTCCCACTGGTTCCGCCGCGGTCCTCCGGATCCCCTGTTCCGCCTCGGTCTCATAGGTCGTCGGTGTCGCTTTGGCCCTCCGGACCTGCGGTATCGCCTCGGCTCTGGGTCCGGCCGGCTCAATCGGGGATTCATTTAACCCCTGCTCTGCCGTCATCACCGTGGCCCCCTGCTCAGCCGTCATCACCGCGGCCGCCTCCTCATCCTGCTTCTCCTTGGCTCCTCCCTCCATCGTCTCCTCCCTGGTCCTTCTTCGGCGTGGGTCGCGCCTAGCGGGAGGGGGGAGTTATGTCACGTTTTATGGACTCTCTGTTTGTTTTCATTGTCATTAGTTTCTTCATCATCATTAGTTCAGTTCTGCCACCTGTGTTTAGTTAATTAGTCAATCTTCATCATCACCGTCACCTGTCGTCACCCATTATCATCTGTGTATTTAAGTTCTCCATTTTCACTCTTCAGTTGTCGGTCAATGTTTGAGCACACGTGTATGTTTGAGCGCACGCTCACTGTTTCGAGTTTTGCCTTTGTAAATAGAGTATTTTCGTATATCATGGATCATCATCTTTCTTTCACCACCCGTCTGATGTTACAATAATAGTGGTGATGATAGAATTTTTCTTTTTACGTTCAAATCAATTGGTTAGCAAAATGATTCACTGTTTTGAACTGTTATGCTGGCCAGACACATGTAAATTTGCAAAGGAAAGACCCGAAACAAGCTATACAATTTAATGAAAGAGCACAATATCCTTAAATACATTGCTGAATATTTGCAGAATGTGCAGAACTTAATATGCAAGTGTGATATTTTATGAATATATTAGTGTTATAGCTTATAGTGTCCATACAGTCCATACTAATGCAGTATTATGTTTTATTTGTATAATCAACTTCTCTTTTCATCTCATTTATAACTTAGACATGTCAACATCTTACAAATTACTGACAAAACCCACAGCATTTTCAGTCAGGATAGGGGAGGGGTCGGGGAGATCAGCAGAAAAAAGAAAAACAGCCATGGTAACAGCTATTGTGAACTTGCTGCTCCCCTTCAACAGTGACACTGACACGTGTCGAAAAGTTGCTTTGCACTCATTGTCACGACGCGCACACGAAAAGGTGAATTCCAATAGCAGCTTTATTTAGGGTAATCCGTAATCATATCCACAAACAGGTAAAGGGTCATAATCCAAGTAAATCAGTCCAAAACAAGAAACAAAATAAACAAACCAAGACCGACTCTGAGATGCGGGTGACACAATACAAGGACTCCGTGACAGACACTAAACAGGCAGGGTATTTAAACACAGAAACTAACGATCATGATGGGGAACAGCTGGGTACAATGAACAGTGATGAGAGCAGACAAGGATTGTGGGAAATGCAGTTCTTAATGTGACAGACACCATGGGGGAAGGAGGACATCTAGTGGTAACCAGGGAACACAAACCAGACACTGTGACACTCATAGACTGTAAAAACATATGGATGTAGTGTCCGTGATGTCACCCGTAGTTTTCTGAAGAGCATTTTTGAAGCTCAAAGTGGGCGGAGCCGGCCGATATCGCCATCTTGGCACCGCAATAACCAAAAATGGGCAGTGAGGCAGATTAGCTGAGGTGACGTGATGCTAACAGACAGCAGACAAACGGCTAGTATTGACATCAGCGGCAATCCACCTGTCACTCAAGTGGCCACGCCCTTAATTATGCAGAACTTTAAGGCTTAATATAATTTAAACGGGTGAGTTATACAAAATTCACCCCCCTCACAGTTGTCATGAAGGGCAAAATTAGCTATATAGACCAAACCCCATTTTTGCACCAGGCTGTAAATATATTTTTTTTCTGCTGTAAGCACAGCAACAGTTAAAAGCTGTCTACACTTGATGTAACAAAGTGACCGTTACAAATCCATTTGTTCTTCGTGTCAGAAGTAGCGTAAGTCATAAAGAGAAGTGAACATCAGCTTCTTGTCTAGGATTTGTCTTGTCCCGCCGGAGCCAGTGCCGATGGTTTCTATTGTCTTCAGTTGCGTTTCGCTGATCGCGTCACATGTAGACACGGTGACATTGAAACAGTTGCAGGTGTTTCTCAGTTACAAATCTTTCAATTTTCATAATTTTTGGTAGTTTGAGGTGGGGGTGCCAGATTTTGTTAAAGGTTTAAAGGGCATGATTGAGAACCACTGTTTTAGCATCAAATTATCAGAATTTCAAATTTCGTTTTACATTGTATGACCTAACAAAGCCTCGTTTTCTGAAATCACGTGCCTTGGCCAGTTTAATACGCACTTTAAAACACAGATATGAAACAGAATGTTGAGTCTTCGTACCTTTGTATCATTTAATGTTTTATTTGAAAAGGAATAAAGAGAAAAATCTGCCACATGGACTCTTTAATACACAGATCAAATGTATAAAATATTACAGAAACAACTCTAAACTCATTTATTAATTACACATTGACTGTTTATTAATGTCACACGAATATAATCCATTACTTTCTGCAGAATGGAAACTCTGAAGATGCGTTTAAAGAAGGCTTTGCCTATCTTAGCGTGTTTGTTCCCCCTGCTGGTCTTTTTATATTCTGCACTTTGGATTGGTTTAATTCAGTTTCGGGGGTTGGGTTCAAAAGAACAAGCGCATGTTGAATTTGCCGTCAGTCTATAGCAATAACAACACTTTAAGGGTAACTAAACCCTAAACCAACTTTTTTTAGTTAATAATCTGTAAGAAGGGGGCTTTATTAGTGCTGTTCATTGATTCGAGTAACTTTTTTGACATTTGGGTATAAAGTGTTTTAATTCTACAATATATGGTGTAAAAAATGTCTGAGTGCTGCCCTCTTCAGGTTGAACGGTGGCTACTGCAGTTGAATTTTCCTATTGGATGTTTGCGGTACTACGTGACGGCACTTGATGTGAGTGATCATATATATATTTTAATCACAATTTAGGGTTAGGCTAAAGTTAATCCTCTGGGGTCGACAAACGCGTCAGTGCATTTTGCTGGATTTTTTTCACATAGCGGCAAAATATGAAAATGCCTACAGAGAGCGCGCTATTGACATCAACTCGATAAAACTCATCAGATGCATGTCCTTTACATCGTCTTGCGACCCTGTGAGTCACTCTCCATTTTAGAGAGTCTGACACATAGACTGTAAAAATAATAGGTGCACGCCCCCCCGCTCACGGTTCGTCCCCTCTATCTCCGCTGGGCTCTGCCCACTTTTCTAGCATTTTTCAAATATTGCCAGTGGGTGGAGTCAGGCTCTGACCAGGGGTTTAGTTACCCTTTAAACAAGGCACTGCCTGTAAGGGGAGTTTAATTATTCTTGATTTTGGCATTTTGTATGTTTATGAGGGAGTGCATATAAAAGTAATTGTTTTCAAACACAGTAAATTCCCCAGTGTTAAATTAACACTGCTCAGAGCACATATGGTCCCACTCTACATGGTGTTAAAGTAACACTGAAGCAGTGTTAAAGTTAATGAGACAATTAAGTGATTAATTGAGTGATGATTGAGCATTATTGAAGACACCTGATGTTAACAAGCAGAATCACTGAAGGAGAAAATCTCAAATTGTAAGCCACCGTTATGGTGATGGGTGTTTGCTTTAGTTGGGCTCTTGACCCATACTGTATATTATTAACTTTAGCCTTTGTTTGTCTGCTGTTATTGATTTATAACAGTCAAATGAACAAAGAAAAAGTGTGATCTGATAGTGTTGGTTATATTTTGACATAATCATGCTGTGATCCGTAAATGAAACTTGTTAGCAGCAGCTTTTTGATTCTACAGTATATGATTATCAGCATTTTTTTTATAATCCAATATATTTAATAAACATTGTTCTGATCAAAACACTTTCAAATGTATTAATTTAGAAACACAGACATCAATAATCAGCCTGTGAATCCCAACAATGGTGACAATAATAAAACATGTTGCAGTGGCTGCCACCAATCACAACTCATTAATGGCTCTCATCATGCATTGCGGTATGAACAAATTATGATCTGAATTGTCTATGTAATTTACTTTTCCCAATTGTCACCATTGTTGAGATGCATAGACTGAATCTTTATGTCTGTGTATGCCTATAAGAAAAGTTTTTTTTTTTTTTTACTTTTAAGAAATCCTTTATATTATATCTAAAATTCTGGATATTTATGCAGAATCACAGTTGTGCTGTAACTAACAACATAAATCAAAAACATAAAGTTAAAATGATGATTGTCATAACATAACCAACACCATCAGATCACTTTTTTTCTTTTTTTCTTCATCTGGCAGTTGTAAGTCAGATACAGCAATCAAACAAAAATTAAAGTTAATAATTTAAGGGTCAAGAGCCCAACTAAAGCAAACACCCATCACCATAACGGTGGCTTACAATTTGAGATTTTCTCCTTCAGTGATTCTGCTTGTTAACATCAGGTGTCTTCAATAATGTTCAATCATCACTCAATTAATCACTTAATTGTCTCATTAACTTTAACACTGCTTCAGTGTTACTTTAACACCATGTAGAGTGGGACCATATGTGCTCTGAGCAGTGTTAATTTAACACTGGGGATTTTACGGTGAAGCTCTGTTCCTGTTGTACATTGTTGGACTCGTCATTTGTGACAGTTTATTTATGTATTCGTTTTGTTTTTAAATTGTTTTACAGTTTAACACATTTATTCAGTAAATCTGACCGATGACTCCGGTGTCAAGACTGTTTATTGAGTGGATGTGTTTAGCTTGCTGGGTACGAAGCCAGTATAGTAGTTGTGATGTGGATGTGTCCAGCGATGAGACAAAAGTTGAGTAAAGTTTAGCTTGTGCTTCATCTTACTGTGGCGTCTTGCTGTGGCTACAACAGAAATAAGACACACATTTACATAAATCCACACTACAAATGGTACAAATAATCGGAGAAAAAAATATATATTTCTGTCAGTGAATCGACTCATATAATCCATCTCGTAACAGAAAGAAAAGACTGTTTAGTATCTACTGACTAGTTGATTGACTACTGAGGACATTTTCTTTATTTTTTGATGAAATTGAGAAGACTTGAGAAACTTACGGACAGATTCTCATATTCAGAAGAGCCGGACTGGTGAACAGCAGGTCTGGGATGGACAGTCTATGGGAAAAACACATTGATTATTGATTATCTGACTTTTGAATGAACAAACTCTTTTGCACGTGTAGTTTTTGATATTTCTCTTACTGTGAGTGTGTTGTAGAGGTCAGATGATCTGGTCTTGAGGTCAAGAGCTGCATATGTATTTGCACTGGGATCATCGTTCTGCAGGGAAACAGAGAGAAGGACTATAACCACAAAACAAGAGATCTTGCATGACAATCAAAAGTGTAATCACTCCACAGTGTGTGTTCTCACATACAATCCTGTAAAAATCTTAAGTGTGGTAATATATGTTCTGCGTGTATAAATAAGCTCTAATTGATTTATTGGTAGCCTATGATTCTGTGTATTTGGCCGTCTCACCTCATACTCGTGTATTGCAGATCTGCAGATTATCCTTTTCTTCTGACTGTTAAAAGACAAATGGAAACAAGCCATTTCATTGTTTCATTTAATAATCAAATGTACTTCTGCATTAATTAAAAGCAAATTATATTACTCTTTGTTGATCATTTTATATTTACATTTTATACAATACAATGATGATGATGATGATGAATATTCCTACACATCCCACTGGGATCCCCAACCAGAGGAGCCAACCAGCATCACGACGAACTGAAAGAGGTAGAATATGATAATTAAATCCAAAAACTAAGAATGAAGTGTGTTAATAAAAGCTTCACCTGTGACAGTGACAGCGTCTGATCTCTGAGATCCATGTTGATTGTGAGCCTGACAGTAGAAGTGTCCACTCTGTAGTGCACTGAAACTCTGTCCAGATCCAACAGCTGAGGTTTCATTCTCCTTAAACCAGCTGAAGTTCAGAGCAGGAGGGTTTGAGTCACTGATGCAGTTCAGAGTCACTGAATCTCCCTCCACTATTACACCAGATCCACTCATCAACACTGAGACGCTCCTGGGAGAGTCTAATAACAATTATCAGATTATTATTTTTAAATTGTATTACACATTTTTAAAATTGCTAATATGCATTTATCAAAACAGAAAATTTGCATCTTATGTTTTATCATTAACTCACACATGACGATTAAAGTCACATTATCAGAGTATTTCCATCCATATTTATTGATGGACTTGCACTTGTATTCTCCACTGTCATCAGAGCTGATCTTTGAGATGCTGTAGATTCTTCCAGATCCTACAAACGTTCCTCCTTTAATCCAGCTGATTTCTGCAGGAGGGTTTGAGTCACTGATGCAGTTCAGAGTCACTGAATCTCCCTCCACTATTACACCAGATGGCCTGATGGACACTGAGACGCTCCTGGGAGGATCTAACACAGAAAAACATAGATATCCTTAACAATCATAGTAAATTTGGAATCGCAGATGTTTACATGACTGTTACATAGATGTGATTCTGGCCCCCACAATTTTCTACATACTGCTATGTGTCTATAATAATATGTGAATAACATTTGAGGCTTTTAATATTAAAAGTGTGAAGATGGTGATGGGTCACCTGATCAAGATTAGTTCTCTCACACTGACTCTGTAACACTTTTAACCACATGTGCATGTTAGATATTTAATTGAACCATGAAACCCATTAATTACAAGAACTGCACATACTTTTTGCCCATCCCTGGAATCTTCTTAATTTGGAAAGAAACTTCAAAGAAAAAAAGTGCATACATTAAATAAAATTATCTCACACATGACATTGAGCTGAACAGCAGGAGAGATGTGAGTGTGTCCGTCTACAGCACAGCTATATCTGTCTGAATCCTCTCTTCTGACTGACTGCAGCAGGAGTTCATTGTTTCTGTCTCTTCTCTCAGTTAATGGCTGTGAGTTTCTGTACCAGATGAATGTTGCTCTGTCAGTCAGAGCGCAGCTGCTTTTACATCTCAGATTGACTGAATCTCCCTCTGTCACTCTCTCAGGAGACTCCACCTGAAGATCTGAACACAACACACACATTATATCTAGTGCTGCTGTCATACACTGATTATTATTCAACATAATGCACAGAAGAAGAGATAAACCTCATCAAAGTCACCTGTGACATTAAGAGTCACTCCTGATTTACCAGTCCATTTTCCATCAGGTTTATCAGTGATGAATCTGAAATAGTACATGTGTGAATCCTTCAGTGTCACATGACTCAGTCTGATGTTGCAGTACTTCTTTAGATCTCCTAGATACTGAAGCCTCTGACTGTATTCAGGGTCCTCAAACAGATCTGGAGGCTCAACACCCTTTATAGACTCGTTGGTCCAGAACACTTCCTTGATCTTATATCCAGTAGGGTATGTATAAGTGCATCTCATTATCACTGTTGAGTCCTTTAGTGCACAGATGTGTGAAGGACTGTAACTCACACTCCAATCAGTACGATTACTGAAAACTCCTGAAACACACATTAAAGGGATAGTTCACACAGAAACGATTGTTTCATAATTATTTACCCCTCATGTTCATTACATTCTTATTCTTTTTGTAGGACACATGAAATGCTGACATTGCAAAAACATTCAAATAATCATTATTGATGCACATATTTATATTGTACATTAATTTCAGTGAGAATAATTTAAACATTTATCTGAAGTTATTATTCTTTTTAATTTATCTCTGACTGACTTTATTTTTTACTTCATTTGGATGATTTTTTCCCCCACAAAATTTGTTTGTGAAAGGGGTTTTAATAGGGTGCTGCCGGACTCATGATTTTTTTTTAAAAGAAAGACTTTGATGAGTGACTAAAGAACATTAAAATATTCTCCATCAGGAGCGACTCACCGTGAATCATGAGCAGAAACACCATAGGAAGAGGAGGAGCCATTATCAGTGACATCACTACAACAACAATACAGAATCACACAGTTGTTCCTAATCCTGGACGATTCCCTGCATTTTAGATGTCTCCTTAATCAAGCACACCTCATTCAGTTCATCAGCTCGTTATTAAAGGCTCCGAGGCCTTAGATGGATGTGTCAGAGAAGAGAGACATCAAAACTGTGCAGAATTGGGAACCACAGGTATAACACACACAATGATCATTATAAAAACAATCTTTAGCTTTAAAAACATTTCCATAAATAATGTTTCATTGAGAATATTTCCAACTGATTAGGTCAGTGGTTTCTACAACAGTATTAATCTGACTATATTCACACAGTAACCAGCGTAACTCTTACCGTGTTCTGGTGAGTCTCTCCAGCAGGCGTTGAACTGATGAATTTCTCGTGGTTACACACTGTTCGTTTTAAAAAACTCGCACACACAGAAAATGTTTCTTCCTCTTTCTTGACTCCTGCCCACACAAGCAACTTCAGACAACTTTTCTTCATGATCCAATGACATTTATTGATATCTAAAAAGTCATTAAACCCAAAATGTTTAACAATATGAAAAAAGTTTGTCCACCACTTGTATTGCTCTTCTACAAAGATGACGTATTTACAGTTTCACTTGAATTTCCACATTTTAAGAGTGAAGGGATGCTCATAAATATATAGAATACAAATAAAAGCGGGTTTTAAACTTAATGTTTATAGCCTTTCTTCCTGGAAAACATTTTCTGAAGAATTATTTAGCAAGACACTCAAGATAGGAACTTGTATTGAGTAAGACTGGATGTCGACACTTTGACCGCGGACAGACAAGTTGTATTTTGACATCCTCAAGATAATTTTTGCCTTCAGTTTATTGGCGAATAGAATAGCGACAGGAAGTGGTGGGCAGTAGAGGTGGGAGGGACAGGAAATGACCTCATCCAGAATCAGTTAAGAACACATGCACAGCCCAATGTGTCTCAATGTACGTCATCGCTCAAAATGATTTCTTTGCTAATATTGCTTAATACAAAAACCCCTAAAAGGACATGGAGATTCAAAAGTATGAGATGGGAGGAGAAATAATATTTCAATGCTTTTGCATTTGTTCGCAAAAGTTTCATGAATGCATTGGAGAGAAAACGCAAAAGCACTGAAATATAATTTCCACCTCCATGTGACTTCAGGGGCACCATTAAATGTTGTTTTAGTCAAGCTTATTAAACCAACATGACTGACCTCATCAGGGCCGTGCAGAGACCTCTGGAGGGGCAGGTGCTCAAAGTATAAAAGGGGGCACATGGAACAAGGCTTTAAATAGGGCTGTGCTCAAAATATCAATACAGCAATATATCAATATGGATGATTCTGTATCGATACGGCAGCAAATGCATTGATGCAGTTTTGAAAAAGAAACAGAACAGAAAAGACTAATTTTAAGTTTAAGAGTAAAAAAAAAAAAATGTATGTGCACCTATTAATAACTCTGGGATTAGAAACTGAAGTATCTTAAGTTGTCCCAACCTGATGGATTTTTCTTCTCTGTTAAACAGAATAATAAAGAACAGCTGTAATAGTAAACTGTGTAGGACAAAATTAACGTGGCCCATGTTTCGTACAGTACAGTACAGTTTTATTTAATGCCATGTCAGCATCTGTGGCTATTTTCATGGCATAAACTGATTTACAAAAATACAAGAGTTACATTTATACAATGAAAATAAAAACAAAGCAAACAGAAAAAATACAGCAATTAATACTTTACAAGATTTTTAACATTAATGTGGTACCTGTTTCTGGTAAATTCTTACTAAAGTCCTTAAGTGAGTTTGCTGCCTTTGCTGTTGTTACTGCTGCTGCTGCTGCTGCTGATGATGATGATGATGATGATGATACTGCTGGAGCTGATCTGAGACTGTAGACATTAAAACAAACATATAGGAGATATATTAGCTGATTAAACAATTTTTATGGGACCATGACAAGATGTAAAGATAGCTGACAGTGTTTGGAACTGGTTCACTAGCTCACTGACCTGCTGTAAAGCTGCAGACTCTGCCCAGGCTGCTAGGGGAGATGTTCACAGAGGCTGCTGCACACAAAACATAAGATACTGGTAAGCCTTACCAGTGTTGTGATAATCATTTTTAAGGCACTCTACGTTTTTTTTTATTATTAATACTGTAGAAATAATAACAATAGTTTAAAGTATAAATAATAGTTTTTAGTCAAATAACATAAAAAGACCAGACCCTCTGAAACTTGTCTCTCTCAAACAGCAAGCTAACGTTACTTCTACAGCCAACACACAGCAATATAAACAACATCTCTGTCTGCATGCTCTCTTCACGTCGTTCTTGTAAAATAATAATAATAAGTAAACAAACATCAAAAGCACTTCGCTGAGAATGAAACACCACTTACCAGCAGCCGCAGAGTTGAAGATATCCTCTGGTAGTGCGCGTAGCCGCGCGAAATTAAAAAATGCGCGTGCAGCGTGAGGAATCGTCCCGGATGAGTTCGTAAGGTGAAAGGTCATCATGTGGGTCATTTTATTTACGGCTAAATTATTATTCATTAATTTGACTAATAGTTAGATTGGGCAGGCATCCACAAAAGGGCCTTTAATTTTTTAAAAAAAAGGAGAGGAAATTTTGCCTTGACAAAAGGGCACTTTGGGCACCAAGGGGCAAAAGGGCAGGTGCTGGAGCACCCAACGCCCCCCCCTCTGCACGTGCCTGGACCTCATCTTAACACACGCACACAGAAGTTGCTCTACAAATAATCGTCACTGGTGACTTTAAAGGTGCCCTAGAATGTGAAATTGAATTTATCTTGGCATAGTTAAATAACAAGAGTTCAGTACATGGACATTACATAAAGTGAGTCTCAAACACCATAGTTTTCTCTTTCTTATTTAAATCTCGTTTTTGAAAAACACCCCTGAAAAACAGGCGAATCTCCACATAACACCAACTGTGACGCAACAGTCGGGATCATTAATATGTACGCCTCCAAAAATGTGCATATGCCAGCCCATGCTCAGTGCCAGGCGAAACTGCGCAGCCGAATCATCGGAAGTTCTGCAGGTGAAGAAACAAGCAGGAGGAGGATCATTGAGAAAATGGCAGATCTATCTATAATCTATCTATCTATCTATAATCGGATACCACTACAGTTTAATTCGAAGTTGTTAGTTTGCTCTGCCCATTTCACCACGGACTGTTTTTCTAACCTGGAACAATATCAAGCAGCCAGGCTTCTCTCAGCGTCTCATACTGACGAAGGGGGCAATTTCAACTAACGTTATATTCCCGCAAGCGGTAAGTAGTGATTTTATTAACGATAATTTACACTGTGTTATCTAGATCCAGCGCGATATTGTTTTTTCCTCGAGAGACATCATGGCTTGCAAACGAGCGAACGAAGCATGGCAGTTGCTCAGTGTTTGGATGTACAAATTAACACAAAAATATTTTTTTAGCTCCTTCATCCGAGCCTCTGGAGAACCAGTGGGTTATGTGAATGTCTGATGCGTAATTGTTCAAGTTCAGACAGATAATCTTTCTCTCAAAGTCGTTCAACACTGTTTATGCATCAGTAAATCGCGTTGCAGTGATAAGATCTTCATTCACGCGATCAACAGGCTGTCATCTGCTCAATGGTCATCACTGCAACCTTTTATTGATGGGAATAGATCTAAATACTTAAAGAAAACTTCTCATGATTCGTTAATCCCGATAGCTGTAATAGAAAAAAACGTATAAAATCTGTAATAGTAAAAGTATTCCAGATAGCTCTACATGTAATGCCAGATATTTCATATGCAAGCATGTCAGCCAATCACAGCCGTGGGCAACAACACTGAAGTCTCACAGCAGACACGCCCCTTCAAACAGAGTGTTCAAATCAGGGGATGAAATCAGGCTAGGAAATATGCCTTTTATTTATAAATTATAACAAATTTTGATCTATTTAGTCTCACTAAACACATGTTGTTGGTTCTTTGGCTCTTTAATTTGTATTCTGCTCTTGTAATGAGAAAAAGACCACAGACACTGCGTTCCTGACATCTATTCACCTGATTTAATGAATAATAAATAACTGAGTGGATTAGCATGCTAAATTGACAGGCCTACTCTCAGAATATTGTTTCATTGTTTTGGCCTTTGTCTTCATGATGGTCTCATTGACTCATTTGACACGGCTGTAGATCACAGACGCCTCTTCCACAGTCTGTGCATTTGATCGCCTAAAAACATCAAATAAAACAACAATCATGTTATGTATCAGAATACATGATGATAAAAGTCATTAAACAATTCAGATGTTTCTGAAACATCAGTGGGACACAAAGTTATTAAGAAAAAAAAAAGTCCAGATTTAAACTATAAATTTACATTTACATTTACATTTATTCATTTAGCTGACGCTTTTATCCAGAGCGACTTACAATTGCTATATATGTCAGAGGTCGCACGCCTCTGGAGCAACTAGGGGTTAAGTGTCTTGCTCAGGGACACATTGGTGTCTCACAGTGGATTCGAACCCGGGTCTCTCACACCAAAGGCATGTGTCTTATCCACTGCGCCACCACCACCCCTAAAATTCTCCGCCACCACCACCCCATAAATTCTCCTTTCATCAACACAAAAGTAACATGAAAGTGAGTTGATGGCAAACGTTTTATTTTTGCGTGAACCGTCTCTTTAAGCTCGTTCTTCTCACCTCAGGACAGAATCAGGCTGACGAATCCTGATATTGTCGTAGTGGCTTTCGTTCTCCTCTGCTCTCTTCGTCTCGGTCTTTCTGTGATGTTGGACAGTTGCGTACTGGATCTCCTCAGTATCTCTGCATTCAGGAGCATTTCCGTCTCTTCTGGGTTTGCTGGAAGTAACACTGGCGTACTGAGCGTCATCACAATCGGCTGATTCAGAAACATGAACGTCTCTCCCTGTTACGGTAGAGTACAGATTGTCCTGAAACGGAAGAAAACGAAATATTATTTATCATTTACATTTAAAGACTGTTCACACAGAACACGTTTTCCCATTTCAGTGCACTACTTTATAGACTATTCACATGTTGTGTCTGGAAGATTTACCTGTTTTTCAGTGAGGTCTTCAGCTTTAGCACCTCTTAGTTTTCTCCTGATTTAACAGACATTAAACTTGTAAGCTGCATTTTAAAGATTCATTACTACTCACATTACATGAGGCATTTCCACCTGCACTAGTCTGAAAGTGAATTACATTCATACACTCACTGTAATTGAGAATGATTTTAATCACACTTACATTATAAACAGAATGATGATGATGATGATGACGATGAAGAATCCTAAACATGCTGTGATCCCCAACCAGACGAGCCAGCCATGACCACGATGTTCTGAAAGATGAAGAATTTTAGTTCAGATTAAGTCTCAAAGCTACATACTATAACTGTCTTGAACCCTTTATAAAATAAAAGCTTCACCTGTGACAATGACAGCGTCTGATCTCTGAGATCCATGTTGATTGTGAGCCTGACAGTAGAAGCGTCCACTCTGTAGTGCACTGAAACTCTGTCCAGATCCAACAGCTGAGGTTTCATTCTCCTTAAACCAGCTGAAGTTCAGAGCAGGAGGGTTTGAGTCACTGATGCAGTTCAGAGTCACTGAATCTCCCTCCACTATTACACCAGATCCACTCATCAACACTGAGACGTTCCTGGGAGAGTCTAATAACAATTATCATATTATTATTTTTAAATTGTATTACACATTTTTTAAATTGCTAATATGCATTTATCAAAACAGAAAATTTGCATCTTATGTTTTATCATGAACTCACACATGACGTTTAAAATCACATTATCAGAGTATTTCCATGCATGTTTATTGGTGGACTTGCACTTGTATTCTCCACTGTCATCAGAGCTGATCTTTGAGATGCTGTAGATTCTTCCAGATCCTACAAACGTTCCTCCTTTAAACCAGTTGATTTCTGCAGGAGGGTTTGAGTCACTGATGCAGTTCAGAGTCACTGAATCTCCCTCCACTATTACACCAGATGGACTGATGGAGATCACAGGTTTCACTGGAGGATCTACAGGAGAAACATATAGTATCACCCGTCACTCGCCCCACCAAAGCACTTCTATTTCTGTTCTTACATACAGATACAGTAGGGGCAGAATTGAGCATAAACAACATGAATCCATAGATCCTTGAGTCAAAAGGTCATGTCACTTATTAAGAAATATCCAAAACGAAAAAAAAAAAGAAAAAAAACTTTTTTTCTGTGTGTGTGATAGTCAGTAAATCAGTGCTGTACAGTGCAGTACTTACAAACTATAGTCAGATACTGATTCCAAATTACATGACAAAAATTGTAGTTAGTAACATAATTGTTAGGTGTGGCTGTAGAAAGCGCTAGTGATGTTCGGTTCTTGAACGAATTGTTCTTTTGAGCCGGTAGGAAGTAACTGGTCGAACTTTAGTTCCAGGTTAATGACGCAAAACACACAAGCTAAAGTATCATGTCCCACTCAAAAAGACCCCACTGTCGAAGTTTGCAGAGGATTACCGAGGATGGCGTAGTGCCATCATTGCTTGATAACGTATGGAACAGACAAATAGTTTTTTTGCAACCAGCTGTCCGAATGAACCGGCTCGTGTAAATGAATCAGACTGTTCATCACAAGTAAGCGCACGGCACAGGAGATTCAGAGAAATAAACAGTCCTTATCCATGAATCCGGGCGGCACAGGGGCTCATTGGTCAGCTCTGTTGCCTCACAGCAGGAGTCCTTTCAGTTTGCATGTTCTCCCGTGTCAGCGTGGGTTTCATCCGGGGTACTACGGTTTCCCCCACACCACATGTAACGGAGGCCAGCTAGTAGTTGCTGTGCGAGTAAACCTCACTCCTCTGATCTCAATAGGCGTAAATTCAAAGTTTTATAGTTGATTGGCTAACTATAGCATGGTTTGTTTACCTTGTAAATAATACGGCCACCGCAGGAGTTAAAACTCCCTCAGGAATGGGAGGGGCTAGAAAGTAATATTCAGTTGGTAGTCATATACAATTTCACCACTAGATGGGAGAAAATCTTACACAGTGTAGCTTTAAAAAAGAGAAAAAAATGTCGAGGTACTTACAATAGAAGTGAATGGGGCTAATTTTGGAGGATTTAAAGGCATAAATGTGAATCTTATTATTTCATAAAAGCATATTTACTGTAGCTGCCATCAAAGGCAACTCATATATTTAAGTTAAATATGGTTGGCAGTTAAAATATAAATATATATATATATATAAGGTTAAAAATCATATGATTAAAATAAATGATGTCTCATGGCCAATAAATAATAATTTCATGTTTATTTCTTTTTGTTAAAAACTTTGTGTAAAAAGAGGGAACTTATTTTTTGTTCCGTGTGGAAATATAGTTTGTTGTTATGGGGACGCTGCATGGGTGCACTTGCTAAGATCATAGAGAGAGATATGTGCTGCGGCTTGCGAAGCCTGCTGTCTGAAGAAGATTTTAAAGTTATCCATAAGTTTTGTCGGTGAATTGTGAAGATGAATACCCCCCTATGTTTACCCTCTCGGGTTCATGCGGCCAATGAGGTATATTTTCTGTCTTTGTCATTCATTTGTGTTACGCGACTGTGTTTGTAACAAGCCAATTAAGATATTATTTTACATGGCATAAATTTATGTTTTTATTTATTTGTTTTCTATGTAATTTCGTTTATTGTCTGCAAGTATGTCACAAATTTAAGGTTAATTTATGCTTTCTGTGTTTTATTTATACCAGTTCTGACGGCAATATGGCAATATGTCAATAAAGGAACATGTCAAGACATGTTTGAAGATTCTGTCACCAAATAAATGCCCGTTGAAACCCAGGAACGACTTGAGCCTTTATTAAAACTCGAGGGGAGTAACAGTCAGAACTCAGCCTGCTTCGTGCTGGAGGAGAAGAGAGCGAGCCATTAACGAGCAGCTCGTTACATCGTTAACTACGCTCACGAGCATCAAAGACAACACGAACTGCGTGCACTGAAAACCCGACAAGTGGCAACCGGAGTCCAGAAGTGTCGTGGGGTCAAGCTACAAAGAAGTAACACATTTAAACAAGTTAAATGTTAAGAAGTAGTTTAATCCTGCTAACTTTAAAGGGACTCTAAAGTGCTAAAAGAGGTTGAAGTGTATGTTTCTGCAATTCAAGTTTAAATTTAAGTGTATGTTCATTTCTTTGTAAGGTGATTATTACAAACGAATTGCAAGTCTAATCACAAGTTATTTGTTAAGTTAAAGGTGCACTAAAGCATTTTAAAGGGCAAGTCATATTGGTTTTCTTTGACATTGAAGGCCATTTTCTTTATTTCATACAAGGTGAAAACAGTTCATAATTTGCATTAAGGCGTTCATTACACATTTTAAATTAATTCTAACAAAGTTCATATTTACAGTTATAAAGTATTATATCCCATAGTTCATTACAATAATTTAGACAAACACACAAGTAATTTGACCTTAAGTCAATACACATACATCAGCTCAAGTAGTGAAATGTCTGAGCCTGAAGTCCAAGGAAGTGAAGCTGTGAAGTTGCAGGAGCAAGCAAGCCCCGATGAAGAAACTGTAGACTCAAGTCCACAGCAAGAGGCAAATACAAGTCAAGCCGTTGAAGAAGATGCTTTGAGAAAAAGCCAAAGAACCAGAAAGCTTACTGAAAAGGGCCAAGCTTTACATGAAGAAAGAATGAATAAGCTTCAGTGTCGCTTTAAGACCAATTATGACAAATGGAAAGTGATTGCCAAACAAGCTAAGAGAGCACTCGATGCACCTAGCACTGTAAGTTTACAGGATCACATCGTAAGGGTCCAAAATGCTTCAGGAGAAGTAAAGCAAACCTATCATGAGTTGCGCAGTTACGACACTCCTGACAGTGATACCCGTCGCAGAGTAGACACATGTCATGCTGTTTCTGTAAGGATAATAGAACAAGCAACAGAGATTCTTAAAGAAGAGGAAAGTGGTAAATACCCAGCTAAAAGGTCAACTCACTGGAGTGAGGCTGGCTCGGTGTTCCAATCAGCAGCATCTCACAGGTCTAAACGTGCGGGTAGTGCAATCACACGTTCAAGTCATTCGAGTAAGTCATCTGTGAAGAAACAAGAAGCAGCAGCAGAATTGGCTGCTACTGAAGCCACCTTGAAAGTGATGCAAGAAATGGAGCGTGAGCAAAGGGAACTTGAAAATCTTGAAGCTGAAAACAGAAAAAGACTTGCACAACAAGAAGCAGAAAATGCTGAAAAACAAAAGGCATTAGAAGAAAAGCGAAGGCAGATAGAGCGCTTTGAAACTGTCAAGAAAATGGAAGCCGCCAAAGCCCGTCTGAAAGTCTACGAACAAGAATCAACTTCAGATGAAGAAATATCAGACCTTCTACACAGTAAGTCCAAGCCTAAGAAAGCTGCACCTTACCTGGTTAGTTTGCCTGAATTTCACCTTGCACAAACCACTGCTAACCCGCAACAACGCACTGTGCCACAAGAGGCCACAAGCCGGCAACATGCAACCAATGCTACACAAGAAGATAGCACTACTGCATTAGCCAGAGCATTAGCAGAGTCAATCAACATAAGCCGTTTACCAGTACCAGAACCTTCAGTCTTCATTGGAGACCCACTCAAATACAGAGATTGGAAAATGTCCTTTCAAACCCTGATAGACAGGAAGAACATCCCAGTAAATGAAAAGCTCTACTACCTCCGCAAGTATATTGGTGGGTCAGCAAGAAAAGCAATTGAGGGCTATTTTCTGTTGGGGACGGACACAGCATATCTTGCAGCATGGGACATTCTGGAGGAAAGGTATGGAAGCTCATTTGTAATCGCCAAAGCCTTCAGGGATAAGCTCACATCGTGGCCAAGGATAGGACCAAAGGACTGTGCTGAACTACGAGAGTTCTCAGACTTTCTCAGAGGCTGTGAAGCAGCAATGTTCCAGATTAAAAATCTTGAAGTTCTCAACGACTGCAGCGAAAACCAGAAAATGCTAAGCAAGCTTCCTGATTGGTTAACAGCAAGTTGGAATAGAAAAGTCATTGAGATACAAGAGCAAAGCGGATCATTTCCAACATTCAGCAACTTTGTCGACTTCGTCACAAGAGAGGCCAAGATAGCGTGCAATCCAGTAACGTCGCTTCATGCACTAAAGGCAATTGACTCTGAAAAAACAAAGACCCCAAAGACCAGAAGTGTTGGTGCAAAGGTGCTAGCAAGCAGCTCAGAAGAGAAACCAGACATTAAGATGTGTATCTTCTGTGAAAGGCCAAACCATGGAATTCATGTTTGCCGAAAGTTCATGGACAAGTCAATTACTGAACGAGTCAAGTTTGTACAAACTAAGGGCTTGTGCTTTGGATGTCTCAGCCCTGGACACCATTCAAAGAAATGTGAAAGGAGAAGTGTTTGTAACACATGCAAAGGAAAACATCCAACATGCTTACATCAGGAACGTGACAAGGAAGTCAAAAGGACAAAGGATTCTGACAAGGAACAAAAGGACACAAGGGAAACCAAACAAGCAAGTACAGAAACACCAAACAAGGCAATATCCAACCGTGTTGTACAAAACACTAACAGTGATCTCACATCCACAATCATTCCAGTTTGGTTATCCACAACAAGCAATCCAGAGCACGAGGTTCTTGTCTATGCCCTTCTGGACAGTCAGAGCGACACCACATTCGTTCTTCAAGAAAAGGCGGACGCTCTAGTCACTGAAAAGAAACAAGTGCAGTTGAAACTTTCTACACTGTCATCCAGGGACACAGTCATTCTAAGTCAAAAGCTATTAGGGCTACAAGTCAGAGGCTTCTACACATCCAAGAGAATACCTCTCCCAACGACATACACAAGAGACTTTATCCCTGCCAATCTAAGTCATATTCCCACACCTAAGATAGCAAGAGCATGGCCTCACCTAGAGCACCTTGCTGAAGAGATAGCTCCCATGATAGAGTGTGATGTCGGCCTGCTTATAGGGTACAATTGTTCGCAAGCTCTGATACCCAGAGAAGTAGTGTCAGGGAAGGACAATGAACCATTCGCTCAAAGAACAGACCTTGGTTGGACTATAGTCGGCGGTACTGATCCCTGTGTGGACTATGGTGACGCTATAGGAAGCAGCCACAGAGTCATAGTCAAAGAAGTGACACCTTCTGTTCAGTCACCAACCTCCTTACCAAATGAAGTCATGTACGTCTGTCGTACACAAGTCAAAGAGCTAGTCACATCACTAGATGTGATCAAAGTACTGGAGTCCGATTTCAATGAACGCCGCGTGGAGGACTCTCACTTCTCCCAAGAGGATCTGCGTTTCATTTCCATAATGGAGGAAGGAGTGAAAATGAAAGCAAATGGTCACTGCGAGTTGCCCTTGCCCTTTAAGAAGGACAGACCAAATCTGCCAGACAATAAAATCTGTGCCGAACACAGACTCAAATGTCTAAAGAAAAGATTTGAGAAAGACACGCAATACCACAAAGACTACACAACATTCATGAATGAAACAATTACACGTGGAGATGCAGAAAAGGTTCCATTTGATGAGCAGGACAAAAGCCCCTCCTGGTACATCCCTCACCATGGGGTCTACCACCCCCAGAAACCTGGAAAAATAAGAGTCGTGTTCGACTGCTCGGCAAAGTACGAAGGTGTGTCATTAAATGACTTTCTGCTTACTGGGCCAGAGTTGACCAACAGCTTGGTAGGTGTTCTATGTCGGTTTCGTAAGGGTCAAGTAGCGGTGATGTGCGACATAGAACGCATGTTTCATCAATTCCATGTCAAGCCAGAAGATCAAGACTACTTCCGATTTCTGTGGTGGGATAATGGAAGCTTTTACTCCAACCCCTCTGTCTACCGTATGCGTGTTCATTTGTTTGGAGCCGCTTCGTCACCCGGCTGCGCAAACTACGGCCTCAAGTACATCGCAGCTCAAGGGCAAGGTCATTTCAGTGATGCCACAATCCGTTTCATTGAGAGAAACTTCTATGTGGATGATGGCCTAATAAGTGTCCACTCAGAAGAAGAGGCTATCCAGTTGGTAAATGAAGTAAGACAACTCTGCAATACAGGCAAGTTGCGACTTCATAAGTTCATATCAAACAGCCAACAAGTATTAGCATCCCTCCCAAAGGAAGACTGTGCAGAGACAGTAATGAAACAAGACCTAGCTCTTGGCGAACAACAGATTGAGAGAGCTCTAGGCGTCAAATGGTGTGTCGCCTCAGACCATTTCCAGTTTCGAGTAGTCGTGAATGAGCGCCCTCTCTCCAGAAGAGGAGTTTTGTCCACAGTTGCCTCTATCTTTGATTCACTTGGCTTTGTGGCGCCTTTCGTCCTACTCGGAAAACAAATACTTCAACAAATGTGTCGTGAGAAGATTGACTGGGATGAGCCACTGTCAAATGAGCTAAGGCCACGGTGGGAGTCCTGGCTTTTGGATCTACAGAACTTAGCCAATGTCAAGATTGAGCGATGCTACCTACCAGTTGATTTCAAAACAGTGCACAAGTATGAAGTCCACCATTTTTCAGACGCAAGTGTCTCGGGGTATGGAGTCTGTACCTATCTAAGAGCAACCAGCACAACAGGACAGATACATTGCGTCCTAGTCATGGCTAAGGCCAGAGTATCCCCCACAAAGGTAACCACGGTACCAAGACTCGAGCTGTCTGCAGCAGTTGTAGCAGTGCGCACAAGTGACATGCTCAGAGGAGAATTGGAGCTTGAAGACGCTCAAGAGTTCTTCTGGACAGATTCAAACGTCGTCTTAGGATACATCAACAATGACGCAAAACGGTTTCATATCTACGTAGCTAACCGCATACAGCGCATCAAGGAAAATACAAACCCAACCCAGTGGAAATACGTGACGTCAGAAGACAATCCCGCTGACCATGCGTCACGAGGGCTTAAGGCAAAAGAGCTCATCACTTCCAATTGGTTTAGTGGTCCAGATTTTCTCTGGCAGGAAGAACTTCCAAGCGGTGAGGTTAAGGTGAGAGAACTTGATGCCAAAGATCCAGAAGTGCGCAGGGTCATTGTGCACCAGACCTCAACCACAACAGATTCTCTCACTAATCACTTCCTTAAGTTTTCAAGCTGGACAAGACTAGTGAAAGCAATCGCCAGACTCCAAAGATTTCTCAAGGAGTTTAAGGGTACAATTCAGAGAACCAATGAAGCCACAAGTCTCGAGGAAAGACAGGATGCAGAGCTTGCCATCATGCTCATTGTACAAAGGGAAGTCTTCTCCAAAGAGATCAATGAGCTTGAGTCACAAAGGGAGATGACCAAAGACAAAACCAGTAGGCTGTACCGACTCAATCCCTTCTTGGACCACAGGGGCATCCTTAGAGTGGGAGGTCGATTAGATCATGCTGCCATGCATCCACACATCAAACATCCAGTAATTTTACCAAAAACCAGCCACATAACAAGGTTACTGATCGATCACTATCACAGACAAGTGCAACATCAGGGGCGTGGCATGACCATAAATGAGTTGAGATCAAATGGTATCTGGATCCTTGGATGTAGTCAAGCTGTATCATCAGTCATCTACCACTGCGTCAAGTGCAGAAGGTTTAGACGTCACACAGAAGAGCAGAGAATGGCAGACCTGCCGCGTGAGAGAATGGAGACAACTCCTCCCTTCACGTATTGTGGGATGGATTGTTTTGGTCCATTTTACATCAAAGAAGGTCGAAAAGAGCTGAAACGTTATGGACTATTGTTCACATGCTTGTGTTCTCGTGCAGTGCACATAGAGTTACTTGATGATCTATCAACCGATGCATTCATCAACTCACTTCGTGCCTTCATTGCCCTACGTGGAAACGTTCGTCAACTCCAATCAGATCAGGGCACCAATTTTGTTGGAGCGAGGCGAGAATTCTTGCAAGCAGTAAAGGAAATGAATCAAGAATGCCTTAAACAACTAGGCTGTGAGTTTGTCATGAACCCTCCCTCTGCTAGCCATATGGGCGGAGTTTGGGAAAGGCAAATCCGGACAATCAGAAGTGTGTTAACATCCATACTGGATCAGTCATCCCGAACACTCGACAGTTCATCTTTACGGACCTATCTTTATGAAGTGATGGCAATCATTAACAGCCGACCTATGACAGCACATTTACTCAGCGACCCAACAGGTCCCCAGCCTCTTACGCCCAACCTGCTTCTGACAATGAAATCCTCAATAATCTTGCCTCCACCTGGAAACTTCGTAAAGGAAGATCTTTACCTCCGCAAGAGATGGCGTAGAGTCCAATACCTTGCCAATGAATTTTGGCACAGATGGAAAAAAGAGTACCTACTGAGTTTACAACAAAGACAGAAATGGCACAAGACAAAGAGAAATGCGAAAGTCAATGATATAGTAATTGTACAAGATGATACCGCACCCAGAAATGAATGGAAGCTGGCTAAAGTCGCCACGGTGTATCCAGCTGAAGATGGATGTGTGCGGAAGGTCCAGTTGCTGATCAGCAACTCAGCATTAGATGATCAAGGAAAGAGACTCAGTAAACCAGTCTATCTGGAGAGACCTATACACAAGACAGTCACATTACTCGAAGCTGACTAACATAACTTTAACTTTACAGTAATCGCTTACACATAGTTCATTGATTGAAATCACAAGTGATTTGGTGGGAGTGTAGCTGCCATCAAAGGCAACTCATATATTTAAGTTAAATATGGTTGGCAGTTAAAATATAAATATATATATATATATAAGGTTAAAAATCATATGATTAAAATAAATGATGTCTCATGGCCAATAAATAATAATTTCATGTTTATTTCTTTTTGTTAAAAACTTTGTGTAAAAAGAGGGAACTTATTTTTTGTTCCGTGTGGAAATATAGTTTGTTGTTATGGGGACGCTGCATGGGTGCACTTGCTAAGATCATAGAGAGAGATATGTGCTGCGGCTTGCGAAGCCTGCTGTCTGAAGAAGATTTTAAAGTTATCCATAAGTTTTGTCGGTGAATTGTGAAGATGAATACCCCCCTATGTTTACCCTCTCGGGTTCATGCGGCCAATGAGGTATATTTTCTGTCTTTGTCATTCATTTGTGTTACGCGACTGTGTTTGTAACAAGCCAATTAAGATATTATTTTACATGGCATAAATTTATGTTTTTATTTATTTGTTTTCTATGTAATTTCGTTTATTGTCTGCAAGTATGTCACAAATTTAAGGTTAATTTATGCTTTCTGTGTTTTATTTATACCAGTTCTGACGGCAATATGGCAATATGTCAATAAAGGAACATGTCAAGACATGTTTGAAGATTCTGTCACCAAATAAATGCCCGTTGAAACCCAGGAACGACTTGAGCCTTTATTAAAACTCGAGGGGAGTAACATTTACAATCAGTATTTTGTTCAAATATGTGCATTATTTGAGCTTTAAAGGTGTTTAAACCATTATTTGAACAGTTGGTTTAGTGTGTTGTGTTTATGGTGTGGCGTTGTCATGACAAGGGAGTAAAATTGAATATAACTGAATATAACACAAAATGTTAAAATCACACATATTGTTCATGTTTTGTGACTGTACTATTGAAACAGTGAGCATTTAAATGTTTTAAATATTAGCCCCAATTACTATCATTTTTAAAGAAAAGGAGGGACGAGTGAACTCTACTGGCTTTGGAAAGAAAACTTTAAAGAACATACTCACACATGACATTGAGCTGAACAGCAGGAGAGATGTGAGTGTGTCCGTGTACAGCACAGCTATATCTGCCTGAATCCTCTCTTCTGACTGACTGCAGCAGGAGTTCATTGTTTCTGTCTCTTCTCTCAGTTAATGGCTGTGAGTTTCTGTACCAGATGAATGTTGCTCTGTCAGTCAGAGCGCAGCTGCTTTTACATCTCAGATTGACTGAATCTCCCTCTGTCACTCTCTCAGGAGACTCCACCTGAAGATCTGAACACAACACACACATTATATCTAGTGCTGCTGTCATACACTGATTATTATTCACCATAATGCACAGAAGAAGAAATAAACCTCATCAAAGTCACCTGTGACAGTAAGAGTCACTCCTGGATTACCAATCCATTTTCCATCTTTATCAGTGATGAATCTGAAATAGTACATGTGTGAATCCTTCAGTGTCACATGACTCAGTCTGATGGTGCAGTTCTGCTGTTTATCTCCCAGATACTGAAACCTCTGACTGTATTCAGGGTCCTCAGACAGATCTGGAAACTCTTCATGTTCCTTTTTATCTTGTGTTTTGGTCCAGAACACTTTCATGATCTGATATCCAGTAGGGTATGTATAAGTGCATCTCATTATCACTGTTGAGTCCTTTAGTGCACAGATGTGTGAAGGACTGTAACTCACACTCCAACCACCCCACTGGCAACAAACTCCTGAAACACAACATTCATAAGGAAACAATGATAGGAAACAACAATAGAAGGAAACAAATACCCATCTATGAGTTAAACAGGTGTTTACAAAACTGTTATGACACTAACCATGAAACACATTATGCTCTAAATGTTAGCAGCTTCATCAGTTTATATCAGCATTATATCAGCATAACCTGAATAATACCATTTTCTTTAGAAGCAACAAATAAATCACAGAAATTTCCCTCCATTATAGTAGATATTTTACCAGTGCTATTTTTCCTGTGGCTACCAGCAGTGCTAACTGATCCATGTTAACTAGCCAAAACCTTTTACTCTTAGTTAGTAATGAACTCGTATGTCATTTACAGGAGAGACTCACCTGGAATCAGGAGCAGAAACACCAGAGCAAGAGTTATCAGTGACATCACAGGAAACTAAATCATTTACACAACAGTTCAATATGTCATCTTTCAATTCATCAAAACTATAATAACAGCCGTTTATTGCATTATAAACACTGCAAAAATGATACAAATACTTTACAATCTTCACTGTTAGTAGATTTCCAGGAATGAAACTCATTTAAAGATAGCGTTAGGAACACATGAGTCATCTAACAGAGGTTATTATGAAAGAAAATGTTTCTCACTTCCATTTTCTTGTGTGGAGATTAATTAGTTAGACAATATTAATTACTGAACAAGTGTATCTCTTACCGTTTTGTAGTTTCAGCCGCTGATAACAGACTCCAGGAGAGTGAAGTGCAAATGCAAGCTGAAAACTTTCTTCTGCTATTTTAGTTTCTTTCCTTCCTCTTTTTAAAGTCTAAGCAACCTTCCCCACGCCGAGACAGGAACAACCCCAATGAAACCACTTGCAAATAGAAAAAGATAAACTTACATTACAAATATCAAATGAAACTTTCAGTGTGAAGGGAAACCTCCTGTCAACATGATTAGATGGTGTTCTTCAGCTTCCTGAAAAGTAATCTTCTTTCTTTAAGACAAGTAGTTCTTAATGTTTAAAGACAGTGTTTACAAAATAAGATCAAACTGTGTGTGTTTACATGCATGCAGGGGGGTGGTGGTGGCGCAATGGATAAGACACATGCCTTTGGTGTGAGAGACCCGGGTTCGAATCCACTGTGAGACACCAATGTGTCCCTGAGCAAGACACTTAACCCCTAGTTGCTCCAGAGGCGTGCGACCTCTGACATATATAGCAATTGTAAGTCGCTTCGGATATAAGCGTCAGCTAAATGAATAAATGTAAATGTAAATGTTCAGTATTTACACCTATTTGAGGGAGGAACATGCCATTGCCTTCCCTTATAATAGAATCAGGAAACAATATGATGGATGAATGAATGGATGGATAATTTTGTGGGTGAAAGAAAGAAAGAAAGAAAGAAAGAAAGAAAGAAAGAAAGAAAGAAAGAAGAGACTGATTATTGGATGGATGGATGGATGGATGGATGAATTTGTAGATGAATGAATGAATGAATGAATGAATGAATGAATGAATGAATGGATAATTTTGTGGGTGAAAGAAAGAAAGAAAGAAAGAAAGAAAGAAAGAAAGAAAGAAAGAAAGAAAGAAAGAAAGAAAGAAAGAAGAGATTGATTATTGGATGGATGAATGAATTTGTAGATGAATGAATGAATGGATGAATGAATGGATGAATGAATGATTGATTGAATGAATTAATACATTTGAGGATGGATGGATGGATGGATGGATGGATGGATGATGGATGGATGGATGAATGGATGGATGGATGGGGCATTAACATGTCATTTCATTCCCTTATATAAAAGAATCAGGCACCACTATGATGGATGGATGGTGTAACATTGAGGATAGCCAGACTTTACCTCCACTGTCCTGAAGAGGGAGCTGTTTTCAGATCATACTTCTGACACTGTGTTTGTGTTTATCCATGTGCATTAGGGAAGTGTAACTCTATAAACACACACACACACACACACACACACACACACACACACACACACACACACACACACACACACACACACACACACACACACACACACACACACACACACAATATCTATCTAGTATGTAGTGTGAGAACAGGTAGTGGGAGTCGATGTTCAAGTCGACAGTCATGAGAACCGTCTCCTCCTCCTAATGTCTTGTCGTTTTGGTCTCATTGAGATCTTCCTTGTCTAAATACCCACACTTGCGGTCTTTGCACTTGACCACTTGTCTACTTGCATGACGTATTTCCTCTATTTGGCCCGAGTGTTTACAGAGCTTTTATTTATTATACTTTTAATACTTTGCATTTTAAAATAAACTTCTACATGTCTGTTCAGTAACTAACAGAAGACACAAATTTTGCATTTGACTAACCAATTATTTATTTATAATACACTTAATATATTTGTGAAATTTCTATCAAAATATTTGAGGATGGAGAATTAAACTGATCTGTTTCAAGAAACAAAAATATTACTTAATTCAAATCAATATTATTAATATATTTAACACACTTTTAATAAATTGAGTAAGTTTACTCAATTAAAACAATGCACCCCTCCCCCACCCTTGGTGCATTTCCTCTGTGAAATTCAGGTTTGTGTATGTTTTATTTGATCTATAAAATCATTACTGTGCTTTAAATCATTTTATTTAATGCAAAACAACATAGAGGCGTAATGTGACACCTAAACGACAGTCGTGCCTGTCTTTACGCGTGATTGAAACGCCTTGCATAAAACACACAACTTTATTCCTAATTAGAGAGAACTGATAAAACTGACAGTTTTATTGCTTTATAGCCCTCAAAGTCAACAAAATCAAAGGTGTCCAAAATGTTACGTGCTAATATTTGGTCTTGTTTCAGAGTGAAAACTGTGTGAACTTTGATGAGGCCGACAACAATATAAGGCTGTTAAACATGCGGTAGAATAACAATGTTCAATATAAACAAGAATCCTGCTCTAATGCGACAAATTTACACCAACTCTAATTGTTTCACATATAACTGTCGATTGTTAGATGATTTATCTAACAATTGAAATTGACGATAGGTTAAAATATTTTTATTTTTACATGTTAAATATTCCTTTTCCTCCTTTCACGTAAAAATACCACGCATCAACTATAATTAATTAGCTTAACCATGTTGTTTAGTGACACACACACAAAATAACCGTAATAATAACAAAATAAGTGTAATAGTTAGACGAGTTTGAAGTGTAATACTCATCTTTCACGTCAATGTTTCGTAGACATAGCAGAAAGATGTTCTAAAATAAATATGATTTGTTTAGTCACTCTCATACTTGAAGGACCGTCATTTAATTATCTTTATGCAATATTTGTTCATGTTTTTCATACATTCCTATATGAACAAAAACTGTACAAAAACAAGATGTAAACAGCGTAATATGTAAAATGTCAATTCAAACGCTAAAACTGGCCGTCACTATAGTGGCTTTTCTGTATTTGTTTTAAATGGCTCATGATGATGCATTTACTTTTAACCCAATTGACCTCTAGAATTTAGGTTTTACCAAAGTGTGGAACTTTAACAGCCTCGAGCTTGGATGAATATGCCTCTCTCAGTGCAATAGTTAGATGTGATTCTGTTGTAATAGTTTAAGTGTAAAACAGCATGCACTTTGTGTAATTCGTAGATAGAGGGAACGTTGCACTAAATGAAGTATCAATTTAGTCAGACAGAAAGACTATCACTTAAATTCTTAATTGTCATTTATTTCAGCTCTCAAAGAAACGTCTTCACCTAAAACACATACAGTCCAACATACAACATGTGAAACAGCGTTGTGCTATCTGAACAAGATGACTAAATCTAGCGGAGTAATAAAACCATTATTTGGAAACTTTTGTGTATTTATTATAAACGGCTCTTTTCTTAGTGATTTGGTCTTTTGAATCTTACATGGATTATAAGGACATGTGTGATTCCTGTATAAAGATTATGTTTTAAAGTTAGTCCATAGGGTGTGTAAAAATACACCCAAAGAATTAAGCACAACTATTTACACACATACTAAGTAGGAGAATATCTAACTGTATATTGTAGATTGTGAACATTCCATTATCCGTTTATTTGGGGTCAGAGAACATCCTTAGCTCATACATCTCTTTAATTTTGTGCTGGATGTTGAAGTGTTAGTTAAAAGATAAAGGTATTAGTTAATAACAAACAGACAAATAAACAAACAAACAACATGGAACCATGATATTAATATATAAAATATGGTATAATTACATGTTGAAGCATAGCCTACGCACAGTTTGAAAATGACTTCCATAATATTTTCTTTTAGTAAAGCTATGTCTGGATTATCCCAACGCATAGTTTTGCATCTGGGGGTGAGACCTCTCAGAGATTACACCAATATTAGCTTTCTCGAACATTGCATTTTTGCACTATGCCTGAAACCTGGTAATTAACATGCATTCCCTATATGTGGTTGTTAAACGCCTCAGGTAATTAATATGAAATGTAAGTTTGTCAGAAGAAAAAGGATCGGCCATACATTTAAAAAAAGTCTTCTAAGTGAAGATGTTGTGTTTGTCACAAAGACATCTAAAGAGTTTTTATACGTGTGAGGAAACCTCTCGCAATATTACTAATCATGTAATCACAGAATTAATGCAGGTCACCAGATTGTTTTAAAGAAATTAAAGTATAAATAAAGGTGATTCTTTATTTAAAGAAGATAGACTTCTGCTTTTGCAACACACAAATGTATAAATGTTCAAAATCGTTTGTGTCTTTGGTAATTTACTTCCAATCCATACTTTGAAGCCTCATGGTTTTAGGTCTGTAAAAATACAGAATAAAAATAAAGAAATAACTATATGACTACTGTAGGGGTAAATGAAATATCCTATTTTGTGTCTTGTTTTAGTGTAATAAACAGTTTTTGTAAAGCAAAGAGTTGTATTAATGTTTTTTAAAGTCCCCGTGAACCGGAAGTTGCAAAACGACTTTTCTCCACTGTTGTGACGTATTTCCAAGTGAAAGGGAATATTGAACAGAGGGTAGGGTTTTACTCTAACGCTCCTCCTGTCCATCTCTGCTCATAGCAGACGGTTTAAGGAGTGGTTAAGCCGTCAAACTGACGTCATCAGAAAAGAAACGCCATTTCCAGACCGGAAGTCGCTTTTCAGACTTTGATTAAAGATTACCATGACCAACAATTTTTCCTGTGTATTAACTTGCACGGATTAATTGTTCACCACAAGACTAGTAATATGCGCTAACAAAGTAAATAGGATCAATTTTGATTTCATGTCGACTCTAAACATAGCTTTCAGCAATTTCTTGTAAAGAAAACCAAAAGTTTACAGTATCACCCAAAGCTCACAATGCCATTCAGAGTTCACAAGAGATAATTTCTCGTTATCTAGGCATAACACAGCATGGTACAAAGTGATGCTCTCTCTCTCTATGATGTCGTAAAAGTTAAGACGTTCATCCGTATGTGTGTGTGTGTGTGTGTGTGTGTGTGTGTGGACAGATGCTTGAAAATATTAGGCTAGAAATATCTAATAGTGAATTAATAACTAAATTACCCTAAATAAAAAATGTAAAAATTTAAAACGTTGTTTTGCTAAGTCCTTTTTACCAAGATTTAAATCTGTAGCTATAGGCTAGCGCTGCGCATGTGTATTCTCATACGTTGCGGAGTTTTAGGTGGGCGGAGACTCTATTTCTCATTAATGTGCTTTGCGGGACAGCGTAAGAGATATTGTTAGCTAAAAACGAAACAAAAGTTTATGTTAAAAAGTTTTGCTTATAATCTATTTGTTTGATGTATTTTTTAACTGTTGTAGTTTGATATGTTTGATATGTTGCTCACGTTTGAAACATTGTTTAAAAAACATAATTTACCATTTTTCTGGTATCTTTAAAAGTCGTTTGTGAAAGACATTCTATAACTTGTTTTAAATGATTTAACGTTGACTTTTTTTTCTTTTTTTTTTTAACAGGTTTTAAAATCTGTAGGTGAAGGAAAACATTCTAACTTGTTTTACATTTTTCTGATAGGCCTAACGTTTTAAATACTACACCTTTGTATTTTAAAGGTCTGTATCATTTTAAAAAGTTGTATGTGAAAGTGTTACATGTCTGTGAAAAGAAAACTGTTTGCCTGCCGCTTACGTTTCACGGTTCTCTTACGAGAGGTACTCTCGTACTGCGTAAGTCTTACGCTAGGGGAAAATCTCTTTTCCGCGAGATACTGAAGCCAAAAAATTATCCTTAATTTTGAAATAATGTAAAACGCGTTGCGGCAGCATGCAGACATAGGCGAGACGGCTTGCGCGCCTATTGGCTGCCCTGCGGCAACTGCAGCAGCCTATCGATAAGGCCCTATCGTGACGTCAGTACCAATGGGGGCGCTTCGCGCCCAATACGTCACGTCCCGCCGAAACGGGCGTGGCCTGGGGCTATAAATATAGCATCGAAAGGCTAGCTTACCGATTTTTCATCTCTTCAGCGGAGCTCACGCATCGCTGGATCCAGAGAGAAGAAGCCGCGCCGTGGAAAAAGCCTTTCAGCGGGACGAGCACGGTACCTGGAGTCGCTGGCCGCGCCGCCTTCAACCGCCGTTCCTGCTACGCTATCCGGCGTCATATCCTTTTCACTGCTAGTGTGTGTTCGCCGCCGCGACTCACACTCCTTCACAAAAAGAGCAGAGCGTCTTTTTTAAGATGTCTCGTCCATCCTGTGGCTCGTGCCAAGCCCCACTCAGCGACGGGGACCGCCATGTCATCTGCGTTTCCTGCCTGGGTGAAGGACATGCAGCTCTAGCGCTCGCCGACGGCGGATGCCCTCACTGCGAGCTTATGCCTATGGCGACTCTGAGGACTCGCATGGCAACCTTCCACGAGCCTGCACTTCCCGCTGTGACGCCGCACCGTAAGAAGCGCCGTGCTCAGCGGATCCCTGAGCCTCCTCCCACCGAGAGAAGCTCGCCGGTTCGCCTGCCAGCTTCGCCGTCTGCTTCACTCGAGTCTCTCACTCCCGGACAGTGGCCGCCGCTTCCGCCGGAGATGACAAAGAAGAAGCGGCAGTTTTCGAGGAGGACAACTGCTCTATCCTGGCGTCAGACAGCGAGGATTGGGCGAGCTCTGTGGACCTCGCCCCTTCTTCTGCCCGCGAGTCGTCAGGAAAACGGGCCAGTATTGAAGCTGAGCTGATGCGTCTGCTCACACAGGCCACAGAGAGCCTCGGCCTCGAGTGGTCCGCGCCCGCCGAGCCTACACGCAACCGTCTGGACGGTTGTTTCCTGCAAGGGGACCGCGTTTCTACGCCCTCAAGACCCGCCCCGTTTCTTCCTGAGCTTCATGAAGAACTGGCAAAGTCTTGGAGCGCCCCTTTCTCAGCCAGGCTGCGCTCCTCTGCTTCAGCGGCATTCTCCGTGGTGGACGGTGCTAAAGACAGAGGATACCTCGCTCTTCCTCTGGTGGAGGAGGCAGTAGCAGCCCATCTTTGCCCGCCCTCTGCTGGACGGCGGACTAAGACGGCGCTACCATCAAAAGCCTGCCGCGCTACATCTACCCTGCACAGTCGCGCTTACACCGCCGCTGGGCAGGCTGCATCAGCGCTACACACTATGGCCACTCTCCAGATCTTCCAAGCTAACCTTCTCCGAAAGCTGGACGAGGAAGGCACGGAAGCAATCAACGTGGCGGATTTAAGGAGCGCTACGGACCTCGCTCTCCGCGCTACAAAATCCGCTGCACAGGCCATAGGGCGGAGCATGGCCTCTCTCACCGTTGCTGAGAGACACCTCTGGCTGACGCTTTCAGAAATGCCGGACTCGGAGCGCTCTGTGTTCCTCGACGCCCCCGTTTCTGCTACTGGCCTCTTCGGATCGTCCGTCAAGGATTTTGCGGACAGATTCGCCGAGGTACAAAAGACGTTGCAGGCCATGAAGCACTTTTTGCCAAAGCGCTCTAGCTCCGCATCAGGCCGTAGCGATATTTGAGCTGTCATTGACAGCGAGTCCAGTTCTGTGCCCAGAAAAGATATTCTCTGACTGGGAGACAGTGACGCCGGTTCAGAATGCATTCTGAAACGCCGGTTCAGAATGCTCACAACCAAGAAAATCCTCGCGCAAATTCGCCACGGGGACTGGTTTGTGTCAATAGATCTGAAAGACGCGTATTTCCAAATACAAATAGCGTCACGTCACAGGCAATTTTTGAGATTCGCCTTCGAGGGCCAGGCTTATCAATACACAGTCCTACCGTTTGGCCTGTCCCTAGCACCCCCGTACATTCACGATGTGCATGGGCCCTCGCTCCCCTGAAACTTCGGGGAATGCGAGTTTTGAACTACTTGGACGATTGGCTGGTTCTAGCTCAGTCACATACAGAGCTCATAGAACACAGAACCATTTTACTCGAACATCTCGAGAATCTGGGTCTCGAAGTCAATTGGGCGAAAAGTACACTGTCTCCCAGTCAGAGAATATCTTTTCTGGGCACAGAACTGGACTCGCTGTCAATGACAGCTCAAATATCGCTACAGCGCAGATTGACTATTCAGCGCATGACAGAAACCTTCCGCCGCGGCACTATAGTCCCGCTAAAGAAGTTTCAAAGGATGCTCGGTCTCATGGCAGCAGCATCTACAGTTCTCCAGCTGGGTCTGCTTCGCATGCGCCCACTGCAGTTCTGGCTACAAGCGCGAGTACCGCGTCGAGCGTGGACTTCAGGTCTCTTTCGCCTCAAGGTCGATCAAAAATGCGTCTCAGCACTGATACCCTGGAGAGCGACCGACTGGTACCAGTCAGGTGTAAGCCTGGGGACTTCCTCGAGTGTGAAGGTGGTGTCTACGGACGCCTCCACCTCGGGATGGGGAGCACTGCTCGAGGGCAGACTGTTTTTCGGCCAGTGGTCAGAACGGGAAAAGCTTCTGCACATAAACTGCCTGGAAATGATGGCAGTCGACAACGCGCTGAGGCGCTTTCGTCCCCAAATAGCAGGACACCATGTCTTGGTCCGCTCGGACAACATGTCAGTGGTAGCCTACATAAATCGCCAGGGAGGCATCACATCCCGAAACCTGTACAGGTTAGCGAAACGCCTCCTGGTATGGGCTCAGCACAATTTGCGCTCGCTCAGAGCAGCGCATGTGCCTGGCCACCTGAATGTGGGACCAGACAGACTGTCCAGGAACAATGTTCCAGCAGGAGAATGGTCACTGCATCCGCAGACAGTCCAACTGCTGTGGCAGACATTCGGCAGAGCGAAGATAGACCTGTTTGCGTCTCAAGAAAACGCTCACTGCCCGGAATTTTCTCCAAGAGCAGGGATGCGCTGGCCCACGTCTGGCCCCGCTGCCCGCTCTATGCTTTTCCCCCCGTCGCGCTCCTACCTCAGGTATTAGAGCGGATCAGGGAAAGCAGATGCTCAGTGCTACTGGTGGCTCCGTTCTGGAAGAACCAGGCTTGGTTCCCAGTTCGTATGCAGCTGACGAGCGCTGCCCCGTGGCCAATACCAGTGAGGAGGGACCTCCTCTCTCAAGCCAGGGGCTCGATCTGGCATCCTCGCCCGGAGCTTTGGTCCCTACATGCGTGGGCCATCAACGGGTACCCTCTGATCTCCCAGAGGGAGTGTTAAACACGATCATGCAGGCTAGAGCTCCCTCTACGAGACGGCTCTATTCCTCAAAATGGTCAGTGTTCTCCAGCTGGTGCACAGCACGCGGCTTTTCACCCCTGGACTGTGGAGTGACGGAGGTTCTCTCCTTCCTACAAGAGCTACTGGATGAAGGCAGAGCCCCATCCACGCTCAAAGTCTATGTGGCGGCTATAGCAGCGTTTTCTAAACCAACGCTTGGTCAGTCACTAGGAAGGAACGATCTGGTCATTCGGTTCCTTAGAGGAGCTAAGAGGTTAAATCCTCCCAGACCTCCCTCAGTCCCCATATGGGACCTTTCTACGGTCTTGGAGGCCATGAAGGGTGCCCCATTTGAGCCAATCCAATCAATAGATATCAAACACTTGTCTTTCAAAACAGTGTTTCTTCTGGCTCTCGCTTCAGTAAAGCGCATAGGGGACTTACAAGCGCTCTCAGTGAGCGCGACATGTGTGGAGTTTGGGCCAAATGACTCGAAAGTCATACTCAAACCGAGGCACGGGTACGTCCCTAAATCCCTCAACACACCGTTCAGGGCCCAGGTGATTTCCCTGTCTGCCCTGCCGGTCTCTAACGAGGAGAAGGACGCCAGCTTCCTTTGCCCGGTCAGGGCGTTAAGGGCTTATGTGTCCCGCACGTCTGTTTTCAGACAGACGGAGCAGCTCTTTGTTTCACTCTACGGACGTTCTAAGGGACTCGCCGTGTCGAAACAGAGTCTATCCAGATGGATAGTCGATGCTATAGCGCTGGCTTACACCTCTAAGGGCTTGCAGTGCCCATTAGGTGTCAGAGCGCACTCCACGAGAGGCGTGGCCTCGTCGTGGGCTTGGTCTAGTGGGATTGCCTTGCAAGATATCTGTATGGCGGCAGGCCGGGCCTCCCCGTCTACATTTATAAGGTTTTATAACCTAGAGGTTCCCGCTCTGCAAGCTAAGCTGCTTTCGGTCTAAAAATCGGTACTGTCTGCCCCGAATGTGTCCGGCCCAGAATACCGAAATGGCTTGAGCAACGCTCGTTTATAGATCGCGCAGCTTTATGGGCAGTGTGTAAGACCCACTATATTCATCAGTCCAGGCCGGGGTCGCCCTGACTGAATAAAATACCATCACTATAACTGTTTCTTATAGGATGCTACATTATTATAGGAATGATGCTATTCTAGCCACTCTTCCTGGGCTCTCTGTGAGTCACTTATGATCATGTACTATATGAGCCCGGGCACTTGCCCTTGGGACTTTGGTGCTGGATCTTAGCATGCACGGCGTTTTACACTGTTTCCCCTAGCGTAAGACTTACGCAGTACGAGAGTACCTCTCGTAAGAGAATGTACTCGGTTACTAACGTAACCTCGGTTCTCTCTAGAGAGGAAACGAGTACTGCGTATCTTGCCGTGCCTGCGCGCGCTCTGGTTCGCTCCGGCGATGAAAAACCGGTAAGCTAGCCTTTCGATGCTATATTTATAGCCCCAGGCCACGCCCGTTTCGGCGGGACGTGACGTATTGGGCGCGAAGCGCCCCCATTGGTACTGACGCGTTTTACATTATTTCAAAATTAAGGATAATTTTTTGGCTTCAGTATCTCGCGGAAAAGAGATTTTCCCCTAGCGTAAGACTTACGCAGTACTCGTTTCCTCTCTAGAGAGAACGTCTCGGGTTACTGGATGTAACCCTGGTTCCCCGAGAGAGGGGAACGAGACGCTGCGTCATATCAACGCTACGGGGAATGCCTTCGGCATGCGTTATCTGAAGTCACTATACAACTATTCCAATCTGGATTGGTGTGCGTCATCGTGCGTCATGACGTTGCATGTGACGGTGACCCGGACGCTATATAAGGGTCACAGGAACAAGGAAATGACAGCTTCGAAAAAGGTTCAAAGCAGCTGTTCTCAGGGCGCCCCGAAGGTGGGGAGAGGGGACGCAGCGTCTCGTTCCCCTCTCTCGGGGAACCAGGGTTACATCCAGTAACCCGAGACGTTCCCCTTCGTTACGGGGAACTCCCGCTGCGTCATATCAACGCAACGGGGAACGAGTACCAGCTAGCCCCCACCGAGAACAGGCGCCCCTGGTGTGAAACATCTGGCACACTCAAGAGCACTAAAGCAAGGGAGAGTGAAAGATCCAACTGTGCTAAGAATTTTATTCTTTCTTGTTTGGTGTACAAAGGGAAGGTTGCATCAACAACCTCGATATTAAGGTCCAAGTATATAGGCCTGATTAATGACAGGCAGAACACTTAACTCCTAACACCTTTTTAGTGGATCATCTCTGGAAGCCTAAGAGGCTCTCTTGCTTACACCGCACATGCAACGAAGGATGAAGAGCCTGAGGAATTTTTAGAATAGCCTCCGGTACCTTGGTTACCGGGGAGAAATATCTCAAAGAAAGCTAACAAACTCCCATTTAATACCCTATATAGATATACTCTGCGGAGCCGAATAAAGGCTCTAAGCAATTTAATATGATAGCCTGCAGAGACAGGGTTCATCCAGATTTTGACGCAGCATACAGAGGCAGAAAGCACTCTGAAGGTGAGGATCATTGCTAAGGACAGGGGAGAATTTATAGAACCCACTATACTAAGAATTTTATTCTTGTCTTTTTTGGTGTAAGAAAAAGGCTGAGTTAACAGCCTCAGAAGTGAGGTCCAATATATACATATGCCTAAAAAGGCAGGACACTGACTCCAAGGCACCATTAGTGGATAACCCTAAAAGCCTAGAAGGCTCTCCTGTCACACTTATAGCAACGAAGGATGAAGAGCCAGAGGAAATCATAAGATAGCCTCCGGTACCCTTATTGGTGACCGGGGAAATTTTCTACTAGAAAGCTAACAGATTTCCAAAATATGTAGATTTTCTTTTAATCTAACATACACGTATCCCGCAGAACCGACAGGGGCTTTTCTTTCCACAGACCTGTCAGCCTGCAAGGATAACAGGATTCATCCTAGAAGGCTACAGGGAAATATGGAGGTCATGGGACGACCCGGGTGGACCACCCTGAGAGCATACGGAGGCCGTAGGCGCCATAGCGGCTCTGAGCGTGGACGAGAGGTCCCGATTAGAGTATAGAAGAATCCCAGTACTGAAGCCATAGGGCAGTAAAAGGCTGGGTCCAGCTAACTCAATTAAAACTTCCTGAGCCGGGGAGTTCTGGAGGTAGCTGATCTGATGACCTCGGCCACCAGATCACCCTATTCGAGAAGGCCAGTGTGGTTTTTCGAGAATAAGATCTACTCAAAATCCTCTGACCCTCTCCAGAACTCCAGGGAGTAGAGCGACCGGGGGAAAAGGCGTACAGACGTTGCCTCGGCCACGTCTGTACCATGGCCTCCAGACCCAACGGGGCTGGATGCGAGAGAGAGAACCAGAGCGGGCAATGAGAATTCTCATGAGAAGCGAATAAATCTACCTCCGCCTGGCCGAACTTCTCCCATATAAGCTCCACCACCTCGGGGTGGAGCCTCCATTCCCCTGGCCTGGGCCCCTGCCTCGACAGGGTGTCTGCTCCCACATTATCAACCACAGGTATATACATAGCCCTCACAGAGAGAAATTTGTCCTTAGACAAAAATAGAATATGATGGGCCAATTTGCACAGAGGACGAGACCTCAAGCCCCCCTGATGGTTGATATAGAAAACCACCGATATATTATCAGACCCAATAAGGACCTGATGGCCTCTGAGGTCTGGAGGGAAATGCCTGAGGGCAAAGAATACTGCCAGCATCTCCAGGCAACTGATGTGCCATGAGAGGTGATGGTCCTTCCAGACCCCGCGGGTGTACCGGCCCTCCATGACCGCACCCCAGCCCCTGCGGGAAGCATCCGTGGTCAGAATTTTTCTGGGACACGAAGCTCCAAGCACCTGGCCTTGGGACAGGAACCGTATGTCTTTCCATATGACTAGAGAACGAAGGTACCTGGACGTAACTCTAATCATACGGAAGGGGTTGCCCCTTGGGGAAAACCCCCTGGTCCCGAGCCACCACTGTAGGGCCCCATAAGGCCCAAAATTCCTTGAAAATGTTTGACAGTGATGGCCTGGCCTAACCTGATAGCTCTAACTGCAGCCACGATACTTTAAATACGTGGCTGGGTCAAGTGAACTTGCATAGATTGCGAGTCCCACTCAGCTCCAAGAAATTTTATTCTTTGAAGAGGAGACAGAGAACTTTTCTTGACATTGAGCCTTAGCCCCAAGCACTGAAGATGACGCAAAACAACATCTCGATGTTGGATTGCTAGCGTCTCTGGTTCTGCCAGAATAAGCCAGTCATCTAATAATTTAGGATGCGGTTCCCCTGAAGTCTCAGTGGAGCAAGGGCAGCATCCATACAGAAAGTGCAAGGGGATAGAGTTAGGCCGAAAGGAAGAACCCTATATTGGTAAGCTTTTCCCCCCAAAAGCGAACCTAAGGAACTTCCTATGATAATGGATGATGAAGTTATGAAAATAAGCATCCATGAGATCTATTGTCACAAACCAGTCTTCAGATCTGATTTGCTGAATGATACTGGGTATAGTGAGCATATTGAAACTAAATCTCCTCAAAGATTTATTCAATACTCTAAGATCTACAATAGGATGAAGTCCACCATCCTTTTTCGGAACAATGAAGTAACGGCTGTAGAAACCTGAATCCCTCTCCTGATTAGGGGCAATTTCTATTGCTTTTGCTAAAAGAGATTCAACTTCATTTTCCATCACCTGGCGCTGATGTGAGAAAACCAGTGTGTGAAATACCCCGTTAAAATCGGGTGGTCTTACTTTAAACTGGATTCTATATCCTTTAACTATACCCAGGGTCCATTTAGATATATTCGGAAGGCCTGACCAGGCGTCTAAACAATCTACAAGAGGAATCAATTTCTCTGGGTTAGTCTCAGGTGATATAATGTGCTTATCGGTGGTCTGAAGCAGTTTACTGGCAGGACGTAACCGATGAATAATCTAATAAGGAGATCAGTCCCTCGAGACTGACCTCAGGTTTTGAGATTCGGTGACCTGAAGCGATAGATCGGCAGGAACTAACCGAAAATAATATGAAGTGCCCATAAGGGTCCGCGTTTTTACGCCAGGACCTCATAGTTTTTTTTTTTTTTTTTTTTTATGAGAACGTCTCCTCTGACCCCGAGCCCTGTAAAGGGGGAAGGGGAGGGGAAGAGGTGACTTCCCAGAATATGAGGAGCTGGTGACTGTCCCCGGGGGACCTGGACTACCATATGTAGGTATGCATTTTTTTTTTTTTTTTTTTTGACATTCCGCCATATAAGCCTTCCCTACCAAATTCGAGATAATATTTATATTAGCTCCACTTTAATTTTGGAGGGACGTGTCTGAGTCATCAGAGGTAATACGATATCTGGGAGAAATATTCTTCTACCCCCTGCATCATTAAATTCCCCTTTAATTTTCTTCTTCAATTATTCCACAATCTCAGTACCTCAGTATGGAGATCGTTTGAAAAAGGAAGACTCTGACACAAGGATTTTGACTGGGTTTGCAGGAAGCACTCTTTTTAGACGCTTCCTTCTTATTAAATTACCAAACATTTAATTACATTACAGCCCCAGTCTTTCTCCAGCAACTCCTCATAATGTGGTGAATATTCGTGGTTCAGTGTTGATAGTATCTGACTCCTCAGAATCAGATAAATCAAACACCGGGTCTTTAACACGGTCGGAAGAAGCCGCAGTGACGCGGGCTTCCGAACCGTGCGCGAGACCTGTAAACACTGCTCCACGTGCGAACCCAATGCAAACAGACAACGCGCTGCCTCGACAGACGCGAGCTGATGCACTAGGAACGCAAGCCTATTTTATTCTTTTTAAACAGGCTCAGGCGGGAGCGGAAGAGTAAACTCAGAGTCTACACCCTGCAGACCTGTAATCTACGCGCTGCCTCGGCAAACGCGAGATCCGAGCCACTATAGATTCTGTATTGCAATGCAGACATTAATCTATGCGCTGCCTCGGCAAACGCAAGATTAGTCACAGAATCTTTATTGCAGAGTAGCCGTAATCTACGCGCTGCCTCGGCAAACGCGAGATCCGAGCCACTATAGATTCTGTATTGCAATGCAGACATAAACCTACGCGCTGCCTCGGCAAACGCGAGATCCCAGTCACAGAATCCTTTCAGTTTGCACAAAATAGACAGTGCCCTCGAGAACTGTCCGTGCAAGTTCCGCTCACAACCCAACACCACAAAGCAAGTGTGCGCCATCCTTGCTTCTTTAATTTTTCTTAAATCAAGGAGACGCACACTGCCTTCGCCATAGTAGATTTGACAGACAACACCAAATAAGACGTACAGTTTGACATAGAACGCTGCTGAAGAACAGAAGCTGTCATTTCCTTGTTCCTGTGACCCTTATATAGCGTCCGGGTCACCGTCACATGCAACGTCATGACGCACGATGACGCACACCAATCCAGATTGGAATAGTTGTATAGTGACTTCAGATAACGCATGCCGAAGGCATTCCCCGTAGCGTTGATATGACGCAGCGGGAGTTCCCCGTAACGAAGGGGAACCGAGGTTACGTAAGTAACCGAGTACGTTTTACAGTTTAAATCACATAGTTTTGAACAGATTTATTATTTTTTACTCCAAAACGCATTCTCAAACAATGATCAGATTTCTCCATTGGGAGATGTGGATTATCCTATCGAAGAGTGAATAAATCAGTAGGCCTAAGTTAGTGAATATTTGTTAACTTCACCAAAAGTCCAACATTAACTGAAACATGAGTTTTTATTTTTTTAAACAACTATTTACTAGTGTAATTATAAATAAATCTAGCGTTAGGTGGGCGGAGACTCGGCTTCACACATGATCTATACTCATTCATGTTTCTACCGTCGATGAGTGATGTAGTATCATACAGAACTTAAAACTAAACTTTAGTAGCATATTGTATTTTAGTTGACGTTGTTTTGAAATTTTTTTTTTTAATCTGTATGTGAACGACCACATTCTAACTATTTTCAGATAACGTTGTAAAATGTACGAATACTAAACCATTGCATTTTAACTTTATACAGTGTTTTTAAAAAGTTTTACATATATATGGAAAGCAAAACTTTTCTTTAATTAAAAATGTATGAACGCTAACGACATGTGTATTTTAAATGTATAGATTATTTTAAAAATGTGTGTTTACCACCCTTTGTATTTTAATGATAAACATTGTATTAATGTCTTTTTTTGTATGTGATTGTGAAAAGTACACCTTTAAATGTGGACCGTGGGAATTTTCCCACATTGGAGGGCTCAGTCCTAAAGTGGGGAGGAGTGGGGAGGAGTGGGGAGGAGTGGGGAGGAGTGGGGAGGGGTGGGGTCGGTGTTTGTGTGAGTGTGAGTGTGAGACAGTTCTAGTCTGTATGAGAGCATAGAGTTGTGAATTAAATATAATTTCTCCTGTGACATAGGCGAAGCAAGGCATAGCATGTTTATTAATATAGCACATTTTATACACTGGCAATTCAAAATACTTTACATAGAAAGGATTAAATAATCACAAAATGTATTCAACCAATCCTATTGGTGCGTATCCATCAACAGATCCAAATGTGTCGCTCCATTTAAAAAAAAGCTTTTAGAAAAAATCTGTTCCAACACATGTAAACCTTCCATTGAAACATGAATTTAAAATCGTAGTAGGCTATTTTAAATGCTCATCCTCAGAAATAGGCTACGAACATTTGGGTACATCCAAGTATGTAAATGTAATCCTCTGGGTGTTTTTTTTTTTTATATAATCCGCGAGAAGTCGGTATCTTGCAACCGTGGTTAATCCAGCCCACTCTGCTATGAAAACCGGTTCACTCCCATCATCTTTCAAATCTCTCCATACTCCTGTATAAAATAAAATCCAATCCCTTTCTGTAAAAAAACCAAATTGGGATCCTCTGTTGTATTCGTTGTGAATCGCTCGTCGTTATCCATTAACCAATCTGACTTCGCACGCACGTCCTCCAGAAAAGTATTTCACTTGCGCTCCGCCGGCTCGTGGAGAAACGCCTCGGCTACGACTGTAACCTCGGTTCCCTGAAGAGGGAACGAGCGTTGCGTCGAAATTGACGCTATGGGGAACGCTTTGCGTGATGACGTCTTGAAGCACATGTAAAATCAGTCCAATGGTGTGGCGGAACGTCAGAGGCGGGTGACGTCACATACCAGGAAGCTATAAAAGCCAGCCCGAAACAGAAAACGAAAGCTTCGTAGAGTCTGAAGTCGTGCTGACAGGCATGAAGGAGATATGGCAAGGCGACGCAACGCTCGTTCCCTCTTCAGGGAACCGAGGTTACAGTCGTAACCGAGGCGTTCCCTTTCAAGCGAACTCGCGTTGCGGCGAAATTGACGCTATGGGGAACATCTATACCAACGCCACCATAGCTACAAATGTCTGTCCTGTGTGAAATCAAGTGAGCAGCACTAGGAAGACAAAACCTGAGACCCTGGAGTAGAGTCTAGGTCTAAAGAGTAGAACCTGACGAAGGTGTGCGGTGAGGACCAGCCTGCCGCATCACAAACGTCCTGCAAAGATACTCCTGATATAAGGGCCTTAGAGGCCGCCATACTCCTAGTAGAGTGCGACCGGACAGCCAAAGGAGAAGGCTGCCCAGCCGCCTCATAAGCAAGTGAGATAGCCTCAACCACCCACTTGCTCATCCTTTGCTTAGACACTGGACCTCCCTTGTTAGGGGACCCAAAGCATACAAACAATTGATCGCTTTTACGCCACAGGGCAGCTCTGTGGACATAAGCGTCTAACGCCCGAACAGGGCAAAGCAAATTATTCACCTCCTGGTCCGCATTTTGAAAAGGAGGGGGACAGAAGGCCTGCAGAACAATAGGTCTAGCCACATTAGTGGGGACCTTGGGGATATAACCCGGTCTAGGATGAAGAAAAGCTTTAACCATACCCGGAGCAAACTCCAAGCATGACGGAGCAACCGACAATGCTTGGAGATCCCCTATTCTCTTGAGAGAAGAAATGGCGAGAAGGAACAGAGCTTTCAGAGTTAGGAATTTCTCAGGAACCTCCTCAATGGGCTCAAAGGGGGCCAGGGAAAGGCCTTGCAGCGCAATGGACAAATCCCAAGGTGGCACCCTAGAGCGAACTGCAGGCCTCAGCCTCCAAGTGCCACGAAGGAAACGAGATACCAAAGGGTCTTTCCCCACAGACATTCCACCCAAAGGAATGTGGTAAGCACCTATAGCCGCCACATAAACCTTTAAGTGAACCTGCAGTGAACCGGTCCTGCAGGAACTCCAGAACTGTACCAATTGGGCAGTTGACTGGATCCAACCGACGGTCACTACACCAAGAAGTGAATACTCTCCACTTCAGGGCATAAAGTTTCCTCGTGGAGGGAGCTCTGGAATGTAGAATGGTCTCAACAACCTCAGTTGAGAGACCTGACTCTATGAGCTGGGCCCCCTCAGAGGCCAAGCCCACAGGTTCCACAGTTCTGGTCGGGGGTGTAAAATTGAGCCCCCTGCTTGGGACAGAAGGTCCCTCCTGACAGGTAGCTCCAAAGGAGGCCTGTCGAGGAGGGACACAAGGTCGGGAAACCATACTCTGCCCGGCCAGTGCGGGGCTATAAGAAGCAGGCAAACCCGGTCCCTGCAAACTCTCTCCAGAACTCCCGGGAGCAGAGCAACTGGGGGAAAGGCGTACAGACGTAGCCTCGGCCACGTCTGTACCATAGCATCCAGTCCCAGAGGAGCTGGATGCGTGAGGGAGAACCAAAGTGGACAGTGAGACGTCTCTCGAGACGCAAACAGATCCACTTGTGCTTGGCCGAACTCCCTCCATATCAGCTCCACCACCTCGGGGTGGAGCCTCCATTCCCCGGGCCTCGGCCCCTGTCTCGACAGAGCGTCTGCTCCTATATTCTGGACCCCGGGGATGTAAGCTGCCCTGAGGGACAACAACTTCCCCTGGGACCACAAGAGGATATGGCGTGCCAGATTGCATAATGGGCGCAAGCGCAAACCCCCTTGGTGATTGATATAGGCGACTACCGACGTGTTGTCCGTATGTACTAGCACATGGTGTCCCCTGAGATCTGTGATAAAGCTCCTCAGAGCCCGGAAGACAGCTAACATCTCTAGGCAATTGATATGCCAGGAACGATGATGGTCTTCCCACAGACCTTGAGATGAGCGACCCTCTAGGATCGCTCCCCAGCCCATGAGGGAAGCATCCGTCGTTAGCAGTTTGCGACGACAAGGAGCTCCCAACACTGGGCCCTGGGACAGGAAACAAGGTTTCTTCCACATAACCAAGGCACGTAGGCATCGCCGCGTGACCTTGATTGTGCGAAATGGATTGCCCCCTGGTCCTGAGCCACCACTGCAAGGGCCTCATGTGCAGTAGTCCAAACGGTATCACGTTGGAAGCTGCTGCCATGAGACCCAACAGTCTCTGGAACTGTTTGACAGTGAGTAGCTGGCCTAGCCTTACACTTCTCACAGCTGCAAGGATGGACTCTATACGTGGCGGTGACAGGCGCGCCTGCATCGACACTGAATCCCACACCACGCCTAGAAAAGTGGTCCTCTGGAGTGGAGAAAGCACACTCTTCTTGGCGTTCAGCCGTAACCCCAACTCTTTCATGTGGGCGAGAACAACATCTCGATGTTGAACCGCCAACTGATGCGACTGAGCTAAAATCAACCAGTCGTCGATGTAGTTCATGATGCGAAAACCCTGGAGGCGCAGGGGCGCCAGAGCTGCATCCACGCATTTGGTGAAAGTGCGGGGTGATAAAGCCAGGCCGAATGGAAGAACTCGATATTGGTATGCTTTGCCCCCGAAAGGAAACCTCAGGAACTTCCAATGACACGGACGGATGGAAATATGGAAATATGCGTCCTTGAGGTCTATCGTGACAAACCAGTCCTCGGACCTGATCTGTGGCACGATTTGTCTCAATGTTAACATTTTGAACTTGAGCTGCATGACTGACTCGTTCAGAACTCGAAGATCTAAAATGGGACGCAATCCCCCGTCCTTCTTTGGAACTATGAAGTACCGGCTGTAAAACCCGGTTTCCCTGTTGGAGGGAGGTACATATTCTATGGCCCCTTTCTCTAACAGAGTGTTTACTTCCTGTTCCATAACCAGAACCTGCTCGGGGCCCACCACTGTGGGCAGGACCCCCATAAACCGAGGTGGGCGTTTCTTGAATTGTATTTGATACCCTTTTTCCACCCAACGAGAAACATTTGACAGTAGCTTCCACGCTGTCAAAGATTCTACTAGAGGTACCAGCCTCTCGAGACTGGTTTCTGGATTTTGTTGCTGTTGAGTAGTCGGTTCGTCGCCCTGTAACGGCGCACCGGCAGGGAACGACTGAACAGAGTGCTCTAACACCCTCCTCAGAGGGGGCGGGCATCCCGAGGCCACTACGTTTCCGGGTGGTCCTTGAGATATGTGCTCGCCGGAGACCGCTGCGCCCTGAAACACCGGAGGCGGCAGGGTTAGCAGATCGGTCCCCTGAGGGCACCGAAGAGAGACGGGCACCGTAAAAAGAGGTGTTGACCGCTCTGCTTCGGGGGGGACTACCCTCATTTGTCCTGAGCCCTCGGACGTCAGGACTTCTTCCCAGCAGCCTTCTTGGCGGTAATAACGGTCCGCAGATCCGTTTTACCCCTCGAAGACTGCTGGATTTGAGAGCGCCCTCCGTGTCCCCGAGATTTTTGTGGGGGAGCACGGGAGGAAACGCTCTGTTTCTGAGTGGCACGGTGCTCAGCGCTCTTTTTAGAGGAGTGAGGCTGCTCCCGCTCAGCAGCCTCATAGAAAGAACGGCGGGGGAGAAGTTTCTGAAGTGCAGCTGCCTGTTTTGAAGCTTCTTGAGATTTAGCTACAGCACTATTAACTGCGTCTCCAAATAAACCTACAGTGGAAACCGGTGCATCCAAAAGAACATGTTTCTCTTTGTCCTTTATATCGCTTAGATTGAGCCACAGATGCCTCTCAGTGGCCACCAGGGCTGCCATAGAGCGGCCGATGGATCTAGCCGTCTCCTTGGTGGCCCTGAGAGACAAATCTGTGGCTCTACGCAGTTCGGACACAGTATCGGGACCAATACCCCCGCCCTCCTCTAAATCACCCAATAATTCTGCCTGGTATGCTTGCATTATGGATATAGTGTGCAAACACGCTGCAGCTTGGCCGGAGGCGGCATAAGCTTTATGAACCAGGGAGGAAGTGAATTTTACTGGTTTAGATGGTAACACAGGAGCCTTCAGAGAAGATGCCGTTGCTGGAGAGAGATAGCTCGCAAGCGTCTCCTCCACCTTCGGCATCTCCCCATAACCATGCTCTTTATATTTATGTATAGTGGAGTAGTGGGATGTTTGTGCAGTGTAAACTCTGAATGATACTGGTTTTCCCCACTATCTCCACACCTCGGTGTGGAGATCGGGGAAAAACGGAAGGCTTCTGCGCTGAGGCTGTGCACGAGATGGCAGGAAACGTTCGTCGAGCTTACTTTTCGAACGAACGTCCTGCGAATCTTCTGGCCACTCAATAGATAATCGCTCGACAGCCCTTGTAACAACATCGAGCAATTCCTCAAACGCATGAGACAGAGGTGGCGAATCCTCAGACTCAGCGTCAATACTAACAACGTCCAACTCCTCAGAGCTGGACAATTGCAGTATTGGTGCCTCCATCGGGGGGGAAGAAACCGCAGCGCGTGCTTCCACACCCTGATGAGAGGCACTGGATCTATCAGAAAGAGGCTGAGATAAGGCGGAGCCCGTCTCAACATCCACTGATAGATCCATTTGCGAACCCCAGGTCTGTGATCGACCGACCAGAGCCCTGGGGAACGCGATCCTGAACGCTCTGGAAGAACGCCAGGCGGGATCGGAGCGTACGCAAAGACAGCGCGTCACAATGCTCACAGCCAGCACCCTCGAGTGCTGACTGGGCATGCTCCTCTCCCAAACAAGCAACACAAAGGATGTGAGTGTCCCCACCCGTTAAATAACGCGGGCAGGGGTGCACACACAACCTATACTGCTGCTTGCTCGCCATACTGAATATATATATATAGATATAGACAGACAACACCAAATAACAGAGACAGATTTCACACAGAGCGCAACTGAAGACTCAGAAAGCTTTCGTTTTCTGTTTCGGGCTGGCTTTTATAGCTTCCTGGTACGTGACGTCACCCACCTCTGACGTTCCGCCACACCATTGGACTGATTTTACATGTGCTTCAAGACATCATCACGCAAAGCGTTCCCCATATCGTCAATTTCGACGCAACGCGAGTTCCCTTGAAAGGGAATCGCGTTAAACGGGTCCTGGTAACTATGTTTTTTTTTTCCGTGGCGCTAAGGTCGAATCCTCCATAGCTTCATCAATGTTTCAGGAGTTTTGGGGTCTGACGTAGCCATAGTGTTCTACTTGAATAAAACCACAAGTAGCTCTTGTCATGTTTGCGCTCCTTTTTAAACAGCTCATGTGACTGTGATGCTGTGGGAGGGGGATTCCCGTGAGTGATGTCATTTTAGGGAGGCCCTTAAATCAAAATTGACCTCTCAGCTTTGAGAGGGGTGTGTTAGGGGGTGTGGTCTCTTCGAGCCGTTGCATCGGTTTTCTTTGGTCATTTAAGTTCGGCCACCGAGATGACCGGATGTATTTTCTGTTTGGGAGCTTGAAGGGCGTGTGGGAATTTCCCACGGTGACATCTGTTGGGGGCGGGGGTGGGGGCGGGGTTCGTGTGTGTCTCTCTGTAGGCCTCACAGAGCTTCATTTCTGACTGGCCTCCGGAGTGAGTGGACGCTCTCCACTCTGCTCCACCACAACGAAACACTTATATATCTTTTAAGCTCTGAGTACTTTAACGAATGGTACGTAAAAACGTAACACTTTTTAAATTAGTTTGTGTTTCATGTAAAAGTTTTACAAAATACTATGTGAAAGTTAAATGCTTACAATTTTTTTAAATGATGTTTTTGTAAATTAAAAAAACTTGTTTTAATGTTTTAACATCTTTAAATAACACTAACTCATTTTTTTAATAACTCTTTAAGAGAAAAATGCAATTTTAAACTTATTTCATTAATGTTTTAAAAGTGATGAATGTACAACTGTCTTCTTTAATAAAAAAAAAAAACACTGATCTCACACTCTATGTCTTAATTGTACATTTCTTTAAAAAGTTTATATCGTTTAGAACTTGTATGCGCTGGGAAATTTTCCCACGCTTTAGATGTTCAACCCCTAAGAGTGTAATTAAGTGATAAAAACAGTTGCAAATGTTGTACAAAACAGGCCTACACACACCATACTCATCTTTGCACCAATAAAATGTGCAACACTTTATGTTTTTACTACCAAATTATATGTATCTAATTCATTTAAATTACAGTGGGATGTTTTCCTCGACATCTCGCGATTTCGGGGCACATGAGTTTCCGAACATAATGCATGATGGGATACGCTTAGCCTTGAATACTCCGAAGTGGTGTTCGAGATAGTGTGGGTTTAATGTACATTAAGGGCACTGCTCTTTGGCATTTTTAAGTCATAGGACAGTATTACGCACTTACTTTCTGTCGCGTGCACGCACTCTCAAGTGGCCAAGACCACAAGTGTGGGTATTTGGACAAGGCAAGAGACTGGAGACGAGCGGTGAGTAACCAGGTCAAGTGCATAATGACAAACATCTGTGTCTTGTTGCAGTAACTGGCATGGAGAGACCGGATAAAAGCCACTGGGAAACTGGGAGATTCTGAGAGAGAGTGTGTTTCTTTGTCTGTTCCAGAGCAGACTTTATGCTACTTTGATCTACTGAGAAATGTATGTAAACTCAGAGAATATGTGTTTGTTTTTGGTTTAGTTTAAACCAATAATAGCACTAGCCTCAGACTATTCTTGGACCTACAGATGAAGACACTAGCTCAACATAAACCCCTGTATCTTGACTATAGCTGCGCATGCACATGTACAAGTGTGTGGGTCACCTAATGTAGCATCAGTGACCTCATCTTCTTTTCTTATGAAAATTGAGCACCATCTAACAGAGAACTAAAAGAGAAATACGCTCTAGTTCTTAGCTTAAAGTCAAACAGAAAAACTTCAATAAAAAACTTTTATTTATGCAAGAAAATGACATCAACCATAATTTTTGCACTGCTTGAGTACGGAACTGTCTAAAGCCTTTCCCCGTCCCCTTTGATTGACAGCAGCTTTCATTAAATAGTCAGCCTGTATTATACAGTTATCTGTTGTTAAAATATTAAAGTTTTAAGGTGTTTGTCACCAACATACAAAACACTGCTAGAGAAAACATTGTGTAATTGGACTTTTGATTTTAAACCATATAGTTACTGAGACACAGCCCTGTGACAACTAGCCCCAACCAATCTCCCATAAATCCCCCACACTTAAGATATTTAACAGAACAGTTGTAAAATCATGCTCTTACCCGTTTCACCAACACCAGTGACCAGTGACAGCACTACAAATGATCAGGCTGAAACCAGTATTGGCGTTTTCACACTCTGAATGACACGTGATTAACACTTATGACACCTCAACTAGTGCAGATCGAGCAGAGGAAGAGTTTTATCAGACAACATTAGACTAAAGGCATAAACATTAAACTGAGAGAAACTTTTTATCAGTCCATAAAGATGCTCATGTAACAATGTTTTCAAACTTGGGAATATCTATATTTAATCAGTTGCATATAGATAGTAATGACAAGGTACCTGTTCTTAGGAAACAGAGAAAATAATTGCTTGAATAACTGTACTTTAATTTGCATATGCAGACCAACTATCCTAGCTTGTAAAACACTGGAAGGTATTGCAGTAGCAGTGACGTCAAAACACACATTTCATCGCCAGCATCGCCAACTGTGCATTTGATAAACCTCCAGTTTACTGATTCATTAATACCAATCTGGAAGTTAAATAAACAAAGAACTTAAAACAGAAACAGAATTGATTAATCTGAATGTTTTTATCATGAGAACTTCAAAGCATTTTTTTTTTGTCAGCGGCCTTGTTCTTCTTGAATGCATCACGTCTCTAAAAATACCATTTCCTCTTTAGTAAGTGAGACTTCAGCATCACAGTGTGATCACGTGACCTTCATAAGCGATGGAGAGACGCTGAGGGACGTCTCACAGAAGAGGAAGAGGAAATCAGTCCTGTCAGAGTAACGCTTGAGGCCTTTTTCACATATGGCAGCTCTAGTAATGGAAGTCCTGCCTTCTAAATAAAAGTTCCAAATTGGTAATTGTACTAAAATGAGGGCCAGTCATTAATCTGTTTAAAGTCATATGTTTACAGTCATTAATATATTCATATAGTTCTATGTATATGTAATATTTAATTCCCTGTTGGTTTGTAGTCAGGCAGTAAGTTACTCGCCTATTGTTAGGACCCGACGGTGCTAAGGACCCGGGATTCATAAATTTTGGGGCATCTCGCCCGGGGGGCGGGGTTACGTCCTGCGTCACATCTCTCATGCGGGTTCTCGTCGACCAGGGTCAGCGCGCACCAGCGGGGACCCGTCAAAGATTCTATAGTTTTTCCAACCGTCTATTTTATTATGGCTATAATGAACAGGCTGCAATGTCAAGACTGCAATGCTGTAATATGGTGTGTGTGTGTGTGTGTCGGCGGGCGCGATCGAACAGTGGAAACATGAAAACATAGGCTACTCCGTTATTTTGTTCAGGACATCTACAGATATTATTTATAAATGTATAATTAAACTTGTTTAAATGTAAAGTTTGGTGTTGTTTTGTTTTTAAAATAAGTTAACGTTACCCTGTGTACATCTTTTTGCACGATGGAGGGTACGTTTTTAATCATGTTACATTGTTTTCCTGTTTAGTTAAGATTTCGACTGTTAGATAGAGTTAGATAGATTAGCTAGATAGAGTAATCTTGGCCAACTTCAAATTACGTGTTGCAAACCTGTCCTCTTTTGGTGAAAATAGTTATTGTAAGACTTTTGTAAAACTTTTCTTTTAAACTTTTTTTTTTAGCACTGCTTCACCTGTATGCTTCACCCCTGGTTTGTGTTAACGAAATATTAATGTTTTATAGATCTGCCTTGGATGCCTCCACATTCCGAAGTTGTCTAGAGAGATGGGGGATACATTTCCGTAATTGTAAAGTCGGAGGAGGATCTGACACACCATGCACACCATGAAATATATTTTTTAATTGACTTGATAACGGGTTAAGGTTAACAACCTTTTTTTTTTTTTTACTGTGTATTTGTATTTGATTTAACTATTTCACTACCTGCATGAATGAGCTGTCCTGACTTATTGATTAATTTATTAATTAAATGTTCTATTTATTGTGTATAGACATGATTAAAATCTTGCATTAAGGCCTGTTTCTATTTCATAATTCCACCTGTAATAGCAGTATTGAGTCTAATTAGTCGTTACTGCTTGAATCACCTAAAGAAGAAACATGAACTGGTTAACTGGAGTTTACTGGAAGTTTACTTTTCTTTTCTGCAATACAATAAGTAGGCCTAACTTTATCGAGGTAAAAGTTTCCCCGCTGTCACCAGACGTAGGTCTAGGAGTGGAGAGAAGAGTGACAAAATCACGGTAGGACTGTGCAAACAAAGTAGGCTATCTGTCTAGCATTGCCATGTCAGTGTATTGATTCATTGTCCCTTCATAGTTTGTAAGAGACATTTCAGGTTGGATGTATTTAATAAACTGAGCGAAGCCTATTCATCTGTTAATATGAAACGCAACTTGGCCATTGTAATTAAGGCTACAGCACATCTTGTACAACTTAAACCCTTGGTAGCTAGGTAACGATAAACAAACTGAAAGACCGCAATTCCTGATTTCGCTTTCATTCACTAAACAAAGACTATGGAAATTAAACATCACTTTTCTTTTTTTTTTTTTCTTTTTTTTTTACTTTATTTATACATTTCTCCACATATTACAAAATTCCAACCATTCCAGAACACAGTTGTACAATTTAACATATGTAGAGAAAAAGTGTAAAAAAAAAAAAAGGGTAAGATCAGAAGATAAGCAGGGGTCCAGGACAAACCTAATATAAAGGGAACAATTATTAACCCCAAATAAGAATGTTCAAAGAAACCCAATACATTATCAAATATGCAAAAATTACCCCTCAACCACCCCAACCCCAAAAAAAAATATGCAGGGAGTGTATGTTTCCATACAGTATATGCAAGGAGAGAACCCCACATTTTGTAAAAGTTCTTGAGAGAACCCTTCAGTGAGTGTCTGATTTTCTCCAGTTTAATACAGTGAAAAACGTCTTTAATCCACAAAGAGTGAGTAGGCGGGACAGATGATTTCCAATGCAGTAAAATCTGGCGTCTGGCCAGGAGGGTCACAAAGGCCACAAAATCTGCCTTGTACCGTGGACAGTAAACTGGCGAAGAAAGTGTACCAAACAGTGCTGTTATAGCCACAGGTTCAATTGTTGTCTCAACTACCTCTGACATTGTCTCAAATATATCAGTCCAATATCCATGTAGGGTTGGGCAGAACCAAAACATATGTGCCAGGGTTGCAGGAGCCTGACGACAACGGTCACATATAGGATCAATGTCAGAATATATTTTAGAGAGTTTGACCTTACTCCAGTGAGTGCGATGGAGTATTTTGCATTGGATCCATCCATGTTTGACACACACAGATGAGGAATGCACCCTGTATAAAATACTCTCCCATAGTTCATCTGAAATTTCCTCTAATAAGTCTTCCTCCCACTGAGTTTTTATAGATAGCAGTGAGCTTCTATGTAGGGAACATATTTTGCCATAAAAAAAAGAAATCATCCTTTTCCCAATAGGTAGTGGCTCAAGGAATAAATCTATGGAAGTGGGAGTGGGGAGCCTAGGAAATTGAGGGTACATATTACGGATAAAACTGCGAGCCTGCAAGTATCGGAAAAAATTGTTTCTGGGCAGTGAAAACTTATCCACGAGTTGTTGAAAGGATGCAAAAACATCGTCTATATATAAATCTTTAAACATTGATAGGCCGTATGTTGCCCACTGGGAAAAAGTATTGTCCATCATTGATGGTGGAAAAGCAAAGTTTGACGCTATAGGGGCAGACATAGAAAATGTTTGCAATCCATAATACCGCCTAAACTGTCTCCAGATTCGCAGTGAAGTTTTTACAATATAATTTTTTGTATAAGGAGAAAATGAACTGTTAATAGGGGAATATAACAGGGCAGTTAATGTAGTAGGAATACATGAAGTTACTTCCATGGCAAGCCACATGGGTGAGCACTGTGATTGGACCTGGTTTAACCAGTACTGGAAAACCCTGAAATTAGCTGCCCAGTAATAGTGTCTAAAGTTGGGCAAACCCATACCCCCAAGAGACTTAGGTCGTTGAAGAAGTGCTTTGCTAATTCTAGCAGTCTTTTTATCCCAAATAAACTCTGAAATTAATCTGTCTACTCTCTGAAAGAATGATTGAGGGAGAAAAATGGGAATACACTGAAACAAATACATAAACTTTGGGAGGGTATTCATTTTAACAGAGTTAATTCTACCAGCTAAGGATATAGGAAGTACCGACCATCGTTCAAAGTCTTTCTGAACCTGAAGCAGTAGATTATCAAAATTAAATTTTAAAAGATCTTGAAATCTATTGGTTATACAGACCCCGAGATATTTAAAATTGCACTGTGCAATTTTAAATGGTAACGTATGCAAAGGGTATTTATTGGCCACTGCATTCAATGGGAAAAATTCACTTTTGCCTAAATTTAGCTTGTAACCAGAAATAAAACCAAATAATTTTAAATTGTTAAGAACCGCAGGTACTGAAATAGAAAAATCTGAGATATAAAGAAGAAGATCATCTGCATACAATGAGACCTTCTGTTCAATACCTAATCTTGTTATTCCTTTTATTAATGGGTCAGACTTTAAAGCAACGGAAAGAGGCTCAATGGCAATAGCAAAAAGAAGGGGGCTTAAAGGGCATCCTTGGCGGGTGGAACGGTAAAGATTAAAGTATTCTGAACGAATATTATTAGTCCTAACTGAGGCCTGAGGAGCAGAATACAGCAACTTCACCCATGAAATAAAATTCTCACCAAAACCAAATTTTTTTAATGTATAGAAAAGATACTCCCATTCTACCCGGTCAAATGCTTTCTCAGCATCCAATGACAGGGCAGCTTCTGGGATAGAAGGGGGTGAAGAATTATAAACAACATTACATAATTGCCTAATATTAAAAAAAGAATGTCTACCCTTAATAAAACCAGTCTGGTCTGAAGATATGATTGAAGGCAATACAGATTCTAGACGCACAGCCAATAATTTTGATAAAAGTTTAAAATCAACATTAAGCAAACTAATTGGACGATATGAAGAGCAGTCCAAAGGATCTTTATCTCTTTTTAGGATCAGGGAGATTGAGGCCTGATTAAGTGTTTGAGGGAGTTTTGATCAATTGAATGATTCGTTGTACATGTCCAATAATATGGGAGCCAATTTGTTCAAAAATTTCGTATAAAATTCTAATGGATACCCATCCGGTCCAGGACATTTGCCACTTTGCATCAAGGAAGCAGCTTTAGTAAGTTCATCTGTAGTGATGGGTACTTCTAGCTGATCAACAAAATTAGAATCCACTGTAGGGATACTGAGGGTACTAAAAAAATTATCAAAGTCAGAGAGGTTGGCAGTTTGTTCAGATGTATAAAGGGAAGTATAATAATCTTTAAAATGATTGTTAATTAATATGGGATCTGTTGTTGTCCCTGAAGGTGTTTTAATTTGGGGAATAAGGTGGGAAGTTGCTTCCTGCCGCAGTTGGAGAGCTAGCAGCCGACCGGCTTTGTCTCCCTCCTCATAATACCTAGACCTAGTTCTAAGCAGTAAATTCTCTACATGACTTGTTGAGAGTATATCGAATTCTGCTTGTAATGCTTGGCGTTCCTTATAAATATCTGGAGATGGGGTAACAGCATATATATTATCTAATTTAGTTATTTTCTGCGTTATCTCAGAACGCCTCTTTTTGTTTAACCTTGCCTTATGGCAAGTATATGAAATTATTTCCCCCCTAAGAAATGCCTTCAGGGCTTCCCAAAAAAGAGATGCAGATATCTCCGGACTGCTATTTGTGGATATGAAAAAATCTATTCGCTGAGAGACAAATTCCACAAAACTGTTTTCTGATAGCATGCGGGTGTTGAATCGCCACGGTGGGCGTGTACCACTGAGCCCCTCAACGTAAATATTCATGGTAACTGGTGCATGGTCCGATATTACAATAGCATTGTAATTGCACGACTCCACTGATTGGATAAGTCTATTATCTATTAAAAAATAATCAATACGTGTAAATGTTTGATGAACATGGGAAAAGAAAGAAAATGCTTTACCACATGGATTAAAGAAACGCCATGGGTCAGAAATGGCAAATTCTTCCATAAAAGACTGAATTACCCGAGCAGATTTTGAGGGTGAATTACGTCTGAGAGAAGAACGATCAAGGTCAGGATTAAGCCAACAGTTGAAGTCCCCTCCCATAATAATAGAATATGAAGAGGTGTCTGGCAATGAGGAAAATAAATGTCTAAAGAATTTGTCGTCGTCCCAATTAGGGGCGTAAATGTTAACTAAAAGAAGTGCAGTGTTACCAATTCTCCCTGAGACGATGACAAATCTGCCATTAGGATCCGTTTTAACATCTAAACACACAAAGGGCACTGATTTATGTATAAGGATTGCTGTCCCTCTGGCTTTACCCTGGAATGTGGAATGATAAACCTGGCCTACCCATCTTCTTTTTAGTAGCTGATGGTCTTTTGTTTTGAGATGAGTCTCTTGGAGATAAACGATATGTGCCCCCAAATGATGAAGATGATGTAGTACCTTACTGCGTTTCACTGGTTCGTTTACCCCTTTGCAGTTCCAACTAACAAACTTTAAGTTGTTACCTCCTGCTCTGTACCCTGTCTTAGACTGTGACATGTTTAAAGTAAAAGTAATAAATCAAGTGTACAAGTAATAATGATAAAATAATAATAATAATAATCTGGCAAAACACTGTAGGTGGCACAAAAAAAAGAAAAAGCATCTCCCCAAACGAGATACAGATACAACCCCCCTTAACATTAACACTTAAATAGACACACTGTAACAACACCAGCGCTAACTAACAAAACTCGCGTAATGTTGCTTCGAAAAAGGTAACAGTTTTTTAAGTATGAAAATATAAAAATATCACTGAACAGAACAGCAGTCATGGAGTTCTAACCAGTCCCCTATATCAGCAAATAATAGTTCAAAAAGATGATAATAGAGGGGACATGATAATTACAATCATGAGCTCTCAATAATGAAGGACCAGCCAATATGAAAAATAAACATAATAATATCCATCTATGTTGCTCAGGCCGATACTTGCCCCATCCGTAAATTACTATGACTCGCTACCTGACGCATCTGCAGGTTTCACGTTACTGCGAACGAAGTTTAGTGCAGCAGATGGCTCCGTAAACTTGTGTGAAACTCCATCAGGTAACGTGATCCTCAGCACGGCAGGGAAAAGCAAGCCAAACTTGACTCCAGGACATGAATGGAGGATGCGTTTAACATCTCTGAATGAAGCCCGCTTCTTAGCCACAGCAGTAGTGTAATCCGCGAAAATGGACAGCCTCTTTCCGTTGTAATAGAGAGGGGAGAGATCCGCGGCTCTTTGAAGAATCTCAGTACGCACATGAAAGTAATGCACTCTGATGACAAAAGGGCGAGGAGGTTCTCCTTTCTTTGGTTTTTCACGGAGTGTACGATGTGCTCGATCCAGCAAGGGTTTATCCTGGAGCTGCAAAATCTCCTGCAAAAGTTGGGCCACATATTCAGTGGGGCGCGAACCCTCGCAGCCCTCGGGAAGCCCCACTAAGCGAATATTGTTTCTCCTGGAGCGCCCCTCCAAATCTTCGCACTTAGAGTCAAGATGAGTTACGCGCTCACTGAGCGACGTTATCAAATTCTCAAGCTCCGTAAGGCAATCGCTATGATCAGACGAAGATCGCTCCAGTTCTTTTATGGTACTAGTGTTGGCTTCGACCATCTGTTGCAAAGGTTCCAACCAGCCTTTGACGTCTGATCGCACTGAAGTAATCTCAGAGCGTAAGTCAGAAGATAATGAATCAATTTTCTGACAAATCTCATTCTTGACAGAGTCCAACATTGTCTGAAGACAAGTGACAGTCCCGGGTGATTCATCCGCGGGGCACACATTCGCCGTGGACCCGTTAGCGTCGCCTGAGGAGAGCGGGGCTTTGCTGCGGCCTCCTTTACCCGCGTCGCCTTTTGACCGAGACGACGACATATTTACACTTATAATCAGTGTAAGAATAGTACCAGAGTTTAGGAAGTTGGTTTTAAGTTATATAACAAAAAATAATAATAATTGTGCTGTTCAATATATGAGTAAATCTGCTACCTTCCCCGAGAGCGATCGAAAACACGTCTTACATTCTCAACGCGCAACCGTTATCCCGATTTAGAAATTATTTATCTAAACATCACTTTTCCATCAAAAAACGTGTTGTAAAAAACATAACTTATTAGATTTAAGACCTAGGTTCGCTAGCTAGTTCTGTGCCTGCCTGTGTGCGCTATGGTGCGCGCTGACCCTGGTCGACGAGAACCCGCATGAGAGATGTGACGCAGGACGTAACCCCGCCCCCCGGGCGAGATGCCCCAAAATGTATGAATCCCCTAAGGACCCTGATGCTGACGCAGTTTAGTTTGAGGTACGAGCGCTATTATTACTATATGCGCAAGACAGACCTAACGCGATGAGAACGCCAGTTCATCCGAGATCGATAAAGAGTAATCACATGTGTGCGTGCATCAAAGAGTAAGTTAATCTTTTATTATACTGTGTTATTTACACTGTGAATGTGCGTAAATTTGTCTTTAAAGACGTGATTAACACATGCAGTAGCACACGTGTCTGTAAGATAATCCTATTATACGATCGCTGTATAGACATATTTCCAGTGTTAATGTCATACGAAATACAGATTGTATTCACTTGCTTATGGATGTTTTATCAGTGTGTATATTTATACTTTTATTCTTGTTTCTCTTTTTAGAACCACACTTAATTAAATACTGTTCAAGTTTGAAATGAGTGGTCTATGAGTGGTGTGTGCATCTGGCTCCTCCTAAACGGACATCACTTATTTGTTCTGATCGGACAATCTTTGGTGGTTGCCACCGGGTATTAATTAGCCCTAAGAGCTTAACAATTCTTTACAGTAATCATGTCACTGTAAGCTCCGATTTCCATAGAAACAGTTCTGAGATGCGCGTTCAAGACTGCACAGGCGAATTGGCTGGACAAACATGTTATTAAATCAGAGCACAAAAGTGAAACAGGGCGGCATACCCTTTTTTGGGTAACAGGGTAATGACTGCCCTCCTGCAGCTCAAAGGTAGCAACCCTCCGGCCAGACTTGTCTCCTGGTTTCTCCTGGACAACTCGCTCGTCAGCGCGTGTGCGCTCGGTTCATGTGTATTGTGACTCCTGCTTTCCAGCATAAATTGTTTATGTGATCGCTGGGTTGCTGGTGAAGTATGAAAGTGGAGTGAATATCCACCCAGTTTTGGTGCCCAATTCTTAACCTCAGCGTGGTTTGATGCATGATTCTCTGGTTTATTAATTAAATGATTTTCTTCTGTAACTTTTATTTAAGTTTCTGTTGTTTGTTGTTGTTGTTATTTGTTTTGTTTATTTGGAGACCATTTTGTTCATTTTGTTTCTCGTTATAAGAGCCGAGGCTTCAGGGCCGGCCGCTCATAGGCCCTCGTGTGCTGTGGTGGGATTCTGTCTGTTCTGGTGGGAGTGCTGTGTGTTCATGCTTGACCTTATTGGTGTATATATATATATACACAGTACAGGCCAAAAGTTTGGAAACATTACTATTTTAAATGTTTTTGAAAGAAGTTTCTTCTGCTCATCAAGCCTGCATTTATTTGATCAAAAATACAGATTTTTTTATATATATTGTGATATATTATTACAATTTAAAATAATTGGTTTTCAATTTATTATACTTTAAATGATCATTTATTTCTGTGATGCAAAGCTGAATTTTCAGGATCATTACTCCAGTCTATCACATGATCCTTTAGAAATCATTCTAATATTCTGATTTATTATGAGTGTTGGAAACAGTTCTGCTGCCTAATATATTTGATGAATACAAGGTTAAAAAGAACTGCATTTATAAAAAAATATATATATATAAAAAAAAATTATAATAATATAAATCTTCTTTACTATCACTTTTTATCAACTTAACACATCCTTGCTGAATAAAAGTATTGATTTATTTCAAAAAAAGAAAGGAAAAAAAAAGACTGACCCCAAATGACTGACCAGTCGTGTATATTGTTGTTACAAAAGATTTCAATTTTTAAAACAGTTGCTTCTTTTTTTTTTTTTTTTTTATCAAAATATCCTAAAAAAGTATCACAGGTTATGAAAAAATATTAAGCAGCAGAACTGTTTCCAACTTTGATAATGAATCATCATATTAGAATGATTTCTAAAGGATCATGTGATAGACTGGAGTAATGATCCTGAAAATTCAGCTTTGCATCACAGAAATAAATGATAATTTAAAGTATAATAAATTGAAAACCAATTATTTTAAATTGTAATAATATATCACAATATATATATTATAAAAAAATCTGTATTTTTGATCAAATAAATGCAGGCTTGATGAGCAGAAGAAACTTCTTTCAAAAACATTAAAAATAGTAATGTGTCCAAACTTTTGACCTGTACTGTCTAATATAGGAGTCTTGTGCTCATTAAACTAGTTCCCCTGCCAGTGGTAAGCCTCGGCCTCCTTTTCATGTTTGGTTTCTTTAATGTTTGTATGTGTAACCTGCTCCTTCAGTCTTTTAATGTTTTAAGATTACTGCTTGATGATTGAAATAAAACTTTTGTATCTTTTGGCATCCACGTCTCAGGCCCTCCTTTCGATAACCACGTTCCTGTGTGTCCTTTGTAGGTGGTTAAAATCATTCATATTTATATTTCTCTGTCTAACAGGGTGGTGTAGTCACACTTGCTCTCGCTCTCGGCGTCCCGCTACATTTTCATTAGATGTCCCTCAACAACATGTTCTATCTCATATTAAATTGGTTTAACGTTTTTCTTAAAGTACAGCTAAGCCACCACTACAGTGATTTTTTTTGTGGCTTAAAATAATTGACCCATCCCATTCCATTAGCCATTCATTCTCATTAAAAACATCACTATGAGTTTCCTGGACCAACATTACACCGATTTTCTTTTGTTTAATCAGTTCATAAAGCATTGCTCTTTTCTTGCTGTCTCGTGCACCATTTAAATTAAGTGTGCCCAATTGTATCCTACTCATAAAAAAGTAATATGAGCACACCAGTAACAAACACTCAAAAAAAAAAAAAAGAAGCTAGACTGATTCGAATTCATCGTCAATTTTCTTCAGCCTAAAGTCTTCTTGTTCAGTGAAAGCTCCACCCTCCTTCATTAAAGCCCTGGTTGAATCTATAAACAACTCACGATCTGGGAAGTAATCCTCTACATTTACACCTTTCATGCCTTTCGTTGTCTGAAGAAACTTTTTTCTATTTTGTCCGATGTGTAAGCGCTGCGGACAGATCGCTTCTGTGAAGCTGAGCTCACAGAGTCTGACACAGCAGACTCCTCAACATTACTCGAGTCTGAGTCCACCTCGCATCTCCAACAGCTGTTCCAGTAGCTTTTTTACTATCTTACTTACTTTTTACTTACTTTTCCTTTGAGTATTTAAAAATACATGTCAACATCCAAAGCATCTTCTAATATGGCCTGCTCACTGACCTCAGAAACACCACCTTCATGCACATTTTCGTTTGTGGCCACACTCTCATGTTTATTACTTTCACGATCGTCAATTCCATTTTTGTCAACACAAGATACTGTATCCCTCGTTTGTGGATGATCTGTATTACTAAGCGTTTCGTCTGTGTTGTGATTCTGATCTGCACTCTTCTCAGGGCACACGCGTATCACGTGACCCTCTTGTCCACAACCAAAACACTTCATCGGATCCGAGGTAGCAAAAATAACATATGAAAATCCTCAATCTTACTGTGCGTTCACACCGGACGCGAATAGCGCGTCAAATTCGCACCTGCCGCGTCTAGTTATACGCTTGACCACTTTGTGTCCATTCGCGCGTCAAGAGCGAAATTGACGAGCGTAAAAACAAAAGTTTGAAGTAAAATTTACGCGCATCAGAGGCGAAAGTTTCAAAAGTTTCGAAACCCATTGGCGGCCATCTTTTTACAAGATGTCTTATGTTGATCGATCATTTATCGAGAGAGTCACCGCTCTGTATTTGCTCTGGAGAGCAGAACAGCGGCGTAGGGATCATCGTCGCCGTATTTGGGTCCACCAGACCCTTCGGAGGCGAACCCAGTTTGGCGAGTTTCACCATTTGCTCCAGGAGCTGCGCCTGGATGACGGCCGCTATCAGCGGTGCTTCCACCTGTCCCGCGCCCAGTTTAATGACCTGTTGTCCCGCATCGGAGCGAGGATCACCCTCACCCTCACCCACACAATCTGTAATTTATTTTTGTATTGATGATAAATGGAGCCAGCCTCCAAAAATAATTAACCTGTCCTGTGTTTTTTTTTCCTTTTTTTTTCTCACACAACACTGTCCAGACACAAACTATTCTTATACACTATTATACACTATATTGGTTGTCTTTACATTAGAATAATAATGTTTCATATAATCTGGATTTAGATATGGAATAAATTGCATTCAATACAAAATGAATATTTTGAAGTCAAGTTTTTATGTGATAAAAGATTTACTTTGTTTTTACTTCACCACGTGACAGCAGCAAGCAGGCTCCTGATTGGTTAACGTGGCGCAAATTGATGCAGAAGTTCAGATTTTTCAGCTAGGGTGGCAGACGCGAATTCGCGTCAAACGCGTGAATGCACAAAAAGCACTACATAAAATCATTTAATTTACCAAATCAACTTTTTGGTATGTATATGTATTGTAACTGCAGTTTGTTAGCTAGCTAGCTGCTAATGTTTTTTTTGTTGTTGTTTTTTTTGTTGCAAAATGGGTAAAGAATGTCATCACCAGAACATCACAACTTGTGATCACATAGTCTCAGACAAGTTGATGAAGTTACAGTGTCTTCATGTCATGAAGTTATTCCTCACAAAGAACAGATAAGTTGGTACATACCAATTACTCATATTTGAAACCTTATTTTACAAAATTCCAAAAGATCTGGAGAGAGTGAGAGAACAGCTTATCCATCCAGTGTCACATAGATAATACTTCATTGGACTGGGCTACAGCAGGAAACATGGTGAGATAAGCTTTAATTAATTCATTTCAATTTATCTGTGGATTATGGGGGTTAAAAATAGAAAAGTGACATGGCAACTTTTGTTTGCAACTTTTGTCTCTGTCTAACAGAGAGTGCAATACAAATGGCGGAAACATTCTTGGTTAAATGTCTCAAACCATCAACGGACATAGATACATTTGACGACCTACGCATTGCTGCGTTCGATAGTAATGCCCTTAAAGCTGTAGTAGGTAACTTTTGTAAAAATGTATTTTTTACATATTTGTTAACACTGTCATTATGTCCTGACAGTAGAATATGAGACTGATAATCTGTGAAAAATATAATCAAGCTTCTCTGGCTCCTCCCAGTGGTCCTATTGACATTTGCAGAAATACACCGCTCCCGGTCAGAAACAACCAATCAGAGCCAGGAGGAGTGTCTTAGCAGTGTCAATCAAGCTCGTGTCAAGATTGCCGATGTGCCGCAGCTGTGCTAATGGCGGACAAACAACCAAAACTGCCAATTTCTCGAGTGGCACCTGCTCATACAACAAAGACAGGTAAACGGAAAAAGACAGATGACGATAAACAAGCCCGTCGGAGCCCATTGACTCAGTGTCAAAACTCTAGCCGCATAACATACAGATAAAATGTCACGCACTGTGCAAAGCAACAATTGAAACCTGCTAATTCACTGGCTTGTCATGTTGCTGAAATAATGTACTAGCAAACCTTATTTAGCATTACATATCGCTATAATAATTACTTACATACTGTAACGTTACCGTTATATTATCTTACTAGCTATTTATAACTTATAGAAAAAGTGCAACGTTATGAAGTTACATTACATGTATTGCAAAATACGTAATGATTTGAGGACCAAGTTTGTAGTCAAAGTATGGGCAGGCCATGATAGTCAATGTAAAGCATATTGTTGATGTTTCGTCCCTACCAGTGAATGTGCGATAACTATTTATCCGCCGTCGGTGGCCCTGTTTACTAGCCTGCGCGTTCACGGAGGAGGGCTGCAGCGCATCAGAGAGTAAGGGGGAGTGACCTGTAAGTTGTGCTTGTTCAAATTTTCAGGCTAAGTCAACGTTTTCTAAAAACTCCCTACTGCATCTTTAAGATGGACTTTGAGAGGACCGCACCTCAACTAATGCAAGAAAACATATACAAAGAGCCTATTATCAACAGCAGCTTTGGGTCCAAGCACCATTTACAGACGCCACCTCGATCTTCAATGCAGATGCTTATGGTTTTGCAAGAAAGGGCAGTTTATTAGTCCCTGAGATTGTAATCTCAAAACCTGAAGGTTTGCCAGATCCCTGCTCGTGTGGCAAGTGTGCACACAAGAATGGGTGTCCCTGTCGGGTAGCTGGTATCCGTTGTTGCAAGTACTGCAAATGCAAGGGAGGCAATAGTTGTAAAAATTCTATAACTGAATGAGCTCTCAACATCATCATACAGGGAATAAACCTGTTGTTTTGTATTTCTCACTTTAAGTTAACGTTCCAATGATAATAGCAAGGTTTGATGTAAAATGTCTGTATATTAATCAAATGCTTCTTTTCTTTCTTTTAAAAAAGTCCCTTGTTTGTGTACAATTGTATTTATAATTTTCCATTCAATACAGCACAAAACAGGACTTCTTAATATGAAGATTAAACTGGTAGAAATGTATGAGGATATCTATAAATAGAAGAAAAAGTCCCATTCACCTGTAGTGTGATAATAGTGTCACCGGTTGTGATAATTTTCAGGACTTTCGTCCCGGGTAGAGATTTTGGCACACATCCCACGTTGTTCAATGGGGTCATATTAGTCTATAACAGTTGAGATATTCTCCGCTAAATGAAGCTCATACAAATCTTACCCAGGACCTAGACTAAAAAACACTTTTTGCACCAGGCTGTAAATATATATATACATTTTTCTGCTGTAAGCACAGCAACAGTTAAAAGCTGTCTACACTTGATGTGACAAAGTGACCGTTACAAATCCATTTGTTCTTCGTGTCAGAAGTAGCGTATGTCATAAAGAGAAGTGAACATCAGCTTCTTGTCTGGGATTTGTCTTGTCCCGCCGGATCCAGTGCCGATGGTTTTTATTGTCTTTAGTTGCGTTTCGCTGCTCGCGTCACATGTAGACACGGTGACATTGAAACTATTTCAGGTGTTTCTCAGATACAAATCTTTCAATTTTCATAATTTTTGGTGAATTTATGTGGTAGTTTGAGGTGGGGGTGCCAGATTTTGTTAAAGGTTTAAAGGGGGGCATGATCAAAAAAGTTTGAGAACCACTGTTTTAGCATCAAATTATCAGAATTTCAAATTTCGTTTTACATTGTATGACCCCAGCTAGCAAAAATTGTGCGGGCCGAGAGCGGCCCGATTAAGGCTAAAACAATCGGCCAATCCTCGGCATGAATCTAGGTCCGATTGCTCAGCGAGCGCTCGGTTTTAACGCGGCCCGATTAAGGCTAAAGACACTCGGCCGAGCGCTCGGTTTTAACGCGGCCCGATTGCGGAAACCCGAGTGAGAGGACGTATAGCTCGCCTCCAATCCCGTTCCTTATTTGGGCTTATTTGAACTTTGATTTCCATTCACATCAGGTTAATACTAAAATTGCTTAGCAGCCGTTATTTATGCAAGATAAACAAAGTAAAACAGCACAAGGAAGACAGGTTTCATGTTTAATGCATTTTTTATTGGACCACACTACAAAAATAGGATAAACACTTTTTAATAACAGATTTGAATAGAATAGAAATATCACAGCATTAATGTAGAATCAAGGAGTTCAAATACCATTTTCCAATATCAACATTTTTAACTTTGAAACATTTAATTCTGGCCCACTGCATTTGAGTTGTCTACGCACACACACTTTTTAATAACAGATTTGAATTGAAAAGAATAGAATAGAATAGAACAGAATAGAAATAATATCACAGCATTAATGTAGAATCAAGGAGTTCAAATACCATTTTCCAATATCAACATTTTCACTTTGAAACATTTAATTCTGGCCCACTGCGTTTTTGAGTAGTCTACGCACACACTTTTTAATAACAGATTTGAATTGAAAAGAATAGAATAGAAATAATATCACAGCATTAATGTAGAATCAAGGAGTTCAAATACCATTTTCCAATATCAACATTTTTAACTTTGAAACATTTAATTCTGGCCCACCGCGATATTTGAGTTGTCTACGTTGTCTGCCTGTTCGCCCTCTGACTTCGGCCACCATCCCTATCAGAGGCTAACCACAGACACCTGGTGATGAGCAGCTCTGTTTCCTCTTCTGTAGAATCTTTGGTCAGGGCATTGCGGCGGACTGCATCTGAGAAAAACACAAGATAGAAGAGGGCAGCATGACCACGTGATGTTACTCAGCAACAACCAAAACTTAATTTGGATGCAGGGCTCTACACTTACATTTCTTTTTAATTTAAAAAGTTTAGGAGCACAGTCAAATTTAGGAGCACCTTCTGATCAATGACAAATTAACCTACCCATTAAAAGGCGGTATTTGATAAAATGACTTGCCGGGGCATTTTTTTTTTTAAAAAGCGCATTTTCTTAACTAAATCACAGCCTTTGTGATTTCATGATAGCACTATGCTATATTATGATTGTAAATGGTTTTAAATAGATCGCGTAGCCTTAGAAAACGGTGTAATAATGTTATTCATGGATTCTCGTCTGTGGAATGCGCCACTTCCGGTATTTTGCCGGTTACTCAACACGGGTAAATTGCTATTGAGGATTTTTTTTAATCGAGTGCTCGACTTTAATCGAGGAATCGTTGCAGCTCTAGTTTCAATGGAGGGTGCACCCATAGAACCTGATCAGGTCAGTCGCACTGGTGCTCCTAAATACTTTGTCACCGTCACAGCCAGTAAATAAATAAATAAATAAATAGGTTGCACTGTAGAGCCCTGGGGTGTCACCACAGTGCAGTTATCCAGTAGGCATGTGCCGGTATCAAATTTTCATGCTGCGATTAATTGATTGAGCTTTTATCACGGTATACGGTATTATCACGATATTTTAATTGCCCAAGAGAAACGGATGGATTGGGGGGGGGATGTAGAAAAAAAAACAACTTGCATCACAATAGGTGTAATTGTAATTGTCAAAACATTTGGTAACTAAACAGAATTTTACACAATTTTCACGATTTCAATTCAATTCTTGGGATTTGATTTCAATCTTGATTCAATATTGACTCTTTGGATAAATATTAGGTAGGCTACATGGTAATTTTTCTCAAGAAAAAATATATCTCTCATAATGCTGTAAACATAGGCCTACAGAGAGCCCTGTCAGCTGGTATTATTAAAGGTTAAAAATTAACAAATTAAATTAAATATAATTTGGATTTCATTATAATAACAATTATGACACAAGTAAAAATATAATACAAATGTGATATAGTGCACATATTTAGCAAAATACTCCTCTCTATAGCTATTTTTTCTAGTCAACTAACGTGTTGGTCATTAAATGGCTTTCCTGAGGTAAATGTAACGTTCTGTGACATAATTGTTCACCTGCAGTTTTATTGATCTTTTCGTGGTTGAAAAACACTGATTGATCGATATTATGTATGAGACATAAATACATTTAGGTAAGTTGTACTGTATCTTTAAATAAAAAAGTTAACTTGAACTGAGGCGTTACAGCGATCGTCACGTCACATTTACAAGCACCAAAACGGTATTTATTGTCTGAATTTCGTAATAAAATGGACAGAATCTGATAGATGAGATTTTTTTTCATATCAAAAGTAACCTGCTCTGTCTAGTCTGTCGGTGTCAGTGTCCTCTTTGCTCCGTGATTTTTCTCTGCGTGAGAAAATGGATGTGTGGCTCGAGAGCGTGTGAAAAGAGTCTCACGCTGAATGCGTAGAGATGGCAGCCCTGCTTTTAGAAGAGGGATAAATCCTTTATTTTACTGTCTATGGATAAATCGTCGGCAGCGTTCCTCCTTCCGCCATACTTCTTCTCCATGTGAGGATTCATTACATTAGACTAGAGTGCGCCCTGCGCCGCATGCACACAGTGCTTCTTCATGTGGGGATTGTTTACATCAGAGTGCGCACGTGTTTCGCGCAGCATATACGCAGTGTTTAAGCGGTTGATGGAAAATAAGCTAATGCGCGTTCTATAAATATAAATTCTGATCTATTATTTTTCACGGTATTCTGAAGTGCCCGCGATAACAATATCGTGCATATTCATTACCGCGATTTATCGCATTACCGAATACCGGCACATGTCTATTATCCAGCACTGACACTCACCCAGAACCACACTTTTAATGAGTCTCGCCAGCGAAGTGTTCATTGCTCTTTTCAGGACCTGCCCCACAGTGTCTTTAAGAGTCATGCCTCCGACCATTCCAAGGAGAACAGTCTGAAACAAAGACATGTAACTCGTTAGTTATTTAAGGAATATAGCATGAGTGAGAGTGGGGACTGACTTTTAGGAATGATCTGATTAATGCATAATTTAACTCACCAAATTCTTCTTCTCCTCTGGATTCTTTAACGTCTCCTCCAAACATTGTAGCTCCTCAATAGTTGAAAGTAGGAGCCCAAAATGTGTTGGGTCTGGCGTGAAGTCTGGAACTGCTGGAGATTTGTAGGAGCTGCATCAGGATGAGCAACTGCTGCTCTCTGATAGAATCAAGCTGGATGAGGATCTCCTTAGCAATTGCTGTAAGACACAAGAAAAAGCAGGCATAACAGATTAGTAGCAAAACATTGTACGTAGATATGTCAGAGTAAACCGAGAGAGTTCACTTTGTAGAATTCCTACCTGTAGGCACAGCCTCCTGAGAAGACCTGTCTTTTGTGTCTTCCATGGTGTTGCTTTCCATGGTTGTGTTGACATTTCTGCCTTTATAACTGAGGGGATTATAATCAGAGGAAGGTTAAGTTTAAAATAAAAATGTTGAATGTAATATATTTTTCTCCTGGTCCTTATTTTAAATAGGTCATACAAAATATCAATATTATCGACTGATATGAAACGCTTACATCATGATACAGTTTTCAGTCATATCGCCCAGCCCTAGGGTAGCTAATAAACTTTTCAAACCTGTCTGTACAGACCGCATTTAGCCAAAGGTAATGTTGATGTTAGCTATAAAGTGCGATTTCAGTTTGCGCCATAAAAGTACAACTAGAGGCCAATTCACACATTCACAAGTCACCAACAAAAGTTGGTCGTTGTATTCAGAATGTTATGAAAAATAAGTGTCATGTTCACACTGCCCCAACAGAAACCGACAAACTCAAGCACCCACGGAAAAACACGAGATATTCATTCATTTTAACCAATACAAGTAAAAGATTGCAGCTTTCAGACACAACTTTCTTCTCGTTTTATATTGTTAAATGTCGAGAGTGCATCTGTTACAGGCCCCTGTGCAAAAGGCCATTAAATGCACTTCACGACGTCATACACAGCGTTCACAAAATGGCGGACGGTCTGCGCATAGATCTTCACAACCCAGAACATTAATACACAAAATATTTGCAGCATGAACATATGTTGTATCATACCTGTAAAACCAGGAGCAAACGTGTCAGCGTAATCATAATCCCCAGCAACTGTGAGGTCGCCGGCGCAGCTGCTCCTCTACCGTTATAAGAGTCCTCAGTTCATTTTCATAATAAGAGTCCCGATCTCACTCAGCAACAGACATGACCCAGCTTTCAGCAGACCAAAGTCCCACATCATTCCTCTATTTACATAAGTAAAATAAATATTTTCTTACAGGATCAAAATGTGCACATACTTTAGGACAAAACGTGTTTGTTGGCGTTTGTCTGTGCGGTATGAATTGGCCTTAAGCCAGCTAACATTTGTTCCACTTTATTTTCTTCCACAGATCAAAGACTGTGCTCGTAAATATTATTCACGTAAATTGCATTCAATAAAAATGGTGTCTAGCCTAGCAACTAATTCTTTGCCAACTAGCAGAACGAAAATATGAGCTGCTAGCGCAAAAACAGCGCAGCTAACGTTAGTCAATGTTAGCTTCGTTAACTTCGCGCCATAAAAGCTTTCATATTACCCCCATTTGCACTACTTTACTCAGACAAAAATTGTATATTGTTGTCCTAATTAATAGAATTCGAGTTCTGAATTCTTTCTTTTCGTTTCATCTAGGGAAGCACTGTCAAATGAACATGAACAAAGTTTAAACGGATCGATAATAATCAACATTTAATCAGCAACAGTTCGAAATATGTAGGTTGACGTAACTCGATTGAAACTATGCTCGGCGTGAAATGTTGATGCTTTTTAAGGAAATTGAACACAACTTACCTCAAGTTCACTGTAATGACGCAGGATCGAAAAGGGATGATTTTAAGTCAGGCGTTGAGTTTTATCTCACCGAAAGTTGTGCACACGTCTTGCGTGCTGACGCTCGCTGCAGCAACTGTTGAAATCGGCTTCATACCGGTAAACGCATCTGAGCCGAGCGCCCAGAGTTTAACCGTCACTGCTGGTAAACATTTGAAATAGCCAGTAAAATGAATTTTAGACTCAGTGTTAATTTTAGACTACCCAACTACTCAGCCGATGCGCGACTGCAATCACCGTGACTGTGCGAGTGATGTCGAGCGCCCATGCATTTTTAAAATACACGTAAAGAATCTTCATGACAACTAAATATTTTTGCTATGGTTATAAATATTAAAAATTGCTCTGTGCAAAATGACTCTATTATTATTATTATTTACCGCATATATTTTGTTTTGGACAACGACATTCGACGAGTATAACATACTAAGATACAGTCAGGAATTTACGTCAATTTTAAAATAATTTTTATGTTAATTATTGCTACATTAAAACCATCCTTGATTTAACCTAAGCCGAGTCATTTCCAGAAGTGGTCCAGATCATACAGCAGAGCCGACCAGTTACGGTGAACATGAATCGGCCCAGTGCTTTACAGCCGTAACAAAAATGCATGTGCCAGAGCGAGCTGCGGGCCACAATCGGCCCGGTTAACACACGCCGATGCCGAGTCTGAGCCGCAGGCGCCGCGGGGCAGCCGAGCTCGGGCCGATTATACATGCTATCTGGGACCTAACAAAGCCTCATTTTCTGAAATCACGTGACTTGGCCATTTTAATACGCACTTTAAAACACAGATATGAAACAGAATGTTGAGTCTTCGTACCTTTGTATCATTTAATGTTTTATTTGAAAAGGAATAAAGAGAAAAATCTGCCACATGCACTCTTTAATACACAGATAAAATATATAAAATATTACAGAAACAACTCTAAACTCATTTATTAATTACACATTGACTGTTTATTAATGTCACATTAATATAATCCATTGCTTTCTGCAGAATGGAAACTCTGAAGATGCGTTTAAAGAAGGCTTTGCCTATATTAGCGTGTTTGTTCCCCCTGCTGGTCTTTTTATATTCTGCACTTTGGATTGGTTTTATTCAGTTTCGGGGGTTGGGTTCAAAAGAACAAGCGCATGTTGAATTTGCCATCAGTCTATAGCAATAACAACACTTAAACGAGGCACTGCCTGTAAGTGGAGTTTAATTATTCTTGATTTTGGCATTTTGTATGTTTATGAGGGATTGCATATAAAAGTAATTGTTTTCAAAGTTCTGTGTTATATTGTGTGCACATTCTGTATTATTTTCTCCAGTTGTACATTGTTGGACACGTCATTTGTGACAGTTTATTTATGTATTCTTTTTGTTTTTATATTGTTTTACAGTTTTACACATTTATTCAGTAAATCTGAACGATGACTCCGGTGTCAGGACTGTTTATTGAGTGGATGTGTTTAGCTTGCTGGGTACGAAGCCAGTACTTTTTGATCATTTAATTTCCAGTTTGGAATGGAATAACGAGAAATGAAAACCTGCTGTTTATTCGTTTTTTAGTTTAGATTAAAAAACGAACGAAAAATGAGATTTTGGCTCGATTTTTCATTTTTCGTTTATGGTTTACAAGTCGGTTTATTGATTCGATATTTCATTTGCACACGTGGGCGGCGCTGAAACGGCCCTTTCATCTGATTGGTCAAACCGCTCCGCCTTCAAGGGGTGGTTCGGGATTTTTGACATCGGACCTCATTTTTAAGTCAGCCTGGTTGTTATTCATCAGTGGAGACATTTAAAAAAAAAAATTATCCAGTCCTTATATTTGGATAGTTAGCCGATGCTAGGCTAGCGCGAGTCAATGGTATATGTTAGCCAGCCATTAAAAAACGTTTTACCCACTCCACAGTGCACCAAACGCAAATCAATTATAACACTAGACTATCGATGTATATGTCCGTTGAGAGAATAATGTTAGAAATCAAACTTACCTTTCATCTCAATGATCCCAAAGGAACTAGTTTCTCAGCAGCTGCGGAATTTTACTTTGCTCCGGTTTTAATAATGCGGCAAAAAGTAAACACAGAACAGAAGCGCACTGTAATCAGTGTACCAGCGGCAGGTAAATACACTTGCAGTGTATAATACACGTGTGTACCGGCTCACTCGGTTGCCTAGGTAATCAATATCACTCCGCTGCTGCTGTAGACAAGGCTTATGATTACAGGGAACAAATTATAACTAATGCAATGTGATGAAAGGTAAGTTTGATTTCTAACATTATTCTCTCAACGGACATATTCATCGATAGTCTAGTGTTATAATTGATTTGCGTTTGGTGCACTGTGGAGTGGGTAAAACGGTTTTTAATGGCTGGCTAACATATACCATTGACTCGCGCTAGCCTAGCATCGGCTAACTATCCAAATATAAGGACTGGATAATAAAAAATAAAAAAATTCTCCACTGATGAATAACAACCAGGCTGACTTAAAAATGAGGTCCGATGTCAAAAATCCCGAACCACCCCTTTCAGTAAGCTACGAGCTTTTCTTTCTGTCAGGCAGAATCTTGACTCTTGTCAGTACGAGTGCGGCACTGACAAATGCACTTTAATAATAATGTCTGAAACCACCATTCACTGATAACTACGCACAATATTTGAAGCAGAAATATGTTGCTGGTCACGTAATTCGTGCTGCTGCGACTTGCAAGCGACCCCATTAATGTGAGCCACAGTATATGACAGATTATATTAGCATATTTCCCATTGATAAATACAGTGCAAATAGTTCCGTCTCTTTGGATAAAAGTGAAGTAGAAATAAAAATCAATAATACGCTGAACTGTACCATGACAATATGTCCGTAACATTTACCACTCTAGTCTTTTATTTACATTAAAAGGCAGAAGGGCGTGTGTGACATAGCCTATGGGCTATAAATAATTTTGAAAATTGAATAGAAATAGTTTATATTTTTGAATATAAGCATGTGTAGCCTACTCCGTTCACATGAAAAGAAAGAGACAGAAAAGAGAGAAGCCAGAATCAGTGAACGTAAATTACTGACAAAATTACCAGGTTTGGGATTAATTAGGGGTTCAAGCATGAAATGCTGAAACCCTATTGTAATTGTAAGGATTCGTAAAACGCATCGTGCAGGACAAACCGTAAGGCCTAGAGACGTGAAACCTGGCCAGATGGTAGGCCTCAATTTGGGGACAACCTATCAGAGTATGACCCCAATTGGCCCATAGGTGGCGCTACAGCAACCAAAAGTACTAAATCGCTCATAACTCTTAGACCGTTTGTCCCAGGATCAAGTGTCTTATATCGTTGGAATCCTTGGCTCAAGGCGGACAAAATGGCCATCTCCGATTTGGATGTAGGCAGGGAAAATTTTCTGCTATGTCGGATTTTGTCCAAAACCTACTTTTGCGAACTAGTCCCTGGTTTTTGGCCCGATCGGAACCAAACCAGTCTAGGACAATTCTCTGGACTCTCTAGATCAATAATTATCGAAAAAAAGTTGAACTTTTGCATTTGGGTGGCTGTAACAGGGTCATTTAGAAAAGGGGCGTGGCAAAATACACTAAAAAGCCTATAAATCCCAAATGAAAACTCAGAACTTCACAAAAATTGATGAGCATATGTGTCAGAACATGGTGAGGAAGCATGCAGAGTTTCATGGAGATCGGACCATAGGTGGCGCTATAACTGGCAAAAAGCCTTCATTCTTATTAGGGGTTCAAGCATGAAATGCTGAAACCCTATTGTAATTGTAAGGATTCGTAAAACGCATCGTGCAGGACAAACCGTAAGGCCTAGAGACGTGAAACCTGGCCAGATGGTAGGCCTCAATTTGGGGACAACCTATCAGAGTATGACCCCAATTGGCCCATAGGTGGCGCTACAGCAACCAAAAGTACTAAATCGCTCATAACTCTTAGACCGTTTGTCCCAGGATCAAGTGTCTTATATCGTTGGAATCCTTGGCTCAAGGCGGACAAAATGGCTATCTCCGATTTGCTCGCTCTTCAGTCGCCAATTTCGAGTAAATTGCATTTTTTTGAAAAACCTATTTTTGCGAACTTCTCCTTGGTTTTTCGACCAATTGGAACCAAACCACTGCAAGAATATTCACTGGAGTCTGACAATCAATAGTCATCCAAAAAATTCTAAATTTCAATTAACGGTCGATAAGGGGAACCAAAATCTTTGATGGCACCAGGGCCACTTTTACTAAAACGGTTATAAATTGTGAACGGAAAGAGATTTTTTTGCTAAACTTGGGACACATCTTCCTGAGCTCAATCTGAGATCACTTGAAAAAAATCGCAACAATTGGCCAGTAGGTGGCACTATAAAACGGTTATAACTTGTGAACGGAAAGAGATATTTTCACAAAACTTGGGACACATGTTCATGAGCTCATTCTGAGGTCACCTGAAAAAAAATCATGAGAATTGGCCACTTGGTGGCGCTATAAAATGGTTATAACTTGTGAACGGAATGAGATATTTTCACTAAACTTGGGACACATGTTCATAAGCTCAATCTGAGTTGACATGAAAAAAATCGTGACAATTGGCCACTTGGTGGCGCTATAACAGTGAAAAAAATCATGAAAATAGCTATAAGCGCACCCAACCGTTAGTCTACTGAAAAGTGGCACGCAGTGTCTTTGTCCAGGGTGCAGGGTTCGTACGGTCATGAAAAACCTGGAAAAGTCATGGAATTTTAAAATGGCAATTTCCAGGCCTGGAAAAGTTTTGGAAAATGAATAAACTCAGAAAGTTTTGGAAAAGTCATGGAAATTTGTTTTTCAAAATATCCGTGTACTTGAATTTGTTTAATTAATAATATTGGTGAAACAAATTGCAATACTTTTTTCGTTAGAGTGATCAGTCGAATCACGTGACTCACTTGCGGCGGATTTTGATTGTAGGTGGGCCTCCAGAAAACTAGATGGGCCAAAAGAAATGGGTTCCCCTTCATGTCCGTTTCAGCGCTTTTCTGCGGCACTGAGGACAGCGACTAAGTAGCAATACCTGTGTGGCTCTTGTGTCGCTGTCCTCAGCTCAGTGCTTCAAATGAAAATAAGCTGCTTTGCGTTTTCATATTAGCTATAGGCTAGCTACCGTCTGTATGCGCCTTTCCATTACAGATTTGAGCAAAACTTTTTTTTTCTTCTAAATATCGATAAATAACTATTGCAAAATGACGGCGTTTCCATTAACCGATGTTAAGCAACTAAAACTTATTTTTTTCCTCTCGCGATCAGTCATTCCAAAAATCATGGCAACGGAGGACGTTAGTAGGTTTATATCTCAGCCACCGCCCTACAAATTATTATTATTAATGGAAGGAGACGTGTCTTATCCAAGCATTAATGTCAGGGAAAGACCCTTATGCGAACGGCACATATATAGGCTAAGTTTCTTCATGTTTCTCCCTTGATTGTGATGACTTTTTGCCTCTTTGTTAAACATTTAAAATATATACAAATTAATATGGATGATTTTTTCTTTAAAAAAAATTATTTTGTCTTTTATTTTCCGTGTTGGCATTTATGAGGAAAAAACAATGTTACGTGACCGTTCTCCATTACGGTAATGAGTGCTCTGAATGCGGCACTAAAAGACTTTAAAACTTACACAGAGACCTCAAACAGAAAGCACAAAGCCTTTTTCAAAAAAATTCGTTTTGTAGTAATTGTATCTTGATTTTAAAATATGTTTCATTAACCAATTGCTTAATAAATAAAAAGTAAATAGCAGAAAATATATAATCACGACACAGTGGCGCCGGAGTGAACTGGAGCTTAAGCTATCATCCATGAACCGAAACTCAGCGTAAAAGGTAGCCTACTCGCCTCACAGACCTAAACAAAACTGAAATAGGCCTATATCTATTATCTACAGAAATCTCTACTTTTAAACAGAACCATTCAAAACAAAATAAAACGATGTAGCCTAATCCGTATGAAATGTGCATTTCTCTCCGGCGTGTTCACTACTAAGAAGATCGCGAGTCAGTCAACTTCGTCTTTGCAGTCGACACAGAAAACACTTGTTTATTAATAAACAATTAAAATTGAGAGAGAGAGAGAATATATGATTAGTTTGACTCATTTTGAGGACTTATAATGATGATCTGTTAAGATAGAACGTTCACCGAATTCTGATTAGTCGAGAGGATTTATCCGTTTAGGCTAAAAATAGGGTCGGCGCTTCTCGGTTTGGAAAGAAACTGCATCTTGCAGTGGCCTACATTTTAAACAAGGAAATATAGCGATTTGGCATGAAACGTTGATGGAGCAGTGAATAGGGACAATCTCGTTTTTTTTAATGGCGTTTATCGCGTTTTGGAAAAGAGCTCTTCAAGCACATTTTTATGGAAGCTTGTTTCCGCCACAGAATAAAACATTTTAAAAGATAATTGCGACTTTTTATCTCACAATTGCGAGTTTACATCTCGCAATTCTGACTTTATTTCTCAGAATTGCGAGATATAAAGTCAGAATTGCGTGTTATAAAGTCAGAATTGCGAGATATAAAGTCAGATTTGCGTGAAATAAAGTCGCAATTGCGTGTTATAAAGTCAGAATTGCGTCTTATAAAGTCAGAATTCTGACTTTTTTTCTCGCAATTGCGACTTTATATCACGCAATTCTGACTTTATATCTCGCAGTTCTGACTTTATAACACACAATTCTGATTTTATATCTCGCAATTCTGACTTTATAACACGCAATTGGGAGATATAAAGTCAGAATTGCATGATATAAAGTCGCAAATTGCGTGTTATAAATTCAGAATTGTGAGATATAAACTTTTCTTTTTCCCCCTTAGAATTGGACTTTATATCTCACAATTGTGAGTTTATATCTCACAATTCTGAGAAAAGATGTCAGAATTGCAAGATATAAACTCGCAATTATGTGTTATAAAGTCAGAATTGCGTGATATAAAGTCGCAATTGCGAGAAAAAAAGTCAGAATTCTGACTATATCTCGCAATTCTGACTTTATAACACGCAATTGCGACTTTATTTCACGCAATTCTGACTTTATATCTCGCAATTCTGACTTTATAACACGCAATTGCAACTTTATTTCACGCAATTCTGACTTTATATCTCGCAATTCTGAGAAAAGAAAGTCAGAATTGCGAGATGTAAACTCGCAATTGTGAGATAAAAAGTCGCAATTATCTTTTAAAATGTTTTGTTCTGTGGCGGAAACAAGCTTCCATACATTTTTCATCAGCTACTAACGTTACCCGCCTATGGAAGCTTGTTTCCGCCACTGAATAATAAATAAATAATAATAATTGCGACTTTTTATCTCACAATTCTGACTTTTTTCTCAGAATTGCGAGATATGAAGTCAGAATTGTGAGAAATAAAGTCGCAATTCTGAGAAATAAAGTCGCAATTGCGAGATATAAAGTCGCAATTCTGAGAAATAAAGTCGCTTTTGCGAGATATAAAGTCGCAATTCCGGGATATAAAGTCACAATTCTGAGAAATAAAGTCGCAATTGGGAGATATAAAGTCAGAATTGCACGATATAAAGTCGCAATTGCGTGTTATAAAGTCAGAATTGTGAGATATAAACTATTCTGTGGTAAAAAAAAAAAAAAAAGGGTTAGGGTTTTTTCCCTTAGAATTGGACTTTATATCTCACAATTGTGACTTTATATCTCGCAATTCTGACTTTATAACACGCAATTGTGACTTTATTTCACGCAATTCTGACTTTATATCTCGCAATTCTGAGAAATAAAGTCAGAATTGCGAGATGTAAACTCGCAATTGTGAGATAAAAAGTCGCTATTATTATTTATTTATTATTCAGTGGCGGAAACAAGCTTCCATACCCGCCCGCAAGGAGTTCATTATCCTATGGATTTACGTTAATAAATGTCTAAGGAGTTGTCAGGGTTTGACATTATTTGTGTTACTGTGCCAGCATATTTGAATAAATATTTATTTTGTATTAAAACATTGCTTGTTCATTTATTTTATTCAAGATATGGGGTGGTAAATTTGAACATGGATTTTTATACTTATTTTACATGTATACACAGACATTTTATGGAACATTATGTCATGAATATTTACCTTTAAGTCATGGAAAAGTCATGGAAAAGTCATGGAAATTTAATGGTAAAAATGTGTACGAACCCTGAGGGTGCCATGATAGTCTATGAGAACATTGGTGTATCTCAAAAAACTCAGTATACGTCATTGGCACAAAGCCTTGAAGGAGCCTTAAAAGTTTCAAGGAAGCCCGTGTTTTTTTCACAGGAGTGACCTCCTAAGAATCCTTGCCGAGTCCAACAATACCAAACATGCCAGGTTTCGCCTTATGGTTTTTGTAAGTGTCATTTAGAGCTTAAAAAAATTGTGGTTATCTTCAAAGCCGTTAGTCTGATCTAGACAACAACAAAAAAACAAAGGAAATTTGAAAACATAGGTAAATAGCTAAACAATAACGCCAAAATGTTAAAATTATGACAGGAACTGACAAAAAAATTTATTAAATCCAATCAATTTCACCCATGGATCATTTTGATGCTCTCACATGTTTGAAACGAACAATGATAGATTGTGATGAAATTTGTTTTGAATTGGGACTGGCGAATCCCCGTCCATACTGTCAATGACCGGTCGCAAAGACCCGCCCACTTTAGTTACTGTTGCTATGTCTGACAAGCGACGCCACTCTCACACCACACCAAGTTCTCATGCAGTGAAAAATACATTGCGGATCAGAAAAAAGACTGCGCGCTGACAGACAAGTACTTTTGATATGAAACAAATAGATCGCTGTAGACTCGAGGCTCAGTTAAAGATGCTTGTGAACCGATCATCTCTTCCTTCTAGTTAATTTAAAGCATTAAAATAAACATGAATGAACATAAAAGGAATGTTGTTTTAAAGTGCTAAGACGTCAGTACACTTTGTTTTTCAAATTTAAATCCTCCTATGTTAATCTACTAACTCTCCTGACTGCTTTGTTGGACAAAATGGCGGATTATGATTAGTCAGATCGCCTGTCAATCAAACTCCCTGCGAAGGGTCAATTGAGAATGCCTGTGCGCACAATGCTGATCTAATCGACAACTTTGCAGTTGCACATAGGAAAGCCCGGAAAATCCTGCTATAATGTAAGAGAGCATCTTTTTCATGTATTTGGACTTAGGCCTAACAATGTTTTATAGTGCGCTGTCCCCATTGTTTTTTTTGTTGTTTTTTTGTTTTGTTTTTGGTGAGCGTAGGCTAGACCCCGAAGCCGCCGCCAGGCGCCGCCAGGCGCCGCCATTTGCGCCGCCATTTGCGCCGCCATTTGCGCCATTTAGAATTTCAGCTGCCGCCAGCCAATAATTTCGTAAGCCAAATTGAGCCGCCATCTGATAAAGTTTGGCTGAGCCGGCTAGAATTATTTGCATCAAATAACAATTCTATCCAATAGAGACATACACACACGAAATATATAGCAGCTAAACAATACACGAGATCTATTTTCCCACTGGATTCATAATAGCACAGTCCAATTAAAATTGCTCGTTTTCCGTACAGAAGAAGCGATGCATTTTTTTCTCGCACTGAGGTGAAATGGCGGAAAGAGGCAAGCAAGGTAATTTTGATCTCACTTCTCACATACTTTCCTAATTCCTACTTACTTTTTTTTTTTACTTTTTAAACCCAGACTTTTGTTAAATCTTCAGGGCACGGTTGCACAAACACCTGAATCAAAGATTGATGTTATGAACCAAATATTCTGGAACGGAGAGATTTATAGCACTGAACGTGATATTACTGCAGTAACAAAAACCACCGTTTCCACATTGCTAATTCACGACGCATGCTTCAGTGTACATTGAAGTGAAATGTGAAATGTGTGTTTTTTACTGGTCAATTTTGAGATTTTTGGATATTTTTCTTCAATAACATGTTTTCTTTCAGACTTGTGGTGAAAAAAAGTCCGAAATACACATTTAGGTCTTTATTTTACTACACTTTGTCTGTTCGCGTCTGTAAGTTAGATTTCTCCTAAATTCAACAAAAGTTTGCGTTCTTCATCAACATACTTCTCCGCGATCTCTGCCGTCGCTATTTGAAAATGTTTAGTAGCATACAGACTACAAAATAAATATGTACATACGTTGTGAAAGTAAAATCTGGTGTTTTCTTTATTACATTGTATTGCATTTTGTAGAAATATAGTGTAAGCCATGCATTGCTTGGAAATATTGAGATCTAGTAAATCAGTATAACATAGACATCTGTAGACATGAAGTGGCAGCTTCAGCCATTTGCAGCTATGAAAAGTTTGGCGGCTGCAGCAGCCATTTAGGTTTTGGCTGAGCCGGCTAGCCAGCCAATAACTTCATCAGCCAGCCATTATTCTCAAAACAAATGGCTTCGGGCTCTAGCGTAGGCTACTCCTGATTTTGTTAGTCATCTCATCTCTTATATGCTGTGTATGATCATATCCTGCCCTATTCATGGTAGCCAACTCGCGGACATTGCGTCATCAATGTCATCAATTGCGTCATCAAGGAGCCCGCCTTGATAATCCTACTTAAGGGCCCGGTGGTGGCTCGTTACGCCACTGAATATTATTATCTAAACTCCTTATTAAAATTAAATATTTACAACAAATCTGACACATATATATGGGCACACTTTGAGTACTACTAATAAAAGTGGTGGAGATCAGGCAAGACTATAAGAAGACTAGGCAAAAGGTGCTATAACTGTAAAAACGCTTTAAAACCATATATTTCCTATGGTAAACTGCCTGTATTGGCTGTAAATTGACTTTTTCATCTATGATGGCAGTTGTTAAATGCTTGCTAAATAAAACTTAATGTCTTTTGATGCTTGTGTGCTTAAAGGCCTTAAAGGCCTTAACTGCTTGAACCCCGATAAATGCTGCTTGCAGCTTTAATTGTTATTATTATTATGAGAAATTGACTCCGCCTAGAACTTTGATGCTTCACCAAACTCAGCTCAGACCCTCAGACTGGTCTGACTTGCTTATATCTTTTCTAACTGGTCAGACTTAAGCCCCTTTCACACAGCGCTTTGAACCCGGGAAATTGCCGGCAAATTGCCAGAGCGCCTTCTGTGTGAACGCGAACTCGACCCGGGATTTATGCCGGGAACGATGCCGTGTTGGGGACCTAGTAACATTGCCGTGTTCAGTCCCGGAACACGCGCTGTGTGAACAAAAGCCGTAATAATGGCGTGTCGTATATGATGACGCTGAAGCCGGGATCGTTCGCCAGCTGTGAAACGGTACGTAATGCGCAAGTTTATGATCGAATCAGAGAAAAAAATGCACAAGCGGCTGAGATTACAAGTCACATCGATGTCACGTGTCTTTACGCCATTTTTACGGGTTGTGTGTGAACGCACTCTCTGATTCCGGAAAATCACTGGCAGTGTGAATGAACCAAAATCAAACGAACCCGGGTCAAATCCCGGGTCACTTTATCCATGTATTTTCCGGAATCTCTGTGTGAAAGGGGCTTTACTTTCCCAAAAAAATCCATCGACTTGCGTTATCTGAGCAATGAAGGCTGTAATACTTAATGCTGTCCAATAGGCCATATCTGTGTATCCACTCTTTAGTTTATTTTAAGATATTGTTATTCACACTGGTTTTTGCATTTAATGTTTGTCCATCTAGAGCTTTTATTTGTCTTGAGCTCTGTAGCATACTAGAAAAAATATATGATTCAACAACACAAACTCTGTTTTTACTCCGCAAATTTGTTTTTCTTTCAAGTAAGCTATAGCCTACAAGTTATCCTGCTTTTTGCCATGGCTTGCCATACTGCCCAGAATAAACAATATTTTCTCTACACGAGATGTTTAAAAACCCTGCATTTAGTTTTTTGTGAAGACGAGCGCATATCTTACAAAGGTTCCAGTTCTGTTTAGGCCATTGTAGTTTGTAGGTTGTAATAATTTGTCAGTGCCGCACTCGTACTGACTCTTATTCTGCCTGACAGAAAGAAAAGCTCATACTGAAGGCGGAGCGGTTTGACCAATCAGACGAAAGGGGCGTTTCAGCACCGCCCACGTGTGCAAATGAAACATCGAACCCATAAACCGATTTGTAAACCACTAACGAAAAATGAAAAATCGAGCCAAAATCTCATTTTTCGTTTTTTAAACTAAACTAAAAAACTAATAAACGAGCAGGTTTTCATTTCTCGTTATTCCATTCCAAACAGGAAATGAAATGATCAAAAAGTACACGGACCCACAAGCCAGTATAGTAGTTGTGATGTGGATCTGTCCAGTGATGGGACAAAAGTTGAGTAAAGTTTAGCCTGTGCTTCATCTTACTGTGGCGTCGTTCTGTGGCTACAACAGAAATAAGACACACATTTACATAAATCAACACTACAAATGGTACAAATAATCTGAGAAAAAAATATATATTTCTGTCAGTGAATCGACTCATATAATCTATCTCGTAACAGAAAGAAAAGACTGTTTAGTATCTACTGACTAGTTGATTGACTACTGAGGACATTTTCTTTATTTTTTTATGAAATTGAGAAGACTTGAGAAACTTACGGAAGGTTCTCATATTCAGAAGAGCCGGACTGGTGAACAGCAGGTCTGGGATGGACAGTCTATGGGAAAAACACATTGATTATTGATTATCTGACTTATGAATGAACAAACTCTTTTGCACATGTAGTTTTTGATATTTCTCTTACTGTGAGTGTGTTGTAGAGGTCAGATGATCTGGTCTTGAGGTCAAGAGCTGTATATGTATTTGCACTGGGATCATCGTTCTGCAGGGAAACAGAGAGAAGGACTATAACCACAAAACAAGAGATCTTGCATGACAATCAAAAGTATAATCACTCCACAGTGTGTGTTCTCACATACAATCCTGTAAAATCTTGAGTGTGGTAATATATGTTCTGCGTGTATTAAGAAGCTCTAATTGATTTATTGGTAGCCTATGATTCTGTGTATTTGGCCGTCTCACCTCATACTCGTGTATTGCAGATCTGCAGTTTATCCTTTTCTTCTGACTGTTAAAAAACAAATGGAAACAAGCCATTTCATTGTTTCAATTAATAATCAAATGTACTTCTGTATTAATTAAAAGCAAATTATATTACTCTTTGTTGATCATTTTATATTTACATTTTATACAATACAATGATGATGATGATGATGATGAATATTCCTACACATCCCACTGGGATCCCCAACCAGAGGAGCCAACCAGCATCACGACGAACTGAAAGAGGGAGAATATCATAATTAAATCTAAAAACTAAAAATGAAGTGTGTTAATAAAAGCTTCACCTGTGACAGTGACAGCGTCTGATCTCTGAGATCCATGTTGATTGTGAGCCTGACAGTAGAAGCGTCCACTCTGTAGTGCACTGAAACTCTGTCCAGATCCAACAGCTGAGGTTTCATTCTCCTTAAACCAGCTGAAGTTCAGAGCAGGAGGGTTTGAGTCACTGATGCAGTTCAGAGTCACTGAATCTCCCTCCACTATTACACCAGATCCACTTATCAACACTGAGACGCTCCTGGGTGGGTCTAATAAAAATGATCAGATCATTTATTTAAATGGTATTACAAATTTTTTAAATGACTAGTATGGACTGAATTTTTAAAAACAGAAAATTTGCATGTTATGGTTTATCATTAACTCACACATGACGTTTAAAGTCACAGTATCAGAGTATTTCTCTCCATGTTTAATGATGGACTTGCACTTGTATTCTCCACTGTCATCAGAGCTGATCTTTGAGATGTTGTAGATTCTTCCAGATCCTACAAACGTTCCTCCTTTAATCCAGCTGATTTCTGCAGGAGGGTTTGAGTCACTGATGCAGTTCAGAGTCACTGAATCTCCCTCCACTATTACACCAGATGGACTGATGGACACTGAGACGCTCCTGGGAGGATCTAACACAGAAAAACATAGATATCCTTAACAATCATAGTAAATTTGGAATCGCAGATGTTTACATGACTGTTACATAGATGTGATTCTGGCCCCCACAATTTTCTACATACTGCTATGTGTCTATAATAATATGTGAACAGGGCCGGCGCGTCCATATAGGCGAACTAGGCAATTGCCTAGAGCGGCACTTTTGTAAGGGCGGCAAAATGTGTGCCAATCGGGAATGAACAATTCACAAAATAGGCTATATGATTTGCTGAGCTGCCGCTGCGCCGCCCTGCGCCGCCCTGCCCCGCCCCCTGCTCTCACGAGTCATGACTCATGACTGAGTGATGGGAAGTTCGGATAATTTTACTGACTCTCTTGTTTGATCTCGTTCATAAAAATGAACGAATCTTTATTTGAGTCATTTCGTTAATTTAAGTGGCTTGAAATGTTACACAGCCAAAATCCCCGATCACATCCACCTACGCATATAGTATATGTATATATTTGCTTCCTCTTGGCCTAAAGTGTTCCTGCAACGGGAGTGTTCTCTGGCTAGAGCGCAGAACAGCGGAGTGTGTGTGGACAGAAGTGCATGCCTGAGCTTGTGTTTTGAGTTAAGCTGCGTTGCTTTGACATTGTGGAAAACAATAGAAACAAAATATAGGCTATTAGCCTTTTTACCCATTATTATCAATCTAAATTAATCTCGATTTTAATTTAACTTAATTTCGTTTTTCTTTATGTAAATTTCGTTTTTCTTTATTTAAATTTCGTTTTTTCTTTATTAAAATTTTAACTTTTTTTTTTCTTTATTTAAATGTTTTTTTTCTTTATTTAAAATTTCGTTTTTTCTTTATTTAAATTTTACATTTTGTTTTTTTCTTTATTTATATTTAGTTTTTCTTAATTGAAATCTACCCTTTACTGTGTCAGTAATTTGTTAGTCAGAAAAATATAGACTACCTTAAAGTATTGCTTAATTTAACAGACATGTGTGTGTGCGTTTTATATTGCTAGTGCAGCGTGCGTCAAGTATATAAGCCCTGCCCGCTTGAGGTGCGCCGCTTCCCGCTCGCGGTGTTCTGTAGTTTATTAAAAGTTTATTAATTCTGAACGTGTCGTGTCTCGCGTGTCCATCTATATTGCACCACCAAATGCTACACTGCACTCCCTTGTGAAGTCGATTGGATGAACGGTTCTCGAAATAATCAAAATGCAAACGGACATACAGACACATAGAGATTCCTGCCTTTATTAGAGAGAAGAATATGTTCAGCACCCTCTCGAAGCTTTGAATATTCGATGTTCATTACTACCGCAGCTTCGAAGCTCAAAAAATGGTATTCGGACCAGCCCTAGGGCGGCACAAATGTTTTTCGCCTAGAGCGGCAGAAGTGCACGCGCCGGCCCTGTATGTGAATAAAATTTGAGGCTTTTAATATTAAAAGTGTGAAGATGGTGATGGGTCGCCTGATCAAGATTAGTTCTCTCACACTGACTCTGTAACACTTTTAACCACATGTGCATATTAGATATTTAATTGTACCATGAAACCCATTAATTACAAGAACTGCACATACTTTTTGCCCATCCCTGGAATCTTCTTAATTTGGAAAGAAACTTCAAAGAAAAAAAGTGCATACATTAAATAAAATTATCTCACACATGACATTGAGCTGAACCTCAGGAGAGATGTGAGTGTGTCCGTCTACAGCACAGCTATATCTGCCTGAATCCTCTCTTCTGACTGGATTGATGGAGAGTTTGTTACTGTATTTATTCTTAGTTAATATCTTCAATGAGTTTCTGTTCCAGATGAATGTTGCTCTGTCAGTCAGAGCGCAGCTGCTTTTACATCTCAGATTGACTGAATCTCCCTCTGTCACTCTCTCAGGAGACTCCACCTGAAGATCTGAACACAACACACACATTATATCTAGTGCTGCTGTCATACACTGATTATTATTCAACATAATGCACAGAAGAAGAGATAAACCTCACCAAAGTCACCTGTGACAGTAAGAGTCACTCCTGATTTACCAATATATTTTCCACCAGGTTTATCAGTTGTGAATCTGAAATAGTACATGTGTGAATCCTCCAGTGTCACATGATGTAGTCTGACGGTGCAGTACTTCTGTTTATCTCCCAGATACTGAAGCCTCTGTCTGTATTCAGGGTCATCAGACAGATCTGGATACTTTCCATTGTCTTTTACCAGTGTTTTGGTCCAGAACACTTTCATGATCTGATGTCCAGTAGGGTATGTATAAGTGCATCTCATTATCACTGTTGAGTCCTTTAGTGCACAGATGTGTGAAGGACTGTAACTCACACGCAAATCATCACTGAAAACTCCTGAAACACACATTAAAGGGACAGTTCACACAGAAACGATTGTTTCATAATTATTTACCCCTCATGTTCATTACATTCTTATTTTTTTTTGTAGGACACATGAAATGCTGACATTGCAAAAACATTCAAATAATCATTATTGATGTACATATTTATATTGTACATTAATTTCAGTGAGAATAATTTAAACATTTATCTGAAGTTATTATTCTTTTTAATTTATCTCTGACTGACTTTATTTTTTACTTTATTTGGATGATTTTTTTTCCCCCACAAAATTTGTTTGTGAAAGGGGTTTTAACAGGGTGCTGCCGGACTCATGATTTTAAAAAAGAAACACTTTGATGAGTGAGTAAAGAACATATTCTCCATCAGGAGCGACTCACCATGAATCATGAGCAGAAACACCAGAGGAAGGGGAGGAGCCATTATCAGTGACATCACTACAACAACAATACAGAATCACACAGTTGTTCCTAATCCTGGACGATTCCCTGCATTTTAGATGTCTCCTTAATCAAGCACACCTAATTCAGTTCATCAGCTCGTTATTAAAGGCTCCGAGGCCTTAGATGGATGTGTCAGAGAAGAGAGACATCAAAACTGTGCAGAATTGGGAACCACAGGTATAACACACACAATGATCATTATAAAAACTATCTTTAGCTTTAAAAACATTTCCATAAATAATGTTTCACTGAGAATATTTCCTTTTTAATAGTTTAGTGGTTTCTACAACAGTATTAATCTGACTATATTCACACAGTAACCAGCGTAACTCTTACCGTGTTCTGGTGAGTCTCTCCAGCAGGCGTTGAACTGATGAATTTCTCGTGGTTACACACTTTGTTTTAAAAAACTTGTGCAAACAGAAAATGTTTCTTCCTCTTTCTTGACTCCTGCCCACACAAGCAACTTCAGACAACTTTTCTTCATGATCCAATGGCATTTATTGATATCTAAAAAGTCATTAAACCCAAAATGTTTAACAATATGAAGAAGTTTGTCCACCACTTGTATTGCTCTTCTAAAAAGATTTATTAACACATAGGACGTATTTACAGTTTCACTTGAATTTCCACCTTTTAAAAGTGAAGGGATGCTCATAAATATATAGAATACAAATAAAAGCGGGTTTTAAACGTAGTTTTTATAGCCTTTCTTCCTGGAAACATTTTCTGAAGAATTATTGAGCAAGACACTCAAGATAGGAACTTATATTGAGTAAGACTGGATGTCGACACTTTGACCGCGGACAGACAAGTTGTATTTTGACATCCTCAAGATCATTTTTGCCTTCAGTTTATTGGCGAATAGAATAGCGACAGGAAGTGGTGGGCAGTAGAGGTGGGTGGGACAGGAAATGACCTCATCCAGAATCAGTTAAGAACACATGCACAGCCCAATGTGTCTCAATGTACGTCATCGCTCAAAATTAATTCTTTGCTAATATTGCTTAATACAAAACCCCCTAAAAGGACATGGAGATTCAAAAGTATGAGATGGAAGGAGAAATAATATTTCAATGCTCGCATTTGCTCGCAAAAGTTTCATGAATGCATTGGAGAGAAAACGCAAAAGCATTGAAATATAATTTCCACCACCATGTGACTTTAGTGACTCCATTAAATGTTGTTTTAGTCAAGCTTATTAAACCAACATGATTGACCTCATCTTAACACACGCACACAGAAGTTGCTCTACAAATAATCGTCACTGGTGACTTTAATAGACTGAGGTGTTCATCAAAGCTTTCATTGTATCCACTGTTGCACAAGTTTGTTAGAACAGCCCAAATATTAATATTAACCCAGCTATCACATATAGTAGGTTATTCTGAGCTTAGGTCTACAATGACCCAGAAATGACCACACGCAAGCTTGAATTTGGTCAAACTGATACAGCCTTTTTATTTGCTTACAGAAAACACATGAAGTCAAAAGTTTAAATGACTTTAACAAACAAATTACCAAGCAGTGACATCACAAAATGTTTTTAGTCTCACTAAACACATTTTGTTGGTTCTTTGGCTCTTTCCTTTGTATTCTGCTCTTGTAATGAGAAAAAGATCACAGACACTGCATTCCTGACATCTATTCACCTGATTTAATGAATAATAAATAACTGAGTGGATTAGCATGCTAAATTGACAGGCCTACTCTCAGAATATTGTTTAATTGTTTTGGCCTTTGTCTTCATGATGGTCTCATTTACTCATTTGACACGGCTGTAGATCACAGACGCCTCTTCCACAGTCTGTGCATTTGATAGCCTAAAAACATCAAATAAAACAACAATCATGTTATGTATCAGAATACATGATGATAAAAGTCATTAAACAAATCAGATGTTTCTGAAACATCAGTGGGACACAAAGTTATTAAGAAAAAAAAATCCAGATTTAAAGAACTATAAATTCTCCTTTCATCAACACAAAAGTAACATGAAGGTGAGTTGATGGCAAACATTTTATTTTTGCGTGAACTGTCTCTTTAAGCTCGTTCTTCTCACCTCAGGACAGAATCAGGCTGATGAATCCTGATATTGTCGTAGTGGCTTTCGTTCTCCTCTGCTCTCTTCGTCTCGGTCTTTCTGTGATGTTGGACAGTTGCGTACTGGATCTCCTCAGTATCTCTGCATTCAGGAGCATTTCCGTCTCTTCTGGGTTTGCTGGAAGTAACACTGGCGTACTGAGCGTCATCACAATCGGCTGATTCAGAAACATGAACGTCTCTCCCTGTTACGGTAGAGTACAGATTGTCCTGAAACGGAAGAAAACGAAATATTATTTAACATTCACATTTAAAGGCTGTTCACATAGAACACGTTTTCCCATTTCAGTGCACTACTTTATAGACTATTCACATGTTGTGTCTGGAAGATTTACCTGTTTTTCAGTGAGGTCTTCAGCTTTAGCACCTCTTCGTTTTCTCCTGATTTAACAGACATTAAACTTGTAAGCTGCATTTTAAAGATTCATTACTACTCACATTACATGAGGCATTTCCACCTGCACTAGTCTGAAAGTGAATTACATTCATACACTCACTGTAATTGAGAATGATTTTAATCACACTTACATTATAAACAGAATGATGATGATGATGATGATGATGATGAAGAATCCTAAACATGCTGTGATCCCCAACCAGACGAGCCAGCCATGACCACGATGTACTGAAAGATGAAGAATTTGAGTTCAGATTAAAGCAGCACTCAGTAGCTTCGGGACTTCTTCGCTGTATTCTCGCTTTTTGCTCGCAGGTTTCTCTCTAGAGCTCCCCCCACAGCTTCGGAATAGATATTTGACAACACTGTTGTAAAAACTCGTTGTTTCTCAGACACCAGAGGCTAGTAGATCAACGACATCAAAGCAGACGGGACATTCTTTAAAACGTCTTCTTCATTCGGGTTCGGACAGCGTGAGGGAGCGCAATAATGACAGCATTTTAGCAGATTTCTTTTGGCCGTAAAGCAATTGTTTACATCGCGAGACCTGATATCACGCGAGACTTCCTGACGCAGCGGCCGGCGGCCCGCCGGCTCAAAGTTGCAAGTGCGTATTTTCCGCTCACGGGCACCAGGGGGGTGCGAAACGACCACCATTCAACCCGAAATAAGTGATATAACCATTCCAATGACTCCGAAGCTGTTCAGTTAAGGTAAAAAAAGTTACTTAGTTCACCTTTAAGTCTCAAAGCTACATACTATAACTGTCTTGAACCCTTTATAAAATAAAAGCTTCACCTGTGACAGTGACAGCGTCTGATCTCTGAGATCCATGTTGATTGTGAGCCTGACAGTAGAAGCGTCCACTCTGTAGTGCACTGAAACTCTGTCCAGATCCAACAGCTGAGGTTTCATTCTCCTTAAACCAGCTGAAGTTCAGAGCAGGAGGGTTTGAGTCACTGATGCAGTTCAGAGTCACTGAATCTCCCTCCACTATTACACCAGATCCACTCATCAACACTGAGACGCTCCTGGGTGGGTCTAATAACAATTATTATTATTATTATTATTATTATTAAATTGAATTACAAATATTTTAAATTACTAATATGGACTGAATTTATCAAACCAGAAAATTTGCATCTTATGTTTCCTCATTAACTCACACATGACATTTAAAGTCACAGCATTAGAGTATTTCTCTCCATGTTCATTGGTGGACTTGCACTTGTATTCTCCACTGTCATCAGAGCTGATCTTTGAGATGCTGTAGATTCTTCCAGATCCTACAAACTTTCCTCTTTTAAACCAGCTGATTTCTGCAGGAGGGTTTGAGTCACTGATGCAGTTCAGAGTCACTGAATCTCCCTCCACTATTACACCAGATGGACTGATGTAGATCACAGGTTTCACTGGAGGATCTACAGGAGAAACATATAGTATCACCCGTCACTCGCCCCACCAAAGCACTTCTATTTCTGTTCTTACATACAGATACAGTAGGGGCAGAATTTAACAAACAACATGAATCCATGGATCCTTGAGTCAAAAGGTCATGTCACTTATGACATTTACATTTAGTCATTTAGCAGACGCCCTTATCCAAAGCGACTTACAAATTAGGACTAAGTTCAGCGAGTCATCATAAAGAGGCAAAAGCAACAACAACGCAGGAAGTGCTCAAAATACGAAGTTCAGGTATTATTCAGAGTAGCATAAGCCTGATAAGTGATGTTTCAAAGGGAAAGGTTTTTTTTTTTTTTTTTTTTTTTTTTTTTTCTATAAGGTTAAGTGCTCACGGAAGAGATTGGTTTTCAGCTGTTTTTTGAATGTTGTCAGGGATTCTGCATTCCGGATGAGGGTGGGGAGAGCGTTCCACCAGCATGGAACTGTAAATGAGAATGTTCTGGAAAGTGATTTTGTGGCTTTCTGTGATGGAACCACGAGACGTCGCTCGTTGACCGATCGTAGGCTTCTGGTAGGGATGTAGACTCGTAGGAGTGAGTGAAAGTAGGAGGGAGCTGAGCCTGTGATAGTTCTGTAAGCAAGCGTCAGTGCCTTGAACTTGATGCGAGCAGCTAGAGGTAGCCAGTGCAGAGAGATGAACAGAGGAGTGACGTGGGCCCTCTTGGGCTCGTTGAAGACGAGCCCAACGAGCCTTATTAAGAAATATCCAAAGCGAAAAAAAACTAAAAAACTTTTTTTCTGTGTGTGTGATAGTCAGTAAATCAGTGCTGGATAGATTACTTACAAACTATAGTCGGTTACTGTTTCCAAATTACATGACAAAAATTGTAGTTAGTAACATAATTGTTAGGTGTGGCTGTAGAAAGCGCTAGTGACGTTCGGTTCTTGAACGAATTGTTCTTTTGAGCCGGTAGGAAGTAACTGGTCGAGCCGGTTCATTAATCAAACTGAATTGAACTTAAGTTCCAGGTTAATGACGCAAAACACACAAGCTAAAGTATCATGTCCCACTCAAAAAGACCCCACTGTCGAAGTTTGCAGAGGATTACCGAGGATGGCGTAGTGCCATCATTGCTTGATGACGTATGGAACAGACAAATAGTTTTTTTGCAACCAGCTGTCCGAATGAACCGGCTCGTGTAAATGAATCAGACTGTTCATCACAAGTAAGCGCACGGCACAGGAGATTCAGAGAAATAAACAGTCCTTATCCATGAATCCGGGCGGCACAGGGGCTCATTGGTCAGCTCTGTTGCCTCACAGCAGGAGTCCTTTCAGTTTGCATGTTCTCCCGTGTCAGCGTGGGTTTCTTCCGGGGTACTACGGTTTCCCCCACACCACATGTAACGGAGGCCAGCTAGTAGTCGCTGTGCGAGTAAACCTCACTCCTCTGATCTCAATAGGCGTAAATTCAAAGTTTTATAGTTGATTGGCTAACTATAGCATGGTTTGTTTACCTTGTAAATAATACGGCCACTGCAGGAGTTAAAACGCCCTCAGGAATAGGAGGGGCTAGAAAGTAATATTCAGTTGATAGTCATATACAATTTCACCACTAGATGGGAGAAAATCTTACACAGTGTAGCTTTAAAAAAGAGAAAAAGATTAGCATTATTTGAGCTTTAAAGGTGTTTAAACCATTATTTGAACAGCTGTTTTAGTGTGTTGTGTTTATGGTGTGGCGTTGCCATGACAAGGGAGTAAAATTGAATATAACTGAATATAACACAAAATGTTAAAATCACACATATTGTTCATGTTTTGTGACTGTATTATTGAAACAGTGAGCATTTAAATGTTTTAAATATTAGCCCCAATTACTATCATTTTTAAAGAAAAGGAGGGATGAGTGAACTCTACTGGCTTTGGAAAGAAAACTTTAAAGAACATACTCACACATGACATTGAGCTGAACAGCAGGAGAGATGTGAGTGTGTCCGTCTACAGCACAGCTATATCTGCCTGAATCCTCTCTTCTGACTGACTGCAGCAGGAGTTCATTGTTTCTGTCTCTTCTCTGAGTTAATGGCTGTGAGTTTCTGTACCAGATGAATGTTGCTCTGTCAGTCAGAGCGCAGCTGCTTTTACATCTCAGATTGACTGAATCTCCCTCTGTCACTCTCTCAGGAGACTCCACCTGAAGATCTGAACACAACACACACATTATATCTAGTGCTGCTGTCATACACTGATTATTATTCAACATAATGCACAGAAGAAGAGATAAACCTCATCAAAGTCACCTGTGACATTAAGAGTCACTCCTGGATCACCAATCCATTTGTCTTTATCAGTGATGAATCTGAAATAGTACATGTGTGAATCCTTCAGTGTCACATGACTCAGTCTGACGGTGCAGTTCTGCTGTTTATCTCCCAGATACTGAAGCCTCTGACTGTATTCAGGGTCCTTAGACAGATCTGGATGTTCTCCATTATCTTTCACCAGTGTTTTTGTCCAGAACACTTTCATGATCTTATATCCAGTAGGGTATGTATAAGTGCAGCTCATTGTCACTGTTGAGTCCTTTAGTGCACAGATGTGTGAAGGACTGTAACTCACACCCCAATCACTCCACTGGCTACAAACTCCTGAAACACAACATTCACAAGGCAACAATGATAGGAAACAACAATAGAAGGAAACAAATACCCATCTATGAGTTAAACAGGACCATACACTATCATTAAAAAAATGTTTTCTTTACAAAACTGTTGTTAATAAATGAAGAATTACACTTATGATGTGATCTGTGTAAAACCTACAGCCATCAGACAGAAGGTGATGAAATTCAGGAAGCAGAACATTGAACACTAACCATGAAAAGCGTTATGCTCTAAATGTTAGCAGCTTCATCAGTTTATATCAGCATTATATCAGCATAACCTGAATAATACCATTTTCTTTAGAAGCAACAAATAAATCACAGAAATTTCCCTCCATTATAGTAGATATTTTACCAGTGCTATTTTTCCTGTGGCTACCAGCAGTGCTAACTGATCCATGTTAACTAGCCAAAACCTTTTACTCTTAGTTAGTAATGAACTCGTATGTCATTTACAGGAGAGACTCACCTGGAATCAGGAGCAGAAACACCAGAGCAAGAGTTATCAGTGACATCACAGGAAACTAAATCATTTACACAACAGGTCAATATGTCATCTTTCATTTCATCAAAACTATAATAACAGCCGTTTATTGCATTATAAACACTGCAAAAATGATACAAATACTTTACAATCTTCACTGTTAGTAGATTTCCAGGAATGAAACTCATTTAAAGATAACGTTAGGAACACATGAGTCATCTAACAGAGGTTATTATGAAAGAAAATGTTTCTCACTTCCATTTTCTTGTGTGGAGATTAATTAGTTAGACAATATTAATTACTGAACAAGTGTATCTCTTACCGTTTTGTAGTTTCAGCCGCTGATAACAGACTCCAGGAGAGTGAAGTGCAAATGCAAGCTGAAAACTTTCTTCTGCTATTTTACAGTTTTTTTCCTTCCTCTTTTTAAAGTCTAAGCAACCTTCCCCACTATTCAGTAACTTACATTACAAATATCAAATGAAACTTTCAGTGTGAAGGGAAACCTCCTGTCAACATGATTAGATGGTGTTCTTCAGCTTCCTGAAAAGTGATCTTCTTTCTTTAAGACAAGTAGTTCTTAATGTTTAAAGATAGTGTTTACAAAATAAGATCAAACTGTGTGTGTTTACATGCATGTTCAGTATTTACACCTATTTGAGGGAGGAACATGACATTGCCTTCCCTTATAATAGAATCAGGAAACAATATGATGGATGGATGGATGGATGGATGGATGGATGGATGGATGGATGGATGGATGGATGGATGGATGGATGGATGGATGGATGGGTTGATAATTTTGTGGGTGAAAGAAAGAAAAAAAGTAAGAAAGAAAGAAAGAAAGAAAGAAAGAAAGAAAGAAAGAAAGAAAGAAAGAAAGAAAGAAAGAAAGAAGAGATTGATTATTGGATGGATGGGGCATTAACATGTAATTTCATTCTCTTATATAAAAGAATCAGGCACCACTATGATGAATGGATGGTGTAACATTGAGGATGGCCAGACTTTACCTCCACTGTCCTGAAGAGAGAGCTGTTTTCAGATCATACTTCTGACACTGTGTTTGTGTTTATCCATGTGCATTAGGGAAGTGTAACTCTATAAACACACACACACACACACACACACACACACACACACACACACACACACACACACACACACACACACACACACACACACAATATCTATGTAGTATGTAGTGTGAGAACAGGTAGTGGGAGTTCATGTTCAAGTGGACAGTCATGAGAACCGTCTCCTCCATCAGTTTCTCAGGTATGATATCTGTCATAGCACTAAATCAGTAAGAATTGCACTTTTTACTCTTCAGTGTCATTGATAAACACAATTCAGCCTAATAACTCTGAATCTGCCTCTGTCAGCAGTGCTTGTTCTGTCAGCGCTGTGGCTGATGAATAACTCACTGGCTCTTACCGTCACTGGATCTGTGGGAAGCAACATCTCAGTCTCCTGCAGATACCCTGAAACATACGAGAATAACAGCAAGTTCTTCTGTCAGATAAGCGGCTGGTTTTCTCCGAGAGATCCTCAGTGTGTTCACACGACCCATCGAGACACGAGGTTTGAACGAGGGAGACTGGCTCTTCTGGACGACACCAGCGCTCATGTTCTCACGGCTCTCGTCTCTAGACTGGCTCCAGAAGACTCGGGGAAGTACTGGTGTGGTGTAGATATCCATCTCCTGCCTGACTTTACCTCTGAGATCTGGATAACAGTCAGCAAAGGTGAGATTCACAACAGCTGAAGACTATCTGTCCTAATGAATATCCTTAACCTTTAATTAGTGTTTGGGGTCATACAGACCCCAATGGATTTTTCCTTCATTTTTTAAAAGTGTTAACTTCATCTCAGGGGCATGAAACTCTGGGACTTTTCCTAAATAATCTATCTAAACATGCACAAAAAAACTGGGCTTGATTTGGTTGTTCTAAAGGTGTGTAATTTTTTTTTTACCTTTTAAGGTGTTTGGGGTCAAAATGACCCCACATTGAAAATGAATGGGAAAATTAAAAAAATGACTTTTTTTTATTTTATTTGTCAAAAAAATAAAAGTAAATCCATTATAAATCTGAAAATTTCTACATAGAAACCAAGGTCTGGTCCTAGAGCATAAATAAAAAGTAGAGCGAACTTTCTATCTCATACACACACACACACACACACACACACACACACACACACACACACACACACACACACACACACACACACACACACACACAAACACATAAACAAACACACAAATGTATGTGTTTGCAACAGAGAGCATTTTTACAGAAATTGGCAAATAAAATAAACAAAACTGGCATAAATGTAAAAAAAAATTACATTTAAATCAAGGTCTGGTCCTAGAGCATAAACCCAAAGTGGAACGAACTTTCTATCTCATACACACACACACACAAACACACACATGTATGTCACTGCAACAGAGAGTATTTTTATAGAAATTGGCAAATAAAATAAACAAAACTGGCATAAATCTAAAAAAAATTACATTTAAATCAAGGTCTGGTCCTAGAGCATAAACCCAAAGTGGAACGAACTTTCTATCTCATACACACACACACACAAACACACACATGTATGTCACTGCAACAGAGAGTATTTTTTTAGAAATTGGCAAATAAAATAAACAAAACTGGCATAAATCTAAAAAAAATTTACATTTAAATCAAGGTCTGGTCCTAGAGCATAAACCCAAAGTGGAACGAACTTTCTATCTCATACACACACACACACAAACGCACACATGTCACATATGCAACATGGAACAAGCTTGTTGAATGAATGATTCTCTATGGCCCTCTATTGGATATCTTTGGCCATTGCACTTTAATTCCTTTCCTATAAGAAATAAAGTTTTTCAACTAACCTTTAGATGGCAGTGTTCTATCCCTAACACATAGAGCAATGTCCAGAAACTATTTATATTTAATTATGATCATCATTTAAGTGATTTTTTCTTTTAAAAATCATTTTTCATGAGCCAATTTATGGCCTAGTTATGTATTTGTGCAGTAAATAGGTAAAAAACTTCAAAATTTCCACAAAAACACAGCATAAATGGATAGTTTAGAAGTAAATAAAAAAAAGATATATAGTTTTCCATATAAAAAAATTATATTTCCTTATGCAATTGCTCTTTAAAAGTTTGGGGTCAAAATGACCCCAAACACCTTAAGTGTTGTCCTTTTTTAACAGTGATTAATATATACGAGCAGTTGATGTGATGAGTAGGGTTTTCTGTTAGAACGGTGTCGTGTTAGCGGCCCCTAAGTTAATAACTAATGATCTTTTCAACGGAAGTGAATCAATCTAAACTATCTTTAGCTGGACAATAACTTTATCCTAGAGCTGCTGTAAAGCCAAACAATCTCTGTTACTGTAATCTCCTATTATCACTGTAAAGCTGCCTTGAAACAATCTATATTGTTAAAAGTGCTATATAAATGAAGGCGACTTGACTTGACTTAAACATCTTCATTTGTCTAAACATCAAACGTTTAACTGTTGTGGAAAAAATACATTCAAGCTCCATGTACAACTATTTTACTATTTTAAGAGCTCATGTAAATTGAGCCATGAGGACATGGAATATACAGATTCGTCACACAGACTGTGACACCTAATATCTTGATGACAAAAAAAGCGTCCATTTATTGTATAATTGTCATCAACCCGATAGATTATTAATGCGATCCCGATCTGTTCGGCGTCATTTGCACTGAGAAACACGACCGTTCAACAGTTACAGGGATTTTTGAGGTGCCACTGAGACTCAGACTGGTTTCAGATGGGATGTGATACAGCGTCGTCTTCCTCTTACAGGTCTCATAATGAGTCACTGTGAGAAGTGAATTCACTCAAATGTGTGGTGAATGAATGCCAGCTTAGGTTTGAATGAACTATATATTGATGAACTATCAGATGATGACCTATAGTCCTTTCACTTTTGTTTTCTGTGCAGGGGATCCACAAGAACAAACCACAGACCTGTTCCCGGAAGAACCTGGCGGGGAGGTTACTAAACACACACACACACACACACACTCACACACTCTCACACACACACACGCACACACACACACACACACACACACACACACACACACACACACACACACACACACACACACACACACACACACACACACACACACACACACACACACTCCAGGTTCATGATGATGGTGGCTTTGATGTGTGTTTGCGCTCTGCTTTTCGTGTTTCTGTTTGGTCTGTTTCAAGTCCTGAAACACAGCAGTCACAGTAACTCAGGTGATACTACAGCACTAACAGAACATGTCTTTTTCTTCAAAACATCTTCTGATGAAGTTCTGAAAGAGTCCCTGCATATTTCAATAAATTGATAATTACATATTTATGTTCTTGTCAGGTTCTGCTCCTCACCAAAGGACAATATCAAACCCAGTTCAGGTGATGACAGCAAATCTCATTCATAATTAATAACGTTGTCTTAACATCAGTGTTATTTTATAATTATTGAGACACTATTATTATACACATCATGGCCATGATGGATGGAAATAACTGTTGTGATGTTTTTGGTCAAGATCTTGTATTGTCAATGCAAGAGTCCAGCACTCTGTAAAGTCTCCTCCAGCACATCCTAAAGACTTTCAGTAAATTTAAACTCTGGACTCAGAGGAGCCGATTCATGTGTGAAAATGATTCTTCATGCTCCTCCAAACCATTCTTTCACAATTTGAGCCTGATGAATCTTGACATTGTAATCCTGGAATATGGCCATAATGTGTCTTCCTACATGGCCGTTTAATCCCACCGGTCACAATTGTGACCGCATATTTTTTCTTATTTCTGGAAGCTCTAAAAGTGTTGTTATTGGCTTTGGGCAAGAAATTCAACTTTTAAAAGAAAAAAATAGATGGTCTTGATTAAAATGTATTATTGTCATGTGACTAGTGTGAAAGATCACTTGATCAGATCAGTTTATTTCCTGCTTGCACACCTAGAAGAAGATGTCTTCCTCACACTACTACACAAAGTAGTATATAAAACACCTTAATTAACAGATAGAACTATCATATTTTGTACATATATTCTTTAAAGGGTCTACTACTGATATATTTTGAGAATTATACTCCTGCATATATATTTTGCTGGTAAGAGGTGTAAATTTGTTAACGGTCACAAGTGTGACCGGTAGTATAACACAGTGTTTCAGTTGAAAACAGGTTTTGGCTGGTAATCCTAGTTATCAATTATTTATTTTTTACACAGTTTAAAACTATCAGATGTGTTGGACCTCCTAGACGTATGTGACCCCACAGGTGCTGTGTGCAGCAAACAGAGGCAATTAAAACTGACTGTGATAGTGATGGCTCAGATAGGGAGTACCAGGGTGAAATGGTCTATTGCCAGGTAGATTATTGAATGGCGATGCAGAGGTGAAACATCTGGAGGATGAGGCAGATGTTCATGAGAACCAATTGGTGTGCCCCAACATGACCACAAACAACTTTCTACAACGTACGGCCCATCTTCAGTGCACTGAATGATTGCACACACATCTCCCTGAAACTGGCCTATAGGACAGGGCCCAAGTGTAGTCCTTGGTCTACTCTAGCCCATAGAGGTCTAGCCGAACAAGAAGTTCCTCCAGGGTGTAACTTTGTACATGACAACCTTTTCATCTCACTAAGCCTCCTTCATGAAATTACAAAGCGAGGTTATGGATGTCTTGGAATGTGTTGTGTAAATAGGCCTAATTAAAGAATTTGAATGAATTCTGACTATGGTGTTTCCCACCGGTCACTATTGTGTGTATAAAACCGCAAAGTTTCACTAACTTAACCAACATAAAATCAATGAGGGCATAAAGTTTGTGTGTTAGGGAGGTCTAAGGAGTAAAATGCATGTATTCAAATTGCAAGAAAAAATTTGGGATTAAACGGGTTAAGTAATGCAAACCACACACTCCATCAGTTAGGGTTAGAAGAACTGTTGCCAAACATATAAAATGCTAGAAACATAATAATCACTGTGATAATGATCCAATCATAGACTCTTAAGAAGGCAGTGTATATTATATATTAGCCGTTATCTGCTTATAATTTATAAGTTATATTTATTTATTTTATATAGGATGACTACCAGAGAATAAGACTTCCAGACTCATCCAAAGCTCAACGTGATAAAGAGGAATTTTACAGACCCATAAACCTGGATTACACAAACACAGAAGCGGTCGACACAGACTCCTACTACACAGATGTTGTTTCAGCACAAACACAAGATCAGATCTACACAGAACTGAACGCCAGTAGACGGAGTCACGTGTATCAGAGTTTTACAGCGGATTCTGCTCAAGAAGAGGCGATCTATCACACTATTGATCACTGAATCCTCATCAACAGCCTCATCAAAACCCTAGATTCCTCTGACAGCTACGATAATCCAACCTCTGTCAGCATCACAAGTTGTGTTGTTGTCTGTGTTGTTTTCACTAAATAAAATAAAAAAATATTAAGTTCACTGAATGAATTGATACAGCCTTTTGTTAAAGGTACAATATGTAGTTTTTCGCCGCTAGGAGTCGCTAACCGCTTCAAAACAATAGCAAAGGCGTAGATTGATGATGCAGTGAATGAGCGTGGAATCATGGAACTTGTCGTCATGCCGATGGATCTAACAATGTTTATTGGGAAAAAGTTTATGGATGAGTGAATACATTGACGCTAGACGTAACGCAGTTGTCCATGTCTGTCGCCATGGTTACTATGGCAGTACAATTGGAAACCAGGGATAACGCGGATATTACGTGATTGACAGGCGACAAGTTACAAGGGACAGGCACTTTTTAAAATTGTGAATTTCCCTGAATTTACATATTCTTGGAAAAACGTGAACAGTGTGTCATGAAGGGCATGATCAAAAAAGTTTGAGAACCACTGTTTTAGCATCAAATTATCAGAATTTAAAATTTCATTTGACATTGTATGACCTAACAAAGCCTCGTTTTCTGAAATCACGTGACTTGGCCAGTTTAATATACACTTTAAAACACAGATATGAAACAGAATGCTGAGTCTTCGTACCTTTTTATCATTTAATGTTTTATTTGAAAAGGAATAAAGAGACTCTGGACTCTTTAATACACAGATAAAATATATAAAATATTACAGAAACAACTCTAAACTCATTTATTAATTACACATTGACTGTTTATTAATGTCACATGAATATAATCATTACTTTCTGCAGAATGGAAACTCTGAAGATGCGTTTCATTTTTCATCAGTAATTGTGATGTGGATCTGTCCAGCGATGAGATAAAAGTTGAGTAAAGTTTAGCCTGTGCTTCATCTTACTGTGGCGTCGTTCTGTGGCTACAACAGAAATAAGACACACATTTACATAAATCAACACTACAAATGGTACAAATAATCTCAGAAAAAAAAATATATTTCTGTCAGTGAAACGACTCGTATAATCCATTTTGTAACAAAAGAAAAGACTGTTTAGTATCTACTGACTTGAATGACTACTGAGGACATTTTCTTTATTTTTTGATGAAATTGAGAAGACTTGAGAAACTTACGGACAGATTCTCATATTCAGAAGAGCCCGACTGGTGAACAGCAGGTCTGGGATGGACAGTCTATGGGAAAAACACATTGATTATCTGACTTTTGACTCTTTTGCACGTGTAGTTTTTGATATTTCTCTTACTGTGAGTGTGTCGTAGAGGTCAGATGATCTGGACTTGAGGTCAAGACCTGTATATGTGCCTTCACTGGGATCAGTTCTGGGATTGTTCTACAGGGAAACAGAGAGAAGTGAACTCAGAGAGAAATAATTATCACCATTTAAAATTTTGAAGAAAAAAATGAATGTAAAAGATTTTAAATTGCTGCCATGACGATCAAAAGTGTAATCAATCCACAGTCTCTACTCATAAAACCATGTACAAATCCTGAGTGTGTGTGTGTGTGTATATATATATATATATATATATATATATATATATATATATATATATATATATATATTAGAGGTGGGCATAGATTAATTTTTTTAATCTAGATTAATCTAGATTAATTTCAAAATTAATCTAGATTAATCTAGATTAAAATGGCTCATTTGAATTCTGCCGAAGGCATTCAGAATATGTGTACTACCCAAATAATGACTATAAAAGTAAGTCTTTGAGAACGGGTTTCTCAAGCCAGGTGGCGCATTAGACCAGGGGCTCATCTCCTGTTTCCAAAATGCATCACAAACTGCTTGAGAAAGCTGTTCTACTCATAGACTGTAAAAGGTTACTACTGTACTGTTACCGTCCATAGGCAACGTTAGGTAGGCCTATGTTATTATCAACTACTATAGGCTATCAATTAGGGATGGGAGATATGGCCTAAAATCTATATTGTGATATACATTGCAGCCTCTTGCGATAACGATATACAGTATATTATAATAAAACCATTTCAGAACAGATTACACAGACCCATGCTAAACAACTGCTAAATGTATTTTTTTTTTAAAGGGTGTATGTAGTTTTGAGAACATATATTGTGCAAAACTGTAAGTATACAACATAATTTTGCAGATAAATAAAATTTAAGTACACTAGCTGCAGAGACTTAAGTAGGTCTAATGTTTATTATGGCTTGGAGCTTATGAAACCCCAAATTTAAAATTAGAATATTGTCTAACTTATGTCTTTTCAGTTAAAAAGAAACACAACAACGATTCTTAAAATCGAGATTATGTGCTACACCACTAAGATATATTGGAATGGGAATAATACGCGCGCGCTGGTATTCAGTGATATCATGTTTCGTTTTGAATTTGAGGTGGTCGAACGGATTAGTCGTGTGTTAACTTACCGAACTGTTACCCCACACACTCTGTATATAGTTTGCTGCTGCTCGTCTGACGGCTTAACCCTCTGAGGTCGACAAACGCGCCCGCGCGTTTTGCTGGATTTTTTTCAGTTCAGTTCAAAAGAAATTAATTTTGCTCTGTTGACTTTGATATTACAAGCAAGTTTCATACATCAATCGATTCTGTTAAATGTGTATTATTTTTGTGTATACTCACAATAAAAACAAACTGTTGTGCTTTTTGCCAAATAAAGAAAAATAAACGTGATGCGAGTTCTGCCTTCTCTCTGTCAGTGAAGACCATTCTGAAACGCGTCCGAAAATGAACAATAACTCAGCGAATACTGAGTCAAACAGGCATACAGTCACACAGGCATGAAGCTTGAATTCTCTTCTTTAAAATGAGGTAATTTATATAAAAAACAAATATTCTCATCTTGTGAAATCTGTGTTAAAAGAGAGCGATTCCAGTCGAGCTCATTAGAGCTCATTCAAAGGTAATGTGACTCCGCCCACGGAGAGCGCGCGCTATTCAAACGCAAATTACTGAGGCAAACCTGTGAACGCCCCCATATCAGCTCGAGAAAACACAAGTTTAATCATATCATTGTAGCCTACGCGTTTACACCATCTGGCAGCGCTGTGAGGAATAATAATAACGGAAAATCTACCTCAGAGTGCGGGTATTGCAGGAGAGAGGATCCGAATATGTAGTAAGTTTTTTTTCCTTCTCAAGTTAATCGCGTTTCTGTGAATGAATGAACGGCAGCTGCAGAGATGCGCGCTGTTTATCACAGCTCGCAAAAAGACAGTTTAAATTTAAATTGCGTCTCTGTGTGAATGAATGATGATGTTTTAGCAAACTGTATTGCTATACTGAGCTGAGTAAAAATCGACAGAAATATGTTGAAATAAAATGTAGGCTATTTGTATAAGCAACGTATTAAACTGAAAATTAACATTTATATGCCCTAATATTTCATAAAAACAACGTTACAGTCAGGCGTTTCTGTTTGTGAATGAATGTTTCGGTTTTAGCAAACTGTATTGCTATACTGAGTAAAAATCGACTGAAATGTTGAAATAAAATGTATTTGTATAAGCAACGTATTAAACTGCAAATTAACATTTATATTTCTTATAATAAAAATGAAAGACCTATGTTACAGACATATGAAAGACAACATTTCGTTGATTAGTCAAAAATAAATGTTTTGTCAAAAATAAAGTAATCAAATAATCAATCAAATCCTTAACTTTGAAATATGTATGATAAAATGTATACTTTAGTTTTTACAAAGAAAGATTACACTTGAATTGTTGTTGTAATTGTAACCTTTTTAATAAAAAAATATATTTACAAGGTAGATGTAAACAAACTATTAAAAGGTAAATATAAGCCTTTTCTTTAAATAATTTTTATTGTGTTTTATTAGTGACAAATTTGGGGAGAGGATAAATATTCCAAAACTGAAAATACAGTATGAGAATTAACTGCACAATTACTAGACATGTTTTCCTTGGATATTATAGGCCAAATTGCAAGCACAATATGTGGAAAAATAAAAAATAATTGAGATGCTTCCAACTGTTGCTCTTGCATTCTTGTGGCTCAGTGACTCACCTGAATGAATGGCTAATTAAGTATGCAGGCCCCATTGTCTCCTAAGGTGTGAACCACTAAATATGCATGATCGTTGACGCCCACTCCGCATATTGCCTTTCCAAACAGAAAGTGCTTTGCAAAATTCAAATCAATGTATTGTGTTATGTGAATGATAAGGGCAGGATGATTTTCACATCATTTTGAAGAAAAAACACTAGGCAATGACATCTATTAGACAAAAGTCTTATTGGCACATATTTAGTATGTGTTTTATGGCCTTATTTCAGAAACTTTAGTTTTTAGTTTTTTCAATAACCACGCATAAACATTATTCTCTCAAAAATGCAGACATGTACATTCTTGTTGCTCACATATTATGGTAGCCCTGTTTGTGCTAAATAGAGTGTAATTATACCTTTGCCATTAATATGTTTATAAGCAACTGAAAAAAGCACAAATGTCAGGGCATGTCAGAACATCTCAAGGACACCAAAAACCCCTCAGACCTCAGAGGGTTAAACCCGAACCAAGTCCAAATAATGGATGTTGCACCGATCTTTTTCACCAGCTTTCACTTTCAGCCGTGTTTACTTAAGATGACGACGAATATGCGTTGCAGCCGGGTTTACCTCGCGGCCGCGGGTAGATTGCGTCATCATAGCTTGTGTAGTATAGAGACAGCTCCAAACCCAACTTGGAGAATAGATTAACGGCGATATTTGTTTTATCGCGCGATAAGAGTCTTGCGTTAACGCAGCACGTTAACGCCGATAACGGCCCACCACTAATATATATATATATATATATATATATATATTTGTGTGTGAGTGTGTGTGTGTGTGTGTGTGTAACGATCACCAGTGAGAGTGCCTGGGATTATCGTCAGAGGGCACTCCAACCCGGACAATCACCACACATCCACTACATTCCCCATAATCCTTAGTTCAGACTCTCATCCATTATCACATTCACCTCTGTCTTGTTTACTCACCCTATAATAGCCTGGTTTTCACATTCATTCTCTGCAAAGTCTTGTTTAGTGTTTGTACTGCAATTCTGAGTGTTCTGTCTGTTATTCCCGTGTCCTTGGATTTTCCTTGTGTCCCCTGTGACCCCTGAGACCCTGTGACCCCTGAGACCCTGTGTCCCCTGAGACCTCTGAGACCCTGTGTCCCCTGTGACCCCTGAGACCCTGTGACCCCTGAGACCCTGTGACCCCTGTGTCCCCTGAGACCCTGTGACCCATGAGACCCTGTGTCCCCTGTGACCCCTGAGACCCTGTGACCCCTGTGTCCCCTGTGACCCCTGAGACCCTGTGACCCCTGAGACCCTGTGACCCCTGTGTCCCCTGAGACCCTGTGACCCATGAGACCCTGTGTCCCCTGTGACCCCTGAGACCCTGTGACCCCTGTGTCCCCTGTGACCCCTGAGACCCTGTGTCCCCTGTGACCCCTGAGACCCTGTGACCCATGAGATCCTGTGTCCCCTGAGACCCTGTGACCCCTGAGACCCTGTGACCCCTGAGATCCTGTGTCCCCTGAGACCCTGTGACCCCTGAGACCCTGTGTCCCCTGAGACCCTGTGACCCCTGAGACCTCTGTGACCCCTGAGACCCCTGTGTCCCTGTGACCCCGTGACCCCTGAGACCCTGTGTCCCCTGTGACCCTGTTATTGTTTGGACTGATTACTCTGTCTTTTTTTACCTCTTGCCTGTATTCTGGATTAGGTCTTTGGATTACCCTCAGTTCAAATAAACTGCATTTGGATCCTCAACCTTCGTGTCTCAGAGCAGTACGTGACAATATATGTGTTCTACATGTACAAAGAAGCTGTAATTGATTTATTAGTATCATTCTGTGGTTTTGGCCATCTCACCTCATTCTCGTGTATTGCAGATCTACAGTTTATCCTTTTCTTCTGACTGTTAAAAAGAAATGTAAACAAGCCATTTCATTGTTTTGTGTAATATTCAAATGTACTTTTGCATTAGTCTAAAAGCAAATTATATTACTCTTTGTTGATACATTTCTATTTACATTGTACAAAGTATGATGATGATGATAGTGAATATTGCACATGCCACTGTGATCACTACCCAGACGGGCCAACCAGCACCATGATGATCTGAAAGAGAGAGAATATCATAATTAAATCTACAAACTAAGAATGACACTATAACTGTCTTGAACCCTTTATAAAATAAAAGCTTCACCTGTGACAGTGACAGCGTCTGATCTCTGAGATCCATGTTGATTGTGAGCCTGACAGTAGAAGCGTCCACTCTGTAGTGCACTGAAACTCTGTCCAGATCCAACAGCTGAGGGTTCATTCTCCTTAAACCAGCTGAAGTTCAGAGCAGGAGGGTTTGAGTCACTGATGCAGTTCAGAGTCACTGAATCTCCCTCCACTATTACACCAGATCCACTCATCAACACTGAGACGTTCTTGGGAGAGTCTAATAAAAATTATTACTATTATTATTATTATTTTTAAATTGTATTACAAATGTTTTAAATTACTAATATGGACTTAATTTATCAAAACAGAAAATTTGAATGTTATGTTTTATCATGAACTCACACATGACGTTTAAAGTCACAGCAGAGTATTTCTCTCCATGTTTATTGGTGGACTTGCACTTGTATTCTCCACTGTCATCAGAGCTGATCTTTGAGATGCTGTAGATTCTTCCAGATCTTACAAACGTTGCTCTTTTAAACCAGCTGATTTCTGCAGGAGGGTTTGAGTCACTGATGCAGTTCAGAGTCACTGAATCTCCCTCCACTATTACACCAGATGGACTGATGGACACTGAGACGCTCCTGGGAGGGTCTAATAACAATTATTGTTATTATTATTATTATTAAATTGTATTACACATTTTTAAAATTGCTAATATGGACTGAATTTATCAAAACAGAAAATATGCATCTTATGTTTTATCATTAACTCACACATGACATTTAAAGTCACAGCATCAGAGTATTTCTCTCCATGTTCATTGGTGGACTTGCACTTGTATTCTCCACTGTCATCAGAGCTGATCTTTGAGATGCTGTAGATTCTTCCAGATCCTACAATCGTTCCTCCTTTAAACCAGCTGATTTCTGCAGGAGGGTTTGAGTCACTGATGCAGTTCAGAGTCACTGAATCTCCCTCCACTATTACACCAGATGGACTGATGGAGATCACAGGATTCACTGGAGGATCTACAGGAGAAACATATAGTATCACCCGTCACTCGCCCCACCAAAGCACTTCTATTTCTGTTCTTACATACAGATACAGTAGGGGCAGAATTGAGCATAAACAACATGAATCCATGGATCCTTGAGTCAAAAGGTCATGTCACTTATTAAGAAATATCCAAAACGAAAAAAAAACCACACTTTTTTTCTGTGTGTGTGATAGTCAGTAAATCAGTGCTGGATAGATTACGTACAAACTATAGTCAGATACTGATTACAAATTACATTAAAAAAATTGTAGTTAGTAACATAATTGTTAGGTGTGGCTGTAGAAAGCGCTAGTGACGTTCGGTTCTTGAACGAATTGTTCTTTTGAGCCGGTAGGAAGTAACCGGTCGAGCCGGTTCATTAATCAAACTGAATCGAACTTTAGTTCCAGGTTAATGCTCAATACGCGCTCTAGCGACAGACATTAGAAGCTGCAGTCTTTAGCCTTCTTGTTAGAGCGCCTGACTCTCACGCCGGAGACTAGGGTTTGAGGCCCGCACAGAGCGGGGCGAGTAGGACCCGGGTGGAGGGGTCACACACAGTCCAAAGACATGCAGGTTATTGTGCATTGGACAGTCAAAAATTGCCTGTGTGTGTGAGAGCCCTGTGATGGACTGACCATCTGTCCAGGGAGCTTTCCCCTGCCTCTGGCCTAAGAAACTGGGATAGGCTCCAGCCCTAATATATATATATAATATCCAGGGAGAAACTCATGAGAACACATCTACATTAAAACATAGACAATACCAGAAAAATAACTGAATGAACTGAAGGATTAAATATACACAAGGGAGGATAATCAGCAGAACAGAGAACTGGGGCTCGTTCTTCGTACGTTGCTTAAAACATCCGAGATCAAATGACACATCCAAGATGATATCATCGTGCTAATCATGATCTGGCTAATTAGGTTCTTCGAACACACTTGCCGGATATGATTAGTATCGCTGGATTGAGTTAGTGAGATAATTGCGCGTTCATGCGCTGGGTTAAAAGGGGATGTGTATCGATAGTAGAAACATTGATCAGCAACGCTGCTATTGGCTGTTCAGCGTGGCCAAAGAGCGCGCTCAGTTTTTCTCCTCAGCAGAGCAAGAACTAATAGTCAAAGTTAATTTTAATGTTTAATCAAAACGCCAGGGAACACCTCAAAGTCTGCAAAAGCCAGGAGAGAGGGCTGGCAAAAAGTAGCAGACAATTTAAATCCGTTAGAAGTGGCCATGTTAGATGTTTTTTATCACTTATTAGCCTATATATTTGTATTTTAATAATTGCATAATTACTTTGTTCACTGTAATGTCAGAGTCACCACACTAGAACATGGGAACAAATAAAAGTGAAGTACAAAAATATTCTACATTTTTATTCGATTTTTATAAAATCGATTTTTATTAAGGATGTAGCACTGTCTGATCATTTCTGTATTTTCTTTGATATATTGATCTCTCCTGCCACTGAAGCTAGATCTGTGTCTGTCAAGAAGAGATGCTTAAATGAGAACACTAGTTTACTATTTATGAAGGCTATATCCTTAACACCAAGCATATCTGCTGACTCTGTTGATTTTCTCCTTGATTCTTTTAACTCAAAAGTTAAAAATATAATTGATGATATTGCTCCTGTTAAAGTCAGGAAGAAGAGTGGCAGACAAAAAGCACCTTGGAGAAACTCAACAGCAGTGCAACATATGAAAAGACAATGCAGAAAAGCAGAGCGCATGTGGCGGAAGACAAAACTTGTAGTCCATTATAACATCTACAAAGACAGCCTGCATGCTTTCAATATGGAACTAGGCAAAGCTAGACAGACTTTCTTCTCAAATATTATAAACAGCAATTTAAACAACACACGCACTCTTTTTGCTACTGTAGAGAGACTGACAAACCCCCCAAGCCAGATTCCTAGTGAAATGCTCTCAAACAGCAAGTGCAGTGAGTTTGCTTCTTTCTTCTCTGAGAAAATCAATAATATCAGAAAGGTGATCAGCACATCCTTGAGTTGCGCTGGGGTCAGACAGATCAGACCACCTGAGAAAGTAGTTACTATGTCTGACTTCAAAGAAATTGATGGCAAAATTTTGGAAGAAACCGTACAACACCTTAAAACATCAACATGCGCCCTTGACACACTTTCCACATCTTTCTTCAAAATTGTGCTAAACAGTTTAGAAGCAGATCTTCTAGAAGTGGTAAATGCCTCACTTCTCTCTGGGAGTTTTCCAAACTCCCTGAAAACTGCAGTTGTCAAGCCCCTCCTGAAAAAGAGCAATCTGGATAAGACCATATTAAGCAACTATAGACCTATCTCAAATCTTCCTTTCATAGGCAAGATCATTGAAAAAGTTGTCTTCAATCAGCTGAACAAATTCTTAAGCTCGAATGGATACTTTGACAATTTTCAATCTGGTTTCCGACCGCACCACAGCACAGAGACAGCGCTCATAAAGATAATAAACGATATTCGCTTAAATACTGATTCAGGAAAATTATCAGTGCTGGTACTACTCGACCTCAGTGCTGCATTTGACACTGTCGATCACAACATACTTCTTGACAGGCTGGAAAACTGGGTGGGGCTTTCTGGGATAGTCCTAAAATGGTTCAGGTCATACTTAGATGGGAGAGGTTATTATGTGAGTATAGGAGACCATAAGTCTGAGTGGACATCCATGACATGCGGAGTCCCTCAAGGCTCAATTCTTGCGCCACTCCTGTTCAACCTGTATATGCTCCCAATGAGCCAAATAATGAGAAATAACCAAATTGCTTACCACAGCTATGCAGACGACACACATCTGTACTTAGCCCTATCGCCTAATGATTACAGCCCCATTGACTCCCTGTGCCAATGCATTGATGAAGTCAACAGTTGGATGTGTCAAAACTTTCTTCAATTAAACAAAGACAAAACTGAAGTTATTGCGTTTGGAAACAAAGATGAAGTTCTCAAGGTGAACGCATACCTTCACTCTAGGGGTCAAACAACTAAACATCAAGTCAGGAATCTTGGTGTGACACTAGAGTCAGACCTTAGTTTCAGTAGTCATGTCAAAGCAATAACTAAATCAGCATACTATCATCTGAAAAATATTGCAAGAATTAGATGCTTTGTTTCCAGACAAGACTTAGAGAAACTTGTGCATGCTTTCATCACCAGCAGGGTGGATTATTGTAATGGACTCCTCACTGGCCTTCCCAAAAAGACCATAAGACAGTTGCAGCTCTTACAGAACGCTGCCGCCAGGATTCTGAGCAGAACCAGAAAATATGAACATATCACACCAGTCCTCAGGTCTTTACACTGGCTCCCAGTTAGATTTAGGATTGATTTTAAAGTATTATTACTGGTATATAAATCATTCAATGGCCTAGGACCTCAATACATTGCAGATATGCTCACTGAATATAAACCCAACAGATCACTCAGATCATTAGGATCATATCAGCTAGAAATACCAAGGGTTCACTCTAAACATGGTGAGTCTGCTTTTAGCTATTATGCCAGCCGCAGCTGGAACCAGCTTCCAGAAGAGATCAGATGTGCTCCTACAGTGGTCACATTCAAATCCAGACTCAAAACACTTCTGTTTAGCTGTGCATTTACTGAATGAGCACTGTGCCGCTGTTCGTCCGACTGTTTGTACTGTACTGTATTTTACTCTATTTTTCTAAACTGTTTTAATTATTCTTATTTCTTTTAATTATTTTAATTTCTCCTATGTCAGCAGGGCATTTAGCCCGAAACTGTAAATGCCCACTCAGAAGGTGATAATGTGAAAGTGATTAATGTGGGTTTGAAAGTAGAACAGTATTTAAATGACGATATTAAAGTTTTCGTCTGAGAAAGAATGTGAACGCAGTGCTAAAGTGCTAAAGAAAGTGAAAAGAACGTGTGAGTAAATGAGGGAGAAAAGAAAGTTAAAGGAAAGTTGATAGATGGAAGTCGTAAGAAGATTGAAGGTTAAAAGAAGGTTGAAAGATTTAAGTCTTAAGGGAATCCTTTGAAAGAAAGATCTATAATAAATATTCTTTTTTATTTTTTAAAAGTACTGTATTTTATTTTATTTTTCTAAACTGTTTTAATTATTCTTATTTCTTTTCATTATTTTAATTTCTTCTATGTAAAGCACTTTGAATTGCCATTGTGTATGAAATGTGCTATATAAATAAACTTGCCTTGCCTTGCCTTACATAATGGTAATTTTTAGTTATTATTGTCTCTTCTATAAAAGGCCCTGTAAATAAATGGTTGTCTGTTTATAAAAGCAACCAAGAAAAAGGCTGAGAAAAAAAATAAAAGATCTTAGTAGACTACACTGTAAAATATTTGTTGCTGCATTAAATTAATTCATAATTCATTTCAACTGTTAAATCTTGAGTAATGATGAATTGCTTTGACTTGTGAAAGTGAAAACTGATAAACTAAAAATATTTCATCATTTTATATTTTTATATATAATTTATATTTTTTAATAATATATATAATGTAAAAATATTTTGCCATGAGTTATTGATCACATTTTTCCCGAGTGTAGTTCATTGTAATGACATTGTGTTTCCCTCTTTTGTGCACTTTTACATAATACACCAACACTTGTATCTGTTCCCAAGAAAGTGGAGCTGAAATATGTGCAGTAAGTGGACATTTTCTAACTTTCCAAAGGAAAGAAAGTATAAGACTTTGTAATGTCCATTTGTTTCCATTGCACTGGACAGTGAATAAACCCTCTCAGATAACTGTCATATGGAGGAACTAGCCTACCTGCAAGTGCATAAATAACTTTACTTAATTTATACTTGTATGCTTTATGGCTGCAATATAAGTTGCAGGATTCCACATCTACAGAAAGGCCTACAGAAGAGTCTGCACAGACAGATGAGACATAGGCCTACAGGTGGGCAGTGGATAGACAACCTTTCCTTTTTATTTGTTGCATGAGGCATGTGTCTAATATCTCTTGTTGTAGGCACTTGACCACTGGCTTTTCTTTACAAAGAACAATTGAAATAAATCTCAAGGAACTAAGCATATTTGTCTTTTATTAAACATTTAATGAAGTGTTTTTTTTTTTTTTTTGGCAATGTTGTGTAATATGGCACATGCAACAATGTCACAGGCCCTGTCAGGTGTGCAACCCTCAGAGTTTTCAGACACTGAAATCTTCCCTTTAGTTAGCCAAAGTTCATTTCATTGTGTGCCCTTGTCCTGGCTAGAGCTGCATTGTAACTGGTTTGGGTCAGGGAATGGGGTCATAAAACACCTGTCTGCTGGAACATGTCATAATCACCTATGCAAAAATGCAGTTCTGTTAGGATCAGCATAAGTGTATGTAATACAGTGAGCTTGATATTTAATTGTGGAATTTTTCTTACCACTTTCAAATAATGTGCATAAATGTGAATCTCTGAAAATTCTTAAGTCATGCACAGATCCTGGCCATTTTGCTTTCACATTTGTGATATGGAAGATTTTAGTCAACTGGCTTAATATTTGATATAATATTACTAATCTGGAATATTAAGAATCCCAATAGTAACTGGGCTGCACATTTACATTGTGAACCCCCTTTCTGTTCACATAATCCCCTTCATTGAGGCCTTGATGGCAGTCTATGGTCTATAGCCTATGGTACCAGTCACGTTAGTGAAGCCTGAGTGACACATACTGTAATCGGCATGGTCATGATTGCATGATCTTCATAAAAATTTATGATAGCCTAAAAAAGAAAGAAAGACTGCTTTAAAAAAAACTGCTTTACAACATTGGGTCTTAAGACTAAAACTGTTTTTTAAACCTAAAAGCGCCAGGTAAACTCCGAATGACACGACAGACAGCACTTTCCATCAAGTTCTCCGCATCTCCAATAGTGTAAAGGAAAGAGCCACTCGCTAATAATCTCAGGGCAATGCAAACAGTTTGTGCTGTAGTTAAAGCCCGACTCCGACAAGTCGAACATAAATGTGTGTTTCCAACAAATTAATAATGTAAACGACAATCTCACGAGTCACGAGAAAAAATATATCTCTCAGAAAGTGCACTATCGCGCTGCGCTGGACTTCCCGTATCAGCTCCGCTTATAAAGCCGGGATCTAATCCTGTTAACATGAAATAAGCTCCCGAGCAGGTTTAAGCTTACGGACCTGTTGCTATGACAGCAAGTCCAGGATGAGCGTCGAAGAACCAAACAATCCAAGATCATGTCAAATCGCCAACAATCAAATCCAGCTAACTGAGTTAGCGACGTACGAAGAACGGGCCCCAGGTGTTTAACTAATTAACAACTATGGAAACTAACAATTACAGAGAACAGGATCAGAAGAAAAAAACCGGAAAAAAAAAACGAAACATAACCCTAACAGTAATCTATTACATTACACACATTGCTTTGTTTATCACATTAATTTGAATAAGATATGCTTGGTATAAATATATATAATCAGTTACTACCCAGCTCTGACTGTATTATGCAACACAGATTTATTTTTTTATTTTTTTACATTTGTTGCATAATACTGATTACACAACAAAAAGTATTGCATTTTTTGTTTTGTTTTCTTTAAAGCTACACTGTGTATTTTTTAAAGTTGATTCTTAGCAAAAACACTTTTTGTTTTTTCTTTCAAAATTATATGTGCTCATGTGTATTTACTTCCACCAACTAATCAAGTATTCTCGTAAGCGTAGAATCTGCCATTCAGAATACATATGAGCGAGTCGCTCGAATGACGGCAGCCGTGTTGCGCGTCCATCTTGAAAATACATTAGCCAAAGAGGGACATACCTGGAAATTCAAGCTTTGCCTTTCGCGCTTTTACACTCAGTGGCACCGTGACGAATGCGAGGGGGAGATTACTCACGACTGTCGGCAGCCTGAAGTTGAAGATGGAGGATCACGCCTATTCTTGAGGACATGTAACAGAGTCGCCAAGGAAGCGAAAGAGAGAATTAAAACGTCAACGCGACTGGCAAATCAACAAGACCAAAGTCAATATTGGAGTGGCTTTTCCAAGATGGAAAGAGCTCATGATGAGCAAGGATTTTAAAAAGTCGCCTGCTTTCTCCTCGACAGGTAATTCAGCCTATTTGTGTAAATTCAAAGTTTTATAGTTGATTGGCTAACTATAGCATGGTTGTGGATAACGCTAGAACGACGTCTAGGATTCTTTTCCTCACGTCAATGATGAAAAATAATTGTTTACCTTGTAAATAATACGGCCACCGCAGGAGTTAAAACTCCCTCAGGAATGGGAGGGGCTAGAAAGTAATATTCAGTTGGTAGTCATATACAATTTCACCACTAGATGGGAGAAAATCTTACACAGTGTAGCTTTAAAAAAGAGAAAAAAATGTTGAGGTACTTACAATAGAAGTGAATGGGGCTAATTTTGGAGGATTTAAAGGCATAAATGTGAGTCTTATTATTTCATAAAAGCATTTACAATCAGTATTTTGTTCAAATATGTGCATTATTTGAGCTTTAAAGGTGTTTAAACCATTATTTGAACAGTTGTTTTAGTGTGTTGTGTTTATGGTGTGGCGTTGCCATGACAAGGGAGTAAATTGAATATAACTGAATATAACATAAAATGTTAAAATCACACATATTGTTCATGTTTTGTGACTGTATTATTGAAACAGTGAGCATTTAAATGTTTTAAATATTAGCCCCAATTACTATAATTTTTAAAGAAAAGGAGGGACGAGTGAACTCTACTGGCTTTGGAAAGAAAACTTTAAAGAACATACTCACACATGACATTGAGCTGAACCTCAGGAGAGATGTGAGTGTGTCCGTCTACAGCACAGCTATATCTGCCTGAATCCTCTCTTCTGACTGACTGCAGCAGGAGTTCATTGTTTCTGTCTCTTCTCTCAGTTAATGGCTGTGAGTTTCTGTACCAGATGAATGTTGCTCTGTCAGTCAGAGCGCAGCTGCTTTTACATCTCAGATTGACTGAATCTCCCTCTGTCACTCTCTCAGGAGACTCCACCTGAAGATCTGAACACAACACACACATTATATCTAGTGCTGCTGTCATACACTGATTATTATTCAACATAATGCACAGAAGAAGAGATAAACCTCATCAAAGTCACCTGTGACAGTAAGAGTCACTCCTGGATTACCAATCCTTCAGTGTCACATGACTCAGTCTGACGGTGCATTTCTGCTGTTTATCTCCCAGATACTGAAGCCTCTGACTGTATTCAGGGTCCTCAGACAGATCTCGAGGCTCTTCACCCTTTATAAAATCGTTGGTCCAGAACACTTTCATGATCTGATGTCCAGTAGGGTATGTATAAGTGCATCTCATTATCACTGTTGAGTCCTTTAGTGCACAGATGTGTGAAGGACTGTAACTCACACTCCAACCACCCCACTGGCTACAAACTCCTGAAACACAAAATTCACAAGGCAACAATGATAGGAAACAACAATAGAAGGAAACAAATACCCATCTATGAGTTAAACAGGACCATACGCTATCATTAAAACTTGTTTTTCTTTACAAAACTGTTGTCTATAAATGAAGAATTACACTTATGATGTGATCTGTGTAAAACCTACAGCCATCAGACAGAAGGTGATGAAATGCAGGAAGCAGAACATTGAACACTAACCATGAAAAAAATTATGCTCTAAATGTTAGCAGCTTCATCAGTTTATATCAGCATTATATCAGCATAACCTATAATACCATTTTCTTTGGAAGCAACAAATAAATCACAGAAATGTCCCTCCATTATAGTAGATATTTTACCAGTGCTATTTTTCCTGTGGCTACCAGCAGTGCTAACTGATCCATGTTAACTAGCCAAAACCTTTTACTCTTAGTTAGTAATGAACTCGTATGTCATTTACAGGAGAGACTCACCTGGAATCAGGAGCAGAAACACCAGAGCAAGAGTTATCAGTGACATCACAGGAAACTAAATCATTTACACAACAGGTCAATATGTCATCTTTCATTTCAGAAAAACTATGATAACAGCCGTTTATTGCATTATAAACACTGCAAAAATGATACAAATACTTTACAATCTTCACTGTTAGTAGATTTCCAGGAATGAAACTCATTTAAAGATAACGTTAGGAACACATGAGTCATCTAACAGAGGTTATTATGAAAGAAAATGTTTCTCACTTCCATTTTCTTGTGTGGAGATTAATTAGTTAGACAATATTAATTACTGAACAAGTGTATCTCTTACCGTTTTGTAGTTTCAGCCGCTGATAACAGACTCCAGGAGAGTGAAGTGCAAATGCAAGCTGAAAACTTTCTTCTGCTATTTTACAGTTTTTTTCCTTCCTCTTTTTAAAGTCTAAGTAACCTTCCCCACACCGAGACAGGAACAACCCCAATGAAACCACTTGCAAATAGAAAAAGATAAAACACTCTCTCTAAAGGATTGGTTAAAAAAAAAAAAAACATCTAAATGTGTGACTATAGAGCTTACATTAAAAATATCAAATGAAACTTTCAGTGTGAGGGGAAACCTCCTGCAGCACAGAAAACTCCCCAGTGTTAAATTAACACTCCTCGGTGTACATATATGGTGTTAAAATTAACACTGAAGCAGTGTTGAATTTAATGAGATAATTAAGTGATTAATTAAGTGATGATTGGCCATTAGTGGTGACACCTAATGTTAATGTAGCACCGAAGGGGTGGATTTCGTTATTCTGGACTCAATTATAATTACAACACCGACTACGCCACCCTGGGAATTTCACCCAGGGAAATAATGGTCAAATAACGACACAGGTTCGTTCCCACAAAGATACAGCAGAGACGTGAATATAGAAAAAAATAACAATAATACTTTATTTATGACTACAATAAAAGCTCCACACACAATTCAGTACACAAGGGATTGAGATGGCTTCAAAATCAAAACAAAACTAAAGGAAAATAAACAAAACCAATCAGACAATCAAAGGTAACATGTCAGATGGCAGGGAGAAATAACAAACCTACCCAATTCCACTTCACTACGCACTTCAAACGTACACTAATGTACTCACTTCACCACAAGCACACGTGCATTCAGGTGACAGAACATTTAGAAGAATCAAATCACTCAGTGAACAAGGGTACCCATTAACTTGGACCTAGATCAGCACTCCTTCCTAGCCAGTCCAACAAAGTTAACAAATTAACATCAAATTGTCACAAATCAAATCAATAAACTCAAGGGAAAAAAAAGAAAAATACAAAGTTGATCAACAAAATACAAAATCAACAAAATAACAGATGCAATCACATTACACATGATCCATTAACAATATACACACACAAAAGATACACTCCATAAGATCACGCAAACTCACAAACATTAACAATTATTTCTCACGCGGACACACTCTCACACACACACACACACACACACACACACACACACACACACACACACACACACACACACACACACACTCACGCACACACGCACACACACACTTCCAACAGTAAACAAACACACTCAGACAACTCGCATCAACTTATGAGTTCATTCACACAATGATATACACCATACAAACCCCACAAACACATCTTCCAGTTGAAACAGTGCGGAGGTGGCCAAACGGCCACACGGATTAATACTCGGGTCTCACAATCTCCCGATGTCAAGTTCACTTGATGTGGGCTGGTCTAGCAGGCGCAAATAAGGCGAGGCAAGATGGAACGTCGCGGCAATGCGCAACAAAGAAGGTGCTCAAAACAAAAGGAAAGACCTAAAAGGAAGGGGAAACCAGGTCACGGTCTCAATCAGCTGTCTGTGGTCACACGGACATAATACCAGCTCTTGGCCTCTTCAGCTGATTATTAGCAAATCAGCCGTTCCAACGTCAGACCATGATGGATAAACAGCCCGGGATGCATACCAAATGCTGTACGACTCAGCTCAAAGATCCCAATGCGGGAACAGCTCAGAAAGACGGTGTCCAAGTTTGCAGCAGTCAACACGCTTCCCAACAAACGCAGGAACATCCCTTATACACTCACGCATCTATAGCGCACCTGGATCCAATTAGGTGATTACCATTCAGTTAGTACTCAGGTTGTTACCAAAATGAACTAGGCAGCTATGCCTGCTACATTAATAAGAATCATTGAAGGAAAGAGAAACAACAAGAACAGAAAAAAGAGAAACACAAGAACTACTGACTTCGAGCCATTACACATTATTGCACTTAATATTACCAGTTGGACTTTATTTCTGTCATACATCTACACACGTTCTTATTTAGATTTAACAGACGTTTAGATGGTAACGTTTTATGGAATGTTTCGTTTCAAGTCACCGTTATGGTGACCAGTGTTTGCTTTAGTTGGGCTCATGACCCTTTACTTTTTATTATTAGTTTTTCACTGGCTGCTTCAACTCTGTGTTTATAAAGCACATTTGTTGTGGTAAGAGAAACTATGACCTGGGTTGTGTTTCCCGAAAGCATCGTAAGCCTTATTTGATTGTATAGACCTTTTGTTGCAAATGTTCTACGATCACGTTAGGCTTAAGATGCTTTTGGGAAATGAAGTCCAGGTCATGATGGTCATGTCCCAATAATGAAATTACAATCTTGTAATGGCCTGATTCACCGCACCAGCATTATTGACTAATTATACAAATGTTTTATTCATATGCATTACAGTAGCTAATTCTAACAGTGCTTAAAAAAATCTGAACATTTTAAAATCACACACAGACATCATGAATCTACATATGAATCTCAACAATGGTGACAATCACACAAATGCTTCATGTTGCAGTGCATGATGGGAGCCACCAATCAAAACGCATCCATGGCTCACATCATGCATTGCAGCATGAATAAATTATGCAGCTGAATTGTCCTGTAATTTTCATAGTTTTTTCCTGTTTGCTTTTATTTTGCTATTATTATTATTTTGTTCTGACTTTAGTAGCTTGTGTTTTGATGTTCAGAGTTGTGTTTGTCACTAGTTTGTTTATTGTCACCATTGTTGAGATTCATATGCTGATTCTTGATGTCTGTGTGTTTAAGAACAACAACTTCTGTGTACAAAGTATTTCCAAAATTAATAATATTGCTTTTGGATCTCAAACTGTAGAATCTCAAGACTACAAATCACCAATACTAAAATGCAACATCAAGCATATAGTCAAAGATTTAGACTCTGAATGACATCAGTGAATCTGGTCACTACATGAGGATAATGTCATCATCAGAACATATTGTGAGCAGGTTTTCTCTTGCAGTAACAAATGTGCTTTATAAACACAATGTTGGAAGAGTCAGAAAAAAGGGTCAAGAGACCAACTAAATCAAACACTGATCACCATAATGGTGGCTTGAAACGAAAAATTCCATAAAACATTACCGTCTAAACTTCTGTTGCATCTCAAGAACTTTTGTAGATGTATGACAGAAATAAAGTCAAACTGGTTAATAATAAGTGCAATGTGTAAAGGCTCGAAGTCAATTGTAGTTCTTGTGTTTCTCTTTTTTCTGTTCTTCTTGTTTCTCTTTCCTTCAAGGATTCTGCTTTTATTAACATCAGGTGTCACCACTAATGGCCAATCATCACTTAATTAATCATTTAATTATCTCATTAACTTCAACACTGCTTCAGTGTTAATTTTTAACACCCTGTAGTTGGACCTATATGTACACTGAGGAGTGTTAATTTAACACTGGGGATTTTGCTGTGGCAGTATCACACACAGTTATCATTATATAACAATCTTTAGCTTTAAAAACATTTCCATAAGACCTTAGATGGATGTGTCAGATAAGAGAGATATCAAAACTGTGCAGTATTGGGGGTCCTCAAAGACCAGGATTGGGAACCACAGGTATAACACACACAATGACCATTATTAAAACAATCTTTAGCATTAAAACATTTCCATAAATAATGTTTCATTGAGAATATTTCCAATTGATTAGGTCAGTGGTTTCTACAACAGTATTAATCTGACTATATTCACACAGTAACCAGCGTAACTCTTACCGTGTTCTGGTGAGTCTCTCCAGCAGGCGTTGAACTGATGAATTTCTCGTGGTTACACACTGTTCGTTTTAAAATACTTGTGCAAACACAAAATGTTTCTTCCTCCTTTCTTGACTCCTGCCCACACAAGCAACTTTAGACAACTTTTCATCAGGATCCAATGGCATTTATTGATATCTAAAAAGTCATTATACCCAAAATGTTTAACAATATGAAAAAAGTTTGTCCACCACTTTTGATAGGTCATGTACAAAGATTTATTAACACATAGGACGTATTTACAGTTTAACTTGTATTTCAGCATTTTAAGAGTGAAGGGATGCTCATAAATAAATGATATGACAAAAGTGTAATTTATTTATAAATAAATAAAAGGGGGTTTTAAACTACGTTTATATAGCCTTTCTTCCTGGAAACATGTTCTGAAGAATTATTTAGCAAGACACTCAAGATAGGAACTTGTATTGAGTAAGACTGGATGTCGACACTTTGACCGAAGTTGTATTTTGACATCCTCAAGATCATTTTTGCCTTCAGTTTATTGGCGAATAGAATAACGACAGGAAGTGGTGGGCAGTAGAGGTGGGTGGGACAGGAAATGACCTCATCCAGAATCAGTTCACCCACGCATAAGCGCCAGCCCGTAATGAAGAACACATGCACAGCCCAATGTGTCTCAATGTACGCCATCGCTCAAAATGAACTCTTTGCTAATATTGCTTAAAGCCACACTAAGTAGAAATTGTGTTTTTGTCAAACAGCGACCCCTAGAGTCGCTGTGGAATACTTGCACTGTCGTAAATATATTAGCCTATATTATAACGTTTTTACATGATTGCAGCTAAATCACAAGTAAATAGTCTATAGTCTAGGCCTACTGTATAATTTAATTTGTGTTGTTTTTATTGGAATGTAAACATTACAAAATGCCAGATAACATCAATTAAGTTAAATGTACGTCACATTATTTCATAACATTGGCCGTTATGATGTCATTAGACATGATTATTGCAATTTATCATAATAGTTTGCAAATTGTGCTTGTTTACACTATACAACCTCTACGTTAGGCTTATTTATGTCCTGATAATTATGTGAGATATTGAAAGCTGTTTTCATGATCGCAGGAATCAACGTCAACAGCGTTGTCTGATATCCCTCAGGACTACGTGATAAATACACCTCACAACACCTGAGTTCAGCTGGCAAACTAATTCGTGAGGCATAGCTATCTGATTTATCAAAACGATTCCATTTACACCTGGTCACATAAATGTATTTTTGCGAAACGGATTTAAATTCGATCTTCAATTCTCGCGCTATATGCAGATTTAATGGAGTGCACGTCACCGAAAGCAACAGATATGAGCTGCATTTTATAGATCATCAGCTAAAATTTCAAAATCAAAGACCGCAATAAGAGAGAGCAGTAACAGCCCTGGTAAGATCATTTCGTTTCTTTACTTTTAATGATGAAGATTGTGTGTTAAGCGTCTGCGACTTACTTTCACTTTGATTTGCGATTGCACTTTGTCTTGATGAATCGATGCTCAGCTGCGGTAATGCGTGTTCCAGCGCGTCGTCATATCTGGATATAACATATAGCGCCTATAACACGCTCTCACACGTTTTTGGGAGGAGTACAATTTACATATGTGGTTTCAACAACCAGATGCATTTACACTTGTCCAGTTTCGTCTGGAATGCGTCTCAGATCTCCTCCTGAAGTGGTTTGAGGGATCGGATTCAAATCCGTCTCAAATGCGTTTCGGAGGGCATTTACACCTGGACTTTTCACGATCCGATCTGAGAAAACGCATGAAGTGGCCAGGTGTAAACAGCCCCCATGACAAAAACATACGCACGAAAGCCGAAAACAAACGCTGGTTGGCCTCTCATGTCCAAATTTGACGAAGTGACGTATGCCGTAAAGCAGTCGAATTTTGTAGTTCTTTTTGTGCTCTGGTTACTACCCGAACCCTGAAGTTACATAGTGCCAGTAAAAGCGATACAGACCCCGTCAGGCAATGGCAGACGTGTCATTCAACCTATTGTAAGTCGATGTACCATCACAAGGATCTTGGAAATATATTATGAAGGTTGAAAAGTTACATAGTGTTGCTTTAATACAAAAAAAACCTAAAAGGACATGGAGATTCAAAAGTATGAGATGGGAGGAGAAATACATTTTAAATGCTTTTGCTTTTGCTCGCAAAAGTTTCATGCATGAGGAATGCAAAGGATTTGAGAGAAAACGCATAAGCATTGAAATATAATTTCCACCACCATGTGACTTTAGGGGCTCCATTAAATGTTGCTCTACAAATAATCGTCACTGGTGACTTTAATAGACTGAGGTGTTCATCAAAGCTTTCATTTTATCCACTGTTGCACAAGTTTGTTAGAATAGCCCAAATATTAATATTAACCCAGCTATCACATATAGTAGGTTATTCTGAGCTTAGGTCTACAATGACCCACAAATGACCACACACAAGCTTGAATTTGGTAAAACTGATACAGCCTTTTTATTTGCTTACAGAAAACACATGAAGTCAAAAGATCAAATGACTTAAACAAATTACTAAGCAGTGACATCACAAAATGTTTTCAGTCTCACTAAACACATGTTGTTGGTTCTTTGGCTCTTTCCTTTGTATTCTGCTCGTGTAATGAGAAAAAGATCACAGACACTGCATTCCTGACATCTATTCACCTGATTTAATGAATAATAAATAACTGAGTGGATTAGCATGCTAAATTGACAGGCCTACTCTCAGAATATTGTTTAATTGTTTTGGCCTTTGTCTTCATGATGGTCTCATTTACTCATTTGACACGGCTGTAGATCACAGACGCCTCTTCCACAGTCTGTGCATTTGATAGCCTAAAAACATCAAATAAAACAACAATCATGTTATGTATCAGAATACATGATGATAAAAGTCACGAAACAATTCAGATGTTTCTGAAACATCAGTGGGACACAAAGTTCTTAATAAAAAAAAATCCAGATTTAACCCCCTGAGGTCGGCTGTCGCACCGGCGCAATAGGCTCCTTTTGTTTTCTTATCAGTGCAAAAGAGACTCAAAATACTCTGTTGATTTTGATCTTACATACTTGTGTTATACATCATTCGATCCTGTTAAGTGTGTTTTTTTTTTGTGTGTGTGTATACTCGCAATAAAAACAAAGTGTTGTGCTTTTCGCCAAATAAAGAAAAATAAACATGATGCGAGTTCTGCCTTCTCTCTGTCAGTGAAGTCTATTCTGAAACGCGTCCGAAAATGAACTGTAACTCAGCGAATATTTCTCACACAGACACGTGAGATATGTCTTTATGAAGCTTGAATTCTCTTCTTTTAAATGAAGTAATTTATATAAAAAAACAAATATTCTCATCTTATGTAATCCGTTTAAAAGCAAGGAGAGGTACCGTTTTTTCGTTCTCCCTTCATTATCTCTATAATGAGCTGAGGCCGCCCCGCCCCCGGCGCTATTCACATGGTAAATAGTTTAGGTGATCTATGCATCGCACACGCCCCCCCGATCAATGCCAGAAAAACACAGTTCCTTCATCAGATTCACTGATAGTTCATCGCGCTCCGAGGATGGCACGTTTCTCCGGTAAAGACGCCCTTCAGATGATTCTGGACAGCGAGGAAGAATTCACCTTTTCCTCAGAGGAAGATTGCAACTCGCCGACAAATGGCTGCATTTTCAAGTGCGAATTGATCCCGCCGAGGATACAAGTTCAGAGTAAGTTAATTACTGTTATATAATTCCTTTTCTGATAATATCGAACTCATATGAATTTTCAGACTATATTTTGCCTAGTTTTGGCTAGCTTTTGACATCTTACAGGAACGATTGCCTTACAATATCCCTAACATTCGTGTATATGCTCAAATGTAAACTTTTTTAAATGTGATATTTCTCTTTAAACATATTTGTATATTAAATATATTTCAATCATTTTGATTAGCTTGATTATCACTCATTATCATGCTAAAATGCTGCCTTATGCGTAATGTAGCTTGTTTGCGAATATCTGCTTAGTTTATATAATGTGATTTAGTGCAAATATATTTCAGCCTCCGGTAAAATATGTGATACTGTCTAAATACATTATATTTTTATATAAATGTTTGGTTTTGGTTAGCCTATGACACTGCTTATGCTTCAATACTGCCTTATGCACAGATGTTTGTGAATACAGGTGTACATTTTTTAAATGTAGCGATGTGTCGTTCGCGAACGATCCATTCATTGCGTGCGTCACTAAATGCGTGCGGTGTATATCGCCCATCAACAGATACTATTCTTGTGTGAAATGACAAAAACCATCCATCCTGCTTATACAGGAGACACTGCGCAGAGGAGGGTGAAAACGCAAGATACATGGAGGACAAAGACATTTCCATGTCCTGCACCTGTGACTGCCTACAACAAACACATGGGGGGTGTTGACCTGTCTGATCAGCTGATACAGTACTACACAACACAGCACAAAACCATGAAGTGGTACAGTAAGATTTTTCTACACTTCTTGGACATTGCTTCCACCAACTCTTTAATTTTGCACAAAGAGCTACATGGTAACTTGTCCCATAAAGAGTTTATGGAGCAACTTATCACAGAGCTCTGTGGTGTGTCACAGAAAACGGCACCAAAACGGACCAATAGTGACCATGTACCGGTTCCAGGAGCTGAGCTGACATCAGATGACAGGGATGTTGCCACAGTTGGTCGCTGCTCATGTGTGCATTGCAAAGCAGTGCGTGGTAAAAGACAATTAACACCATGGAAATGCCAGGCATGCAATGTTAACTTATGTCTTCAGTTGAACAGGAACTGTTTTCAAGAGTGGCATAAAGATGTGTGACTGTGTTCAGATGTGTGTGCTCTGCTGACCACCTTCCACTAACCATCAGCCTTCAGAAATCATTCTGATATGATGATTATTTTTTTAAATCAATGTTGGAAACCGTTGTGCTGCTTAATATATTTTTTTATAACCTGGGATAGTTTTTTCAGGATTCTTTGAATATATATATTATTTTTTTTTTTTAAACAAAACTTTGGACTTTTTTTCTTTCTTTTTTTGGAGAGGATGTATTAAGTGATAGTAATAACTTTCTGGGCCCTATCTTGCGCAATTGAGTTTGTACACTGACGCATGTATCATTCCTATTTTGCACCCGCACACAGCGGACTTTTCCCTCCACAGACGCACGTCGGTAAACTAAGAAATGCATTTGCGCTCCCGGGGGCGGTTCAGCGCAAAGAGGAGGCGTGTTCCGGCGCAAACGTTCCCTGGTGCTATTTTGCAGGTTTAGAAAACAATTCCGCCACTAACCAGGAAAAACCTAGTCTTAAGTCAGTGGCGCGTTGCGCATGTTATTCATATGCTATTTAAAGGGCGCATGCTTGGCCATAATCAATGTAGCGTGTGCACAACGCGCACTTTGATTCTCTCATCTACACACAGACACAGCAGCTCTCTTTTAGAAAACCATACATTATTACAAGGAAAAATATTCTGCATGAGGGAAATCATTGTGGTGTCCATGAAGATGTGAAAAAATAGGCATAAATCTAGCTTACATATTTACCCAAATTATCATACGCCTGTTTAACCGAAGCTGATTTGGGTGTGTTTCTCCCATCCCCATACAATGTCACTTCTCTGTCTTTTACGGCCCTGACGAGAACGTCGGTCTCCTCGGCTGTGAACAGCTCCTTGCGAGCGCCTGGCAAATCCGCCATTATAATAGCAATCCTCCATGGAACAAGCGTGCCTGCTCTTAAAGGGAATGTGAGATGTCGCTCTGATTGGTTTATTTCACGTTACGCCCAAACCACACCTATGAGTAATGAAGCTACTTCAGACCAACCCATTTTAGATTTGCGTCGGGCGCAAGAGTAATTTATCCCGCCGGTATAATAGCAACAGCGCCCAAGACCCGCCCACAAAGTTACTTGTGTTTCGCGCTTGATACTTGCGTTTCAAATCGTTAAAATAGGGCCCCTTATGTTTTTCCATTGTTAGGAAAGATTTCTATTTTGAATAAATGCTGTTCTTTTGAACTTTTTATTCATCAGTGAATCATTCTTAGTTCATCATTCTTTGTTCAGGCTGGCTCACAGCACCTTGATGGGCCATTAGCCATTGGGGGAGTGTCTTTAGTCACACCCCTGGTGTGAATCACATTAATATTCATGGCCCACACATACAGCAGTGCTGACACAAAAACTGACATGCAAAATTAAAATCGTTATATTGTTGTTTGTGAAAGAGTGGTCAGAATGATTTTCACATCATTTTGTAGAAAAAATTCTAGCCTACAAGAATAGCAATTCAAAAGTCTTGTGGACAACTATTCAGTATGTGTTAAATGGCCTTATTGCGGTGACAATGTTTTTCCCAAAACGTACTAACCACGCATAATATTTTTTTTCTATAAAATGCAAACATGTACATCCATTTTGCTCACATATTATTGTAGCAGAGTTTGTGCTGAATACAGCAAAATTACATGTTGGCCAATGGTATGTTGTAAGTAGCTGAAATAAGCACAAATGTCAGGGCATGTCAAAACATCTCAAGGACCCAAAAAACACCTCAGGCCCCAGAGGGTTAAAGAACTATAAATTCTCCTTTCATCAACCTAAAAGTAACATGAAGGTGAGTTGATGGCAAATGTTTTATTTTTGCGTGAACCGTCTCTTTAAGCTCGTTCTTCTCACCTCAGGACAGAATCAGGCTGACGAATCCTGATATTGTCGTAGTGGCTTTCGTTCTCCTCTGCTCTCTTCGTCTCGGTCTTTCTGTGATGTTGGACAGTTGCGTACTGGATCTCCTCAGTATCTCTGCATTCAGGAGCATTTCCGTCTCTTCTGGGTTTGCTGGAAGTAACACTGGCGTACTGAGCGTCATCACAATCGGCTGATTCAGAAACATGAACGTCTCTCCCTGTTACGGTAGAGTACAGATTGTCCTGAAACGGAAGAAAACAAAATATTATTTATCATTCACACAGAACACGTTTTCCATTTCAGTGCACTACTTAATAGATTATTCACATGTTGTGTCTGGAAGATTTACCTGTTTTTCAGTGAGGTCTTCAGCTTTAGCACCTCTTCGTTTTCTCCTGATTTAACAGACATTAAACTTGTCAGCTGCATTTTAAAGATTAATTACTACTCACATTACATGAGGCATTTCCACCTGCACTAGTCTGAAAGTGAATTACATTCATACACTCACTGTAATTGAGAATGATTTTAATCACACTTACATTATAAACAGAATGATGATGATGACGATGAAGAATCCTAAACATGCTGTGATCCCCAACCAGACGAGCCAGCCATGACCACGATGTACTGAAAGATGAAGAATTTTAGTTCAGATTAAGTCTCAAAGCTACATACTATAACTGTCTTGAACCCTTTATAAAATAAAAGCTTCACCTGTGACAGTGACAGCGTCTGATCTCTGAGATCCATGTTGATTGTGAGCCTGACAGTAGAAGCGTCCACTCTGTAGTGCACTGAAACTCTGTCCAGATCCAACAGCTGAGGTTTCATTCTCCTTAAACCAGCTGAAGTTCAGAGCAGGAGGGTTTGAGTCACTGATGCAGTTCAGAGTCACTGAATCTCCCTCCACTATTACACCAGATCCATTCATCAACACTGAGATGTTCTTGGGAGAGTCTAATAAAAAGTATTACTATTATTATTATTATTTTTAAATTGTATTACAAATGTTTTAAATTACTAATATGGACTTAATTTATCAAAACAGAAAATTTGCATGTTATGTTTTATCATTAACTCACACATGACATTTAAAGTCACAGCAGAGTATTTCTCTCCATGTTTATTGGTGGACTTGCACTTGTATTCTCCACTGTCATCAGAGCTGATCTTTGAGATGTTGTAGATTCTTCCAGATCTTACAAACGTTCCTCCTTTAAACCAGCTGAAGTTCAGAGCAGGAGGGTTTGAGTCACTGATGCAGTTCAGAGTCACTGAATCTCCCTCCACTATTACACCAGATGGACTGATGGACACTGAGACGCTCCTGGGTGGGTCTAATAACAATTATCAGAATATTATTTTTAAATCGTTTTATACATTTTTAAAATTGCTAATATGGACAGAATTTATCAAAACAGAAAATTTGCATCTTATGTTTTATCATGAATTTATGAACTTGGAAATTTTAAACAATGTGCAGATGATTATTAACTCACACATGACGTTTAAAGACACATTATTAGAGTATTTCTCTCCACGTTCATTGATGGACTTGCACTTGTATTCTCCACTGTCATCAGAGCTGATCTTTGAGATGCTGTAGATTCTTCCAGATCCTACAAACGTTCCTCCTTTAAACCAGTTGATTTCTGCAGGAGGGTTTGAGTCACTGATGCAGTTCAGAGTCACTGAATCTCCCTCCACTATTACACCAGATGGACTGATGGAGATCACAGGATTCACTGGAGGATCTACAGGAGAAACATATAGTATCACCCGGCACTCGCCCCACCAAAGCTCTTCTATTTCTGTTCTTACATACAGATACAGTAGGGGCAGAATTGAGCATAAACAACATGAATCCATGGACCCTTGAGTCAAAAGGTCATGCCAATAAAAATTGAATAAAACACACTTTTTTCTGTGTGTGTGATAGTCAGTAAATCAGTGCTGGATAGATTACTTACAAACTATAGTCGGTTACTGATTCCAAATGACATGACAAAAACTGTAGTTAGTAACATAATTGTTAGGTGAGGCTGTAGAAAGTGCTAGTGACGTTCGGTTCTTGAACAAATTGTTCTTTTGAGCCAATAGGAAGTAACCGGTCGAGCCGGTTCATTAATCAAACTGAATTGAACTTTAGTTCCAGGTTAATGACGCAAAACACACAAGCTAAAGTGTAAGAGCCATATTTCCTATTTCAAAATGTAGATTTTCATATTTTTATTATGTAAATTTGATACAATTATTATTTATGTTAATTAGTCATTTCCTGTTGAATATACTTCTTTACTTTATATTTGTTCTTACCGCGCATGTTCAGTAACGTCCATTTTGTAGCACATGTAAAAAAAGTTTGAAGCTCATGCAATAAGTGCAGATGCTCGTTGGGAGAACACAAAGCTTTTGACCGTTTATTATAGCATAAATTGCCTTATAAGTATAGTATTTCTACAAACAAGTTGTTGAGAAGACATCACTGCACAAGAGGATTATGCTGTATGTAAGAAACGTGATTCTTTGTTGATTTGGAAGAATAAACAGTGATAAACGAACTATATGGATTTCGAGTGTGAATACAAGGCAAGAAGATACGCGTCAAAACTTGTGGAATAAATAAAAGACATTCACATGTCCCTTACATAAAGTATCATGTCCCACTCAAAAAGACCCCACTGTCGAAGTTTGCAGAGGATTACCGAGGATGGCGTAGTGCCATCATTGCTTGATGACGTATGGAACAGATGAAAAGTTTTTTTAAACCAGCTGTCCGAATGAATCAGCTCGTGTAAATGAATCAGACTGTTCATCACAAGTAAGCGCACGACACAGGAGATTCAGAGAAATAAACAGTCCTTATTCATGAATCCGGGCGGCACAGGGGCTCATTGGTCAGCTCTGTTGCCTCACAGCAGGAGTCCTTTCAGTTTGCATGTTCTCCCATGTCAACGTGGGTTTCTTCCGGGGTACTACGGTTTCCCCCACACCACATGTAACGGAGGCCAGCTAGTAGTCGCTCTGCGAGTAAACCTCACTCCTCGGATCTCAATAGGCGCTCTAGCGACAGACGCTAGAAGCTGCAGTCTTTAGCCTTCTTGTTAGGGCGCCTGACTCTCACGCCGGAGACTAGGGTACGAGGCCCGCACAGAGCGGGGTGAGTAGGACCCGGGTGGAGTGGTCACACACAGTCCAAAGACATGCAGGTTATGTGCATTGGACAGTCAAAAATTGCCTGTGTGTGAGAGCCCTGTGATGGACTGGCCATCTGTCCAGGGAGCTTTCCCCTGCCTCTGGCCTAAGAAACTGGGATAGGCTCCAGCCCTTATATATATATATAATAGCCAGGGAGAAACTTAGGAGAACACATCTACATTAAAACATAGACAATACCAGAAAAAGAACTGAATGAACTGAAGGATTAAATATACACAAGGGAGGATAATCAACAGAACAGAGAACAGGTGTTTAACTAATTAACAACTATGGAAACTATCAATTACAGGGAACTCATATAAACAGGATCAGAACCAAAAAAAAATAAAAAATAAATAAACTAAACATAACCCTAACAGTAATCTATTACATTACACACATTGCCTTGTTTATCACAATTTTTTGAATAAGATATGCTTGGTATGGATACATATAATCAGTTACTACTCAGCTCTGACTGTATTATGCAACAGTTTTTTATTTTTTTATTTTTTTTACATTTGTTGCATAATACTGATTAAACAACTAAATGTATTGTAATTTTTTGTTTTGTTTTCTTTAAAGCTACACTGTGTATTTTTTAAAGTTGATTCTTAGCAAAAACACTTTGTTCTTTCAAAATTATATGTGCTCATTCATGTGTAATTACTTCCACCAACTAATCAAGTATTCTCGTAAGCGTAGAATCTGCCATTCAGAATACATATGAGCGAGTCGCTCGAATGACGGCAGCCGTGTTGCGCGTCCATCTTGAAAATACATTAGCCAAAGAGGGACATACCTGGACATTCAAGCTTCGCCTTTTGCGCTTTTACACTCGGTGGCACCGTGACGAATGCGAGGGGGAGATTACTCACGACTGTTGGCAGATTTGAAAGCCTGTTAAAGATGGAGGATCACGCCTATTCTCGAGGACATGTAACAGAGTCGCCAAGGAAGCGAAAGAGTGAATTAAAACGACAACGCAACAGGCAAATCAACAAGACCAAAGTCAATATTGGAGTGGCTTTTCCAAGATGGAAAGAGCTCATGAGGAGCAAGGATTTTAAAAAGTTGTGTAAGGGTGGATTCCTGCAGTGGTTCAAGCTGCAAGACTGCCGAATGACTAAAGAAACGTTATTAGCAAGATGGTAGAAAACTGCACATTTCTTGTCTATTCCACCCACTGCCACTTATACCAATGACGGAAATAAGCGCAATTACAATAGCTTAATATTTGTGGGAGAGCGTTGCTATAGAGAGTTACAATATTGTATTAAAATGTTAAAGTCACACATATTGTTCATGTTTTGTGACTGTACTATTGAAACAGTGAGCATTTAAATGTTTTAAATATTAGCCCCAATTACTATCATTTTTAAAGAAAAGGAGGGACGAGTGAACTCTACTGGCTTTGGAAAGAAAACTTTAAAGAACATACTCACACATGACATTGAGCTGAACAGCAGGAGAGATGTGAGTGTGTCCGTCTACAGCACAGCTATATCTGCCTGAATCCTCTCTTCTGACTGACTGCAGCAGGAGTTCATTGTTTCTGTCTCTTCTCTCAGTTAATGGCTGTGAGTTTCTGTACCAGATGAATGTTGCTCTGTCAGTCAGAGCGCAGCTGCTTTTACATCTCAGAGTGACTGAATCTCCCTCTGTCACTCTCTCAGGAGACTCCACCTGAAGATCTGAACACAACACACACATTATATCTAGTGCTGCTGTCATACACTGATTATTATTTACATTTACATTTATGCATTTGGCAGACGCTTTTATCCAAAGCGACTTACATTGCGTTATCCTATACATTTATACATAGGTATGTGTACCTGTGTACCCCTGGGATTGAACCCACAACCTTGCGTTGTTAACGCAATGCTCTTACCACTGAGCTACAGGAAAGCTTATTCAACATAATTATTAATTAATTATTCAACATAATGCACATAAGAAGAGATGAACCTCATCAAAGTCACCTGTGACAGTAAGAGTCACTCCTGGTTTACCAATCCATTTTCCATCAGATCTATTAGTGATGAATCTGAAATAGTACATGTGTGAATCCTTCAGTGTCACATGACTCAGTCTGATGTTGCAGTACTTCTGTGTATCTCCCAGATACTGAAGCCTCTGACTGTATTCAGGGTCATTAGACAGATCTGGAAACTCATCATTATCTTTCACCAGTGTTTTTGTCCAGAACACTTTCATGATCTGATGTCCAGTAGGGTATTTATAAGTGCAGCTCATTGTCACTGTTGAGTCCTTTAGTGCACAGATGTGTGAAGGACTGTAACTCACACCCCAATCACTCCACTGGCTACAAACTCCTGAAACACAACATTCACAAGGAAACAATGATAGGAAACAACAAAATAAAGGAAACAAATACCCATCTATGAGTTAAACAGGTGTTTACAAAACTGTTGTTAATAAATGAAGAATTACACTTATGATGTGATCTGTGTAAAACCTACAGCCATCAGACAGAAGGTGATGAAATGCAGGAAGCAGAACATTGAACACTAACCATGAAAAACATTATGCTCTAAATGTTAGCAGCTTCATCAGTTTATATCAGCATTATATCAGCATAACCTGAATAATAACCAAAACCAAAAACCTTTTACTCTTAGTTAGTAATGAACTCGTATGTCATTTACAGGAGAGACTCACCTGGAATCAGGAGCAGAAACACCAGAGCAAGAGTTATCAGTGACATCACAGGAAACTAAATCATTTACACAACAGTTCAATATGTCATCTTTCATTTCATAAAAACTATAATAACAGCCGTTTATTGCATTATAAACTCTGCAAAAATGATACAAATACTTTACAATCTTCACTGTTAGTAGATTTCCACGGATGAAACTCGTTTAAAGATAACGTTAGGAACACATGAGTCATCTAACAGAGGTTATTATGAAAGAAAATGTTTCTCACTTCCATTTTCTTGTGTGGAGATTAATTAGTTAGACAATATTAATTACTGAACAAGTGTATCTCTTACCGTTTTGTAGTTTTAGCCGCTGATAACAGACTCCAGGAGAGTGAAGTGCAAATGCAAGCTGAAAACTTTCTTCTGCTATTTTAGTTTCTTTCCTTCCTCTTTTTAAAGTCTAAGCAACCTTCCCCACACCGAGACAGGAACAACCCCAATGAAACCACTTGCAAATAGTGTTGTTTTTGGCAGCCTGTTTTACTTTTAGTTTTAGTCTAGTCTTTGTGTCAAGCTGTCGTTTTAGTTTTTATTAGTTTTAGTCACGTTCATACTCTTTTTAGTCTAGTCTAGTTTTAGTCGACGAAAACTGATGACATTTTAGTCTAGTTTTAGTCGACGAAAACTGATGACATTTTAGTCTAGTTTTAGTCAATGAAAATTGTATTTTATTTAGTAATGCAATTCTATTTAACCCAGTAGTATTTCAAACAAGGTTATCTTATTATATTTAGGGCTGTGTCGGTGGCAGTTTGTTGGTAATGGACCAACTACCAGCGGGGGTTGTTTAAAAAAATAAAAAATAAAAACTCGTTTTATATTTCCACACAAAGACGCGTGATATAGCCTACCACAATGCGCTTTGAGAGGGATGTGGGACACGAGCAGGAAAGAGTCCATCGATCTCTTTTCTGATATCTTCATGTTTTCAACTTGATGTAAAATGGTCTGAAGAGCGAATTTTATCCTCCACAAGGGCGAGATATTTAAGCTATGTTTGAGATTGCGCTGCCAGAGAAAGTGAAACAAAAAATCACCCGCGCGTGTGAAACGCGCTTTACAACTAAACTTGACGCGCCTTACCATGTCTATAACAAGCACAAACTGTAGAATTTGACATGCAAGTACAAATGTAGGCTATCTGTCCTACAGCATTTTCTACTTTACCACAGTAAAGAATACGAATATAATAGGCCTTATTAAAGCGAACCAATGAAGAAACGTTTATAATCCCCTTAGAAAATGGGTGAGACGTGAGTGAAGATTTGGGAAAAGAAAGAGATTCCATGCAGGGATGAGTCACGTTTTTTGAATATTCGATTAGTTTAATTAATTATAGAATATCGAATAGGTTGTGCGATTATTCTTTAAAATAAACTCCATGTTTTCTGTGCTGATGCGGTGGTGACGCGTTAATGTAACGGGTGACGATTATGAATGTCAAATATATCAATGAGACATTTTAATGGAATAACTAATGGAATAATATTGTTAAATTTGCTGATAATCGGGTGACCAGATCGCAAACCAGAATTTAAAGCCGACAAAGCTATGGGTTCACGCCATAGACAGTAGCTACATAAACGGGTTCATGCACAACTCTCTCATTCGTCGTGACGTTATAACATTTCGTCTCGTCTCGTTTTGGTCAACGAAAATGAAGAGACATTTTAGCATAGTTTTTATTTTGTTAAACCACATTTAGTCTCGTTTTTATTCGTCAACGATATTGCATTATACATTTATTTTAGTCATCGTCACATGACCAGCATTTACGTTGCGTCTCGTCTCGTTTTCGTCAGGTGATAAAGGTTCGTTGACGACAATATTTCGTCATAATTTTCGTTGACGAAAGCAACACTACTTGCAAATAGAAAAAGATAAAACACTCTCTCTAAAGAATTGGTTAACAAAAAAAAAACATCTAAAAGCATGACTAGAGTTTACATTACAAATATCAAATGAAACTTTCAGTGTGAAGGGAAACCTCCTGTCAACATGATTAGATGGTGTTCTTCAGCTTCCTGAAAAGTAATCTTCTTTCTTTAAGACAAGTAGTTCTTAATGTTTAAAGACAGTGTTTACAAAATAAGATCAAACTGTGTGTGTTTACATGCATGTTCAGTATTTACACCTATTTGAGGGAGGAACATGCCATTGCCTTCCCTTATAATAGAATCAGGAAACAATATGATGGATGAATGGATGGATAATTTTGTGAAAGAAAGAAAGAAAGAAAGAAAGAAAGAAAGAAAGAAAGAAAGAAAGAAAGAAAGAAAGAAAGAAAGAAAGAGAGAAAGAAAGAAAGAGTGAAAGAAAGAAAGAAAGAAAGAGTGAAAGAAAGAAAGAGTGAAAGAAAGAAAGAAATAAAGAAAGAAAGAAAGAAAGAAAGAAAGAGTGAAAGAAAGAAAGAAAGAAAGAAAGAAAGAAAGAGTGAAAGAAAGAAAGAAAGAAAGAAAGAAAGAAAGAAAGAGAGAAAGAAAGAAAGAGTGAAAGAAAGAAAGAGTGAAAGAAAGAAAGAAAGAAAGAGTGAAAGAAAGAAAGAGTGAAAGAGTGAAAGAAAGAAATAAAGAAAGAAAGAAAGAAAGAAAGAGTGAAAGAAAGAAAGAAAGAAAGAAAGAGTGAAAGAAAGAAAGAAAGAAAGAAAGAAAGAAAGAAAGAAAGAAAGAAAGAAAGAAAGAAAGAAAGAAAGAAGAAATTGATTATTGGATGGATGGATGGATGGATGGGGCATTAACATGTCATTGCATTCCCTTATATAAAAGAATCAGGCACCACTATGATGGATGGATGGTGTAACATTGAGGATAGCCAGACTTTACCTCCACTGTCCTGAAGAGGGAGCTGTTTTCAGATCATACTTCTGACACTGTGTTTGTGTTTATCCATGTGCATTAGGGAAGTGTAACTATATAAACACACACACACACACTGAAGTACTGGGGAAGTACTGGTGTGGTGTAGATATCGATCTCCTGCCTGACTTTACCTCTGAGATCTGGATAACAGTCAGCAAAGGTGAGATTCACAACAGCTGAAGACTATCCGTCCTAATGAATATCCTTAATACGAGCAGTTGATGTGATGAGTAGGGTTTTCTGTTAGAACGGTGTCGTGTTAGCGGCCCCTAAGTTAATAACTAATGATCTTTGCAACAGAAGTGAATCAATCAAAACTAACTTTAGCTGGACAATAACTTTATTCTAGAGCTGCTGTAAAGCCAAACAATCTCTGTTACTGTAATCTCCTATTATCACTGTAAAGCTGCTTTAAAACAATCTATATTGTTAAAAGTGTTATATAAATGAAGGCGACTTGACTTGACTTAAACATCTTCATTTGTCTAAACATCAAACGTTTAACTGTTGTGGAAAAAATACATTCAAGCTCCATGTACAACTATTTTACTATTTTAAGAGCTCATGTAAATTGAGGACATGGAATATACAGATTCGTCACACAGACTGTGACACCTAATATCTTGATTACAAAAAAAAAGTCCATGTATTGTATATTTGTTATCAACCTGATAGATTATTAATGCGATCCCGATCTGTTCGGCATCATTTGCACTGAGAAACACGACCGTTCAACAGTTACAGGGATTTTTGAGGTGCCACTGAGACTCAGATTGGTTTCAGATGGGATGTGATACAGCATTGTCTTCCTCTTACAGGTCTCATAATGAGTCACTGTGAGAAGTGAATTCACTCAAATGTGTGGTGAATGAATGCCAGCTGAAGTTTCGATATACATGATGAACTATAGTCCTTTCGCTTTTGTTTTCTGTGCAGGGGATCCACAAGAACAAACCACAGACCTGTTCCCGGAAGAACCTGGCGGTGAGGTTATGAAACACACACACACACACACACACACACACACACACACACACACACACACACACACACACACACACACACACACACACACACACACACACACACACACACACACACACACACACACACACACACACACACACACACACACACACACACACTCTCTCACACACACATGGTTTTGCTTTTTTCAGTCAACTCATTGTGGGTTTGCATCAACAGAGTCTTACTCCAGGTTCATGATGATGGTGGCTTTGATGTGTGTTTGCGCTCTGCTTTTCGTGTTTCTGTTTGGTCTGTTTCAAGTCCTCAAACACAGCAGTCGCAGTAACTCAGGTGAGACTACAGCACTAACAGAACATGTCTTTTTCTTCAAAACATCTTCTGTTCAAGTTTTGAAAGAGTCCCTGCATATTTCAATAAATTGATAATTACATATTTATGTTCTTATCAGGTTCTGCTCCTCACCAAAGGACAATATCAAACCCAGTTCAGGTGACAACAGCAAATCTCATTCATAATTAATAATGTTGTTTTAACATTATTAGATAATGCCACTATTATAATACACATCATGGCCATATTCCAGGATGACAATATCAAGATTCATCTCTGGATGGAAATAACTGTTGTGATGTTTTTGGTCAAGATCTTGTATTGTCAATGCAAGAGTCCAGCACTCTGTAAAGTCTCCTCCAGCACATCCTAAAGACTTTCAGTGAGTTTAAGATCTGGACTCAGAGGAGCCGATTCATGTGTGAAAATGATTCTGCATGCTCCTCCAAACCATTCTTTCACAATTTGAGCCTGATGAATCTTGACATTGTAATCCTGGAATATGGCCATGATACAGTATGGCTGCGTTCACACTGCAGGGCTTAATGCTCAATTCCGATTTTTTGAAAAAATTAGATTTTTTTTGCAAGGCCGTTCACATTTCCAATTAACTCTTTCCCCGCCAAACACGTAATTTTCCGGGTTTTATGAAAAAGCGCTTCCCCGCCAAACACAGAATTTTCCGGGTATCCGTGTTTTAGGTGGTATACGGTAAGGAAGACCCGCGCGCATGCTCTGAAAGAGTACGGAACTTTTTTATCAAAGAAACAGACTGCGATCGGCTCAAACATGAATGGAGTAGCGAGAATAACGTTAGGTCAAAATATCTGAAATGAAGAGGTTTACGGCTGATCAAGTACTGGAGGTGTTGATGGACTCGGAGTCCGATCACTCCTTATTTGATCATTCTGAATCTGATCGGGACGAAGTAGTTAGTGAGAGAGATGTTCATGTCACAGAAATATCTTTATGCACAATGTTGGATAATATATATATATATAAACACTATAATGTTTGTGTGTGAGTGTGCATGTAGGCTATTTGTGTGGCTGTGTGCATAAATATGAGCATGTAATGCCCAAATTGTTTCTCTCTTTGTGCACATTTACCACACTGTAATATGTATTTACAGGTGGAACTATAGATATAGAATATCGTGCAAAAAGTTGAATTACTGAAATAAATAAACTTTTGCACGATATTCACATTTTTCGAGTTTCACCTGTGTGTATATATATATATATATATATATATATATATATATATATATATATATATTATGTGTGTGTGTGTGTGTGTGTGTGTGTGTGTGTGTGTGTATCTATGTCTTTTTTATTGAAAGTAATTCCAATTATTCATATCATTATTTACAGGTAGAACACAGCGAGGGGGAAATGTTTCCACATCCTGGGAAATGTTACTCAGTGTCCCACTCAAAAGCAAATTACAGTGCCTAAATTTTATATATTTTAGATTTATTTATAATTGTAATTTATTTTGGAAGGTTTTATATATGATGGAAAAGACATCTGAATGTATTCTGCTTGAAAATGCACTTGTTTGATAAAAATGCCTTTTTCTCAGCTTTTTGTCCAGAATGTTGTGTTTTTGACAAAACCTATCTATGTTCAAGTGGCAATAAAAAAAGAAAAAATGAAGATAAAATATATATATATATATATATTTTTAAAAGCAGACGCTCAGATCTTTATTTTGATATGTAGCATGTTCATATATTCATAGAACAAAATATTCTGTGGGCCATTAAAATTTAGCGAAAATCGTCAAAAACCCTGGCGGTGGCTGGCAACTTTTCAAAAAAATGCTGGCGGGGAAAGAGTTAAATGTGTCCTTTTGTGATCTCCTGTGTGAACGTGAAATGACCCAGAAGTGACCCGCATGCGCAGAAGAGTACTCAACGGTCAACAACGTCACTTGTTGTTTGCGGAAGTAGCTAAACATGGATGTCAACAGTGGAGCTCGTTTAGCGATATTAAAGTTATTTTCCCAACGGAGCCAGCACAATTACAATCTTCTCGTTTTAAGAAGAAAATTAAAAAGGAGGAGAGCAAGGTTTTTGGCCATGGTGTTTTGTGGAGCAGTGGTAGCAACGTCGGTACAGAGAAACGTGTGGGTGCGGAGTCGCAGCCAGGAGTGGTGGGATACTGACGTGAGTGTTACTGTTGTTTATCTTCTCATTCCCGCCTACTTCAACGCAGAATTATGACGTTTGTCGCGTATCAATGACATGCGGGTCGGATACATGTGACCTGGCCGTTCAGACTGAAGTCGCATTTCAAAAGATCGGATACGTATCGGATTTGGACCACATACCCAAGTGGCCTGGGTTGCTTTTGAAAAGATCGGATCTGTGTCGTTCAGACTGTCATGAAAAAATCAGATACAGGTCGCATAGGGGCGAAATTTTTTTTTTTTTTAAATAAAAAAATAAAAAAATAAAATAATTCGGAATTGGGTCGTTTCAGCCTGCAGTGTGAACGTAGCCTATGTCTTCCTACTTGATTGTTTTAAAGGGGTGGTTGATTATGATTTCACTTTCAACGCATTCTCATCCTAGGGCGTATATATCGGTTTGTATCATATATACATCAGTATACATCATATACTGACGCTTTTGACATTTCGTCTACATCGAACGCACATGGCACCCTTTAGCGTCAATATGAGACGCACAGAGCTTTGTTCGGTTATGGGTAGGTTTAGGTCTGGGGTAGGGTTAGGGTTAGACCGCTAGGAGGCGCCTTCTGGCCCATATCTATCTGCGTCTCATATTGACGCTAAAGGGTGCCATGTGCGTTCGATGTAGACGAAATGTCAAAAGCGTCAGTATATGACGCCTTGGGATGAGAACGGGCTGTCACTTTTCTAACTTTAGTTATTGTGTAATGTTGCTGTTTGAGCATAAACAACATCTGCAAAGTTACAACGCTCAAAGTTCAAAGTAAAGGGAGATAGATAGTAGGGAGAACAAGAATTTGATACACTCCCGATTTTGCAGGTTTTCCTACTTACAAAGCATGTAGAGGTCTGTAATTTTTATCATAGGTACACTTCAACTGTGAGAGACGGAATCTAAAACAAAAATCCAGAAAATCACATTGTATGATTTTTAAATAATTTTTTTATTGCATGACATAAGTTTTTGATCACCTACCAACCAGTAAGAATTCCGGCTCTCACAGACCTGTTAGTTTTTCTTTATGAAGCCCTCTTGTTCTCCACTCATTACCTGTATTAACTGCACCTTGAACTCGTTACCTGTATAAAAGACACCTGTCCACACACTCAATCAAACAGACTCCAACCTCTCCACAATGGCCAAGACCAGAGAGCTGTGTAAGGACATCAGGGCTAAAATTGTAGACCTGCACAAGGCTGGGATGGGCTACAGGACAATAGGCAAGCAGCTTGGTGAGAAGGCAACAACTGTTGGCACAATTATTAGAAAATGGAAGAAGTTCAAGATGACGGTCAATCTCCCTCGGTCTGGGGCACCATGCAAGATCTCACCTCGTGGGGCATCAATGATCATGAGGAAGGTGAGGGATCAGCCCAGAACTACACGGCAGGACCTGGTCAATGACCTGAAGAGAGCTGGGACCACAGTCTCAAAGAAAACCATTAGTAACACACTACGCCGTCATGGATTAAAATCCTGCAGCGCACGCAAGGTCCCCCTGCTCAAGCCAGTGCATGTCCATGCCCGTCTGATGTTTGCCAATGACCATCTGGATGATCCAGAGGAGGAATGGGAGAAGGTCATGTGGTCTGATGAGACAAAAATAGACCCGAAACACACAGCCAGGGCAACTAAGGAGTAGCTCTGTAAGAAGAATCTCAAGGTCCTGGAGTGGCCTAGCTAGTCTCCAGACCTGAAACCAATAGAAAATCTTTGGAGGGAGCTGAAAGTCCTTATTGCCCAGCACAGCCCCGAAACCTGAAGGATCTGGAGAAGGTCTGTATGGAGGAGTGGGCCAAAATCCCTGCTTCAGTGTGTGCAAACCTGGTCAAGAACTACAGGAAACGTATGATCTCTGTTATTGCAAACAAAGGTTTCTGTACCAAATATTAAGTTCTGCTTTTTTAAATACTTATGTCATGCAATAAAATGCTAATTAATTACTTTAAAAAATCATACAATGTGATTTTCTGGATTTTTGTTTTAGATTCCGTCACTCACAGTTGAAGAGTGCCTATGATAATTACAGACTTCTACATGCTTTGTAAGCAGTGCAAAATCGGCAGTGTATCAAATACTTGTTCTCCCCACTGTATTTGCTTTTAAAGAAATTACTTTTTAAGGACTACAACAAACGGCTGGTAGGGACTACACGACATTCCTCCCGGGTTAGTGACATCACCAACCCCAAATATTTACATAAACCCTGCCCCCTGAACACGATTTATAGATTATCAAGACAGAATATGCTAATCAATGACTAGAAGATAACTCCACATCAGCTACATAAATTCATCAACTAACCATTCAGAAATGTCCTATTGCATTCTACATGTTGTCACGTCTTCTTGAGTCTCTCCATCATTGTCTCCTCCGGTTTGAACATAAAATCTAAATGTTTTAGAAATTTTCAGTGCATGTCTGTGTGAGGTAATCGAAACTTCTAACACACACACAAGCTGTTGAAGCTCCACCCCCTGTGCCGAGAGCAGCAGTTCATTTGCATTTAAAGGGACAGACACACAAACTGTGTTTTTGCTCACCCTCAAAAAGTGACAACTTTAACATGGTATATAAAAATATAAGTGGGGTATTTTGAGCTAAAACTTCACATACACACTCTGGGGACATCAGAGATTTATTTTACATCTTGTGAAAAGGGCATTATACCACCCCTTTAAGAAATGAAAACCCCATACTCCATCAATTAAGGTTAGAAGAACTGTTGCCAAACATATAACATGCTACAAACATAATAATCATGGCAATAATGATCCAATCATAGACTCTTAAGAAGGCAGTGTATATACGCATTGTGTTTATCATGCAATTTATACGCGAAAATGAGTTTTCGAGTGCATATGATAAGCACTTTATTAGACACCCCACACCACTAATCCTACCCAAACTTATAATACATACATACCCCACACCACTACTAAACCTACCCATGCGTATCATGTGCATGTAAAAAAAAAAAAAAACGCATTTCCGCGTATAAATTACACGATAAACACAATGCGTGCTATAGAGGCAGATTTAGTGTGACCAGGTTGGTATATTATATATTAGCCGTTATCTGCTTATAATTTATAAGTTATATTTATTTATTTTATATAGGATGACTACCAGAGAATAAGGCTTCCAGACTCATCCAAAGCTCAGCGCGATAAAGAGGAATTTTACAGACCCATAAACCTGGATTACACAAACACAGAAGCGGTCGACACAGACTCCTACTACACAGATGTTGTTTCAGCACAAACACAAGATCAGATCTACACAGAACTGAACGCCAGTAGACGGAGTCACGTGTATCAGAGTTTTACAGCGGATTCTGCTCAAGAAGAGGCCATCTATCACACTATTGATCACTGAATCCTCATCAACAGCCTCATCAAAACCCTAGATTCCTCTGACAGCTACGATAATCCAACCTCTGTCAGCATCACAAGTTTCTGTGTTGTTTTCACTAAATAAAATACAAAATATTAAGTTTACTGAATTAATTGATAATTTTGTTAAAGTCCCCCTGTGGTGAAAATCAAGTTTTTAATGTTGTTTTTTTGTTTTTAATATGCTTTAAGACAAACCATGTGTAAATCCATAAGTCGACACCATTGCTGAGTATTTTCTCCTTAAAACTGCAGTGAACCAAAGACAGTCTCAAAAACACGGTTTGAAATCGCTGGTGTTTCTGATGTCACAAACTACCTTGTAACCAATCAGATCAACGTGTGATCGTCAACGAGTGGATCTCTGAGCTGAGTGAGTGAGTGGAGGCGGGGCTCATTTGCATATTCATAGAACCGCGCATACTAAATGAGGCAATGAGTCGAGTTACATTCCAGCTATTTTAAGGCATGAAGTGCCTTAAATATGTAATTTTGTGATCAAAGATGAGTTTGATAAAATTATAAAATTAAAATGAGTTTGAAAAAATCACAGGGATAAATTATTGACTACAGTGGGACTTTAATATAGAACAGAAAAACATTAGAATGCAAAAACTTATCTTGAGATGGTATGGTAGTTATTGAATATAATACAGAATTCATTCACATTTGTCTCAGGTATAGTTTTGAGAAGCAGTAACTGCTTAATAAAGTATTATAAGGTACTATTATGTTCTGTTGTGTTTTTCATCTTCACTTTGCACTGGTATTTTTGTCTTGCCATCCAAGAAGCATACAATGTTTCTCTGAAAACAAGTTTGATTAGACTATGCAATAAACATTCTACTGATTCTACTGGAAAACAAGACATACTGATGAAGAAAATGTTTTGCAGTGTCAGTCTGCACAGTTATAGAGTGCTTATAATGTGTTCATAATGTGCTTAATCAAACTGATAAAAAAACCCAGCCAGATAATCAAGACTTACAATGAAGTACTAAGTACAATATTACGTTATGGATATTACAACTTTGCGGAAGATTTGTACAACTTTTTTTGTATTTGTTTGGAGCATACTTGTGTGTAAAATTGACTTTCATAATTGATAATTTTGTTTAAATGTTTGTTCCTGTACAAGCAATTATACAGAAAAGAGAAGGCTGCAAAGTGGTGAAAAGTTAGGGAAGTTGATTATATTGAGAAATCTCATTTGAGCTGCCTTTGTACAGCTAAAGTCTTATGTTTTGGACCCAAATAGAAACAAGGAAGTGAGAGAGAGAGACAGACAGAAAGACAGATGCGGTTTTATACGTTGCACACCAACAAAAGCAATTAAAACCATTCAGCATGTGGACAGCAAGAGTCTTTGGTTTCTGCATATGTACAGGTGAGTTTTAGCGATCGCTTTACAATAAAACAGCAGTATCTTAATCTCAGGATAAATTCAAAACTATCTACATCAGTATTGGGGAAACTACTTTAAAACTGTAGTTTCGTAATATAGTTCAATCAACGCTTAAAAAAAAGTATATCTGCTACATGACAAACTACTTAATCTACTAATAAAACACTCTTTTTAATATAATTGATTGTACATAAATTAGGATTTTAAGAGTTACAGCATCTAAACAGATCACTACCACTAGTAAAACACAGCAATAAAATGTATTTAACTATTATATTATTAACTCTTAAATCCTATTAAATAATATAAAAAACATGAATGTGTATATTACATAATTCTTTTTAAATGCCACACCGACTGAAATGAATCAGTCATTCATTTTGGTTGAACAGCTCTTGCTTTGAACGGTCTAATCCGAACACATTCACTTAAATGAATCAAACAGCTTCATAAGACAGAAGCTTAATTCAACATCAAGCTTGAAATCGAGTTATTTTCATAGTTTGGTTTGCTGTAAAACTGTACTAAGTTGTAGAGCAAAAACAGTTGATGTAGTGACGCGACTCATTGCTCTTTTTTTATTTTTATTTTTTTATTCAACAAATGCACAGTTTACAGGAACGTTCATCTCCATTATAAAAATAACATATTGTGCAGTTTCCAACATTGCAGGTGTTTTAACATAAACAAAAACATAAACAAAGACTCACATCATCACATTTTGCCAGGGGAAGTACGGATTTACAGCGACTCATTGCTCTTGCTCGGAATAGCTCAATACTCTTCACGTCACTGCTAGGCGTTGCTAATTGCTAGTCAAATGGTCAAACTTGCCAATTCTCGTTTCACTTGATGAACTACAGGGAATATGCTTATGGACTGCTGCGTATTTCTGTCGGTGTATTACAGAAATCACGATTTAATATCTAGTCATTTACAGTTTTTTTCGATTGCTAAACGACAGTGGGCACAACTGGAGTCACATGTGCAAAACTCTAACTACAGTCTGCACAGCAGCAGTTCATGTGGACCAAACTCTAGTTCGTTTTTCATTGCTTGAACACAGTTTTCAAAACTCTACACACTTATCCCATGACTTTAACCACAACCTGCACAACACTGTGGATTTACAGCACTTTGTTCAAATGCTAACACACTGCTGTCAAAACTGTGAACCACACATTCAAAACAGAATAGATTTCAGCCTTGTGCCTTTCAAACACTGCTGAGTGCAGTTTCAGCTGAAAGGCTAAGCAAGGGTCTCGTTTTAGACTTGTTAGTGAACACACATATATACTGTTTATATTTAGGTAGAGCTCAGAAAGACTAATTTTGGAAATGGAACAAGGAAGACGGTTTTTGATGGGAACTGATGTTGATGTAAACCTGTGGCCTGATGCTAGAGAGATGCAGGATTAGCCCCTCGATTATTTGTTCGAATTACAGTATGTACTTTTAGTTTCTACCTTTTTTTCTCATTACTGTAATTCCGTAAATTACTACAGACTATTGAAGCAAACTGCTAATTTTCATTTACCTTAAAGAATTGTTATGTTCTAAAAATGTAAATAAATCATGTGAAAGAATGTCACTCTTTTCTTTGAAGAAAATATTACTTTGTATGAAGTCACCTTAAAGATGAAAAGTTAGTATTTTCTGTATTGGTGTTTGATGCTAGTGTTTTTCCTCTCAGTGTGTTCTGAGTGACAGTGTGTGTTATCTCAGTGAGGGTTGTGTATAGTGTTTGGCTGCACTGAGCCTGTTTTGAGCCATGTGTTAAGAGTTGCAGGTGATGTGAACTGTTTAGCTCAGGTGACTGTTGGTAGTGCAGACTGTAGTTAGAGTTTTGCACATGTAGCTCCAGTTGTGCTCACTGTCGTTTAGCAATCGAAAAAAACTGTAATTTTGTTTCCAGTCTGTCTGCTGGACATTAGTTGCGCTGTCACTGCGATTGGATATGAGGGAGAAGACTTTACGTTTCATGTAGGATACCCATCGGACTACGAGGAAAACAGCAAGTACTTCGGCAGATCAGATGGATTCTTCTTTGAGAAACTGGTTCAGACCACTGAATCCAACAGGTGGACCAGACAGGGACGATTCGCTCTTCTTGACAACACATCTGCGCACTTTCTTACCGCCACCATCTTCGGACTGATCTCAGAGGATTCTGACGTGTACACCTTCGGCGTGGATGTTAAACTGCTGCCTGATCCCGATACTGAAATACAACTCACTGTCAGAAGAAGAGGTGAGAGTCCTTTAACATCTATAAGTTCTATTTTTCACGCACATCCCAGCTAACAAAAATATGTTCTAAGAATGTTTTGCTGAACGTTAAATCTGAATGTTCACTTAAATAATTTTTTTATTTTTTTATGTCTTGGTAATGTGAACGCAAATGGAACGTTACATTTTGCAAACATTATAGGAATGTTACTTTTGAACGTTCTCTGAACATTCTAAAATAAGGTTTCTAAAACAAGTGAACATTCAAAAACAAGTGATGAGCATTCTAAAACAAATGGGGTTTCTTAAACAAGTGAACATTCAAAAACAAGTGAGCATTCTAAAACAAGTGAACATTCTAAAACAAGTGGGGTTTCTAAAACAAGTGAGCATTCTAAAACAAGTGAGCATTCTAAAACAAGTGAGCATTCTAAAACAAGTGAGCATTCTCAAACAAGTGGGGTTTCTAAAACGTCTCAGGTTACGTATGTAACCCTGGTTCCCTGAGAGGGAACGAGATGCTGCGTCGAGACGCGGTGGGAACGCCCTGCGTGATTGCGTCGTGAAGCACGTGTATAATCAGTCCAATGGAAAGACGAGACGTCATAGGCGGGTGACGTCATCGACCAGGAAGCTATAAAGCACCCCTGAGACAGACCACGACAGCTTCTGAAAGCCGAAGCAAGTCGATCACAGGCATGCAGGGAGTATGGAGAGGCGACGCAGCGTCTCATTCCCTCTCAGGGAACCAGGGTTACATACGTAACCTGAGACGTTCCCTTTCAAGGGAACTCGAGCTGCGTCGAGACGCGGTGGGAACCCTATACCCACTACGCCATATTACAAATGCCTGTTCTGTATGAAGACCATGCGCACACTAGGAAACAAGCACCCTAGGCCCTGGAGTGGAGCCTAGGTCCAAGTCATAAAATCTAACAAATGTAAGCGGTGAGGACCAGCCTGCCGCATTACAGATGTCATAGAGTGAAACTCCTGATAATAAAGCCTTAGAGGCAGCCATACTCCTGGTAGAATGGGCCGGGACAGCCAAAGGTGAAGGCTGTCCGGCCGCTTCATAAGCAAGTGAGATAGCCTCAACTACTCACTTGCTCATTATCTGTTTAGATGCAGGGCAACCTATCTTAGGTAACCTGAAGCAGACAAATAACTGCTCTAATATATATGCCACAGGGCAGCTCTGTGGACATAAGCATCCAAAGCCCGGACAGGGCAAAACCAATTAAGTTCTTCCTGATCTGGCTTGTATTAAGGTGGAGGACAGAAGGCCTGCAGCACAAATGACCCACAAATTTAGTAGGGACCTAGGAATACAACCCGGCAAGGGGTGAGGAAAGACTATCACCATACCAGGAGCAAATCCATGTATGTGCAGGCCACAGCCTCAAGTACCACGGAGAAGATGAAATAAGGATCTCTCCTCAGAGATAACCCAGCAAAGAAACATTCATTGCAGAAATCAAGTACTGTACCATAGGGCAGATAGCAAGATTCAGAAGGCGTTCTCCGCACCAGGCAGAGAACAGTTTCCATTTCAATGCATATTCAGTCTTCTCGTGGAGGGAGCTCTAGACTGGAGTATGGTCTCCACGACCTCAGTCGAGAGACCTGAATCTATGATCTGGGCCCCCTCAGAGGCCGAGCCCATAGTATCCATAACTCCGGATGAGAGTAACTCCCTGGAGCAAAGATATCGGGAAATGCGTACAGGTGTAGCCTCAACCACACCTAATACGTTGCATCCAGTTCAAGCAGAGCTGGATGCGTCAGGGAGAACCACATATGCAATGCGTTGTATAAAACGATGCGAAAGGTAGACTTGAATTTTGACCGAAGTTCTCCCAAAGGAGCTCCACCACCTCGGGGTGAAGTCTCCATTCCCCGGGCCTCAGCCCCTGCCTCAACAGGATATCTGCTCTGATATACGAGACCATCAGTGTGTTGTCCGGAAGGACAAGCACATGGTGACCTCTCAGGTCTGGCAGGAAGTATTTGAGAGCTCGAAATACCGCCATCATTTCTAGCCGATTTATGTGCCAAGAACGTTGATGGTCCTGCCAAAGACCTTTCGCCGAGCCACTCATGACCGCCCCCCATCCCGTGAGGAAAACATCCGTCGAAAGCGTTACGCGTCGACAAGAAGCCCCCAGCACTGGGCCCTGGGTGAGGATCCAAGGTTTCTTCCACATGACCAAGGCACGAAGGCATCGCCGCGTGACCTTGATCGTGCGAAATAGATTTCCCCTCGGAGAAAACCCCTTGATCCTGAGCCACCACTGCAGAGGTCTCATGTACAGAAGGCCAAAAGTGATTACGTTGGACGCAGCTGCCATGAGCCCCAACAGTCTCTGAAACTGTTTCACAGTGAGTGACTGGCCTAGTTTTACCCCCTTTACGGCTGTGAGAATCGCAGAAATACGTGCAGGAGACAGACGTGCTTGCATTATTGTTTCCTGTAGCTCAATGGTAAGAGCATTGTGTTAACAACGCAAGGTTGTGGGTTCGATCCCAGGGGATTGCACATACCTATGTATAAATGTATAGGATAACGCAATGTAAGTCGCTTTGGATAAAAGCGTCTGCCAAATGCATAAATGTAAATGTGAATCCCATAAAACACCCAGAAAAGTGGTCCTCTGAGCTGGGAGGAGCACACTCTTCTTGGCGTTGAGCCACAACCCCAACCTCTTTATGTGAGACAGAACGACATCTCTATGCCGAACTGCCATCTGCTCGGACTGAGCTAAAATCAACCAATCGTCGAGATAATTTAATATGCGAATGCCCTGGAGTCTCAGAGGAGCCAGAGCTGCATCCACGCATTTTGTAAAGGTGCGGGGTGATAAACCTAGGCCAAAGGGAAGAACCCAATACTGGTATGCTTCGCCCCCGAAAGCAAACCTAGGAACTTCCTGTGATGAGGATGGATAGATACATGGAAGTACGCATCCTTCAAGTCTATTGTGACAAACCAGTCCTCGGACTGGATCTGTTACACAATCATATTAGCGTAAGCATACTTTGAACTTGAGATTCTGAAACCTGCTGTTTAATTGACGCAGGTCTAGAATAGGACGCACCCCTTCACACTCTTTCGGAACAATGAAGTAACGGCTGTAAAACCCTGACTGTCTGCTGGGAGGAGGAACCCCTTCTATAGCTCCTTTTGCAGAAGTATCAATACTTCCTGCTCCATAACCAGAGCCTGCTCAGGGTCCACCACTGTGGGGAGGACCCCTAGAAATCATGGCGGACGAGAACCGAACTGAATTCTGAACCCCTTTCTATAGTGTGCAGGACCCACTGAGAAATATATGGCAGTAGTTTCCACGCTGCCAGAAAATCACGCTGCCCCTCCTCGGAGGATCGTATGGGGACGCTGACACCTCGGTGCCCTGAACGGAGAACCGGCAGGGAACAACCGAACTGGCAGCGCTGCAACCCTCCTCAGAGAGTCGCACCCCAGAGGGCGCCGAGGAGAAACGATTTCTCAAAACCGTCCCTACCCCGGAGGGGACCACCCTCAGAAGCCTGCAGCCTCGGCGTCAGGGCTGCTTCTTCCATTTTTTTGAGCTATTTTAGAGATAAAACAGTCCTCAGATATTGCATATCTCTAACTGGCTAGACTGTGACCGCCACCCAGGTCCCCCTCGATTGTGGATGAGCCCGAATGGCGAATCTTTGTTTTGCCGCACTCTATGCTGCGAGGAGCTTAAGTATGCTGAGACTGCTCCCGCCCAGCAGTCTCAGGAAACATTAGATCGGTGAGGAAGAAACCTCTGGAACGCTGCTGAAGAGTTTATTTCTTCGTTTTTTTTTTAAAGCGGAGCGTCCAGAAGAAAAGACATATTTTATCTTAATTTTTCTTTACATCAGAAAAACTATATATATATATATAAATATATCACTCCGTGGCCACCAGCAGGAAACAACCGAACTGGCAGCGCTGCGACCCTCCTCAGAGAGTCGCCACCCAGAGGACGCCGAGGAGAAACGATTTCTCGAAACCGTCCCTCCCCGGTATAGTTTATCTGTTGCGCGACGCAATTCTCGAATAGCGTCAGTGCTGTTACATCCTCACATTCATCCATGTCCTTATATACTTTACCTACCAGTGCTGCCTAATAATATTTATCTATTATTTATGATGGCTGGTGGGTAACGTCGGGGTTATGATGACGCCAACACGGGAGAGAGATAGCTCGCAAGCGTCTCTTTAACCCGAGGCACTGTCATACCATGATACTTAATACCCATAACATTACTATAATAGAAGTTTAGGGATAAAACACATAAACAGAAACCGGTTTATTCCACGATCTCGACACCTCAGTGTGGAGATAGGGAAAAAGCGGCACTCCCCGACGAGGAGGCTGAGATATAGAATGGGCCCTATCTTGCACCCAGCGCAAGTGACTTTGTACACCGACGCATGTATCATTCCTATTTTGCACCCGCGCAAAGCGGACTTTTCCCTCCACAGAAGCACGTCGGTAAGTTAGGAAATACACTTGCGCTCCCGGGGGCGGTTCAGCGCAAAGAGGAGGCGTGTTCCGGCGCAAACGTTCATTCATGCTATTTTGCAGGTTTAGAAAACAATTGCGCCACTAACCAGGAAAAAATAGTTTAAAGTCAGTGGCGCGTTGCGCATGTTATTCATATGCTATTTTAAGGGCGCATGCTTGGCCATAATCAATGTAGCGTGTGCACAACGCGCACTTTGATTCTCTCATCTACACAGAAGCAGCAGTTTTCATTTTTGCAAATCATACATTATTACGATAGATAGATAGATAGATAGATAGATAGACTATTTATTATAAAAGCATACATCTAGCTTACACATTTACCCAAATTATCATACGCCTGTTTAACCGAAGTTAATTTGGGTGGGTTTCTCCATTTCAATGTAACTTCTCTCTTTTACGGCCGTGACGAGAGCGTTGCTCTCCTTGGCTGTGAACCGCTCCTGGCGCGCGCCTGGCAAATCCGCCGTTTCAATAGCAATCCGCTATGGAAAAAGCGCGTTTGCTCTTAAAGGGAATGTGAGATGACGCTCTGATTGGTTTATTTCACGTTACGCCCAAACCACACCTATGAATAATGAAGCTACTTCAGACCAACCCATTTTAGATTTGCGCCTGGCGCAAGAGTCATTTATCCCGCCGGGAAAATAGCAACAGCGCCGAGACCCGCCCACAAAGTTACTTGCGCTTTGCGCTTTGACACTTGCGTTTCAGATCGTTAAAATAGGGCCCATAGAGTTTTCCTTATATTTTCACTCTCATATATGTTCGGCTGGCCAGTAATATTTAACTTAGCAACAGCACTATATAAAACCTCCTTTTATAAGCTCCTCTTTATTCAACAGAGTTATGAGCTGACTTATTTATTTATTTATTGAAAACTCATAAACATCTGCCTTATTTTGATTTTTTTTTTTTTTTTTTTTTAAACAAAAACACTAACAATACCAATTCCTCGCAACTGGAAATCGCAGCATGAGTGCCTCATCCCGGGGAGGAGAAACCGCAGAGCGTGCTTCTCCCCGAGATAAGGCACTGGATCCAACAGGTGTTTGTTAGAACCATTCGCGATCCCCAAGATGCGCGTCGACGCCGTGCCTCGGCAGCAGCCGGACCCGCGCCTCGGGGCGCGCGCACCGAACCGTTCTCCTCGAAGAACGGCCGGCGGGAGCGGAGCGTCCTCACGGACAGCTTCTCGCAATGCTCACAGTCAGCCCCCTCGAGAACTGACTGTTGGCATGCTCCACTCCCAAACAAGCAACACAAAGCTGTGTGTGTCCCCACCCGTGATATAACGTGGGGAGGGAACAACACAATGCTTGTTTGCTCTCTTTTGCCATGATATATATATATATTGCAACTTGACAGACAACAATAAATATGACAAGGACAGAATACACAGATCGCTTGCTGAAGGCACAGAAGCTGTCGCGGTCTGTCTCAGGGGTGCTTTATAGCTTCCTGGTCGATGACGTCACCCGCCTATGACGTCTCGTCTTTCCGTTGGACTGATTATACACGTGCTTCACGACGCAATCATGCAGGGCATTCCCACCGCGGCTCGAAGCAGCTCGAGTTCCCTTGAAAGGGAACAAGTGAGCATTCTAAAACAAGTGAGCATTCTAAAACAAGTGAGCATTCTAAAACAAGTGAGCATTCAAAAACAAGTGAACATTCTAAAACAAGTGAACATTCTAAAACAAGTGAACATTCAAAAATAAAAAAGCATTCTAAAACAAGTGAGCATTCTAAAACAAGTGAGCATTCTAAAACAAAAAAGCATTAAAAAACAAGTGAGCATTCTAAAACAAGTGAACATTCAAAAACAAGTGAGCATTCTAAAACAAGTGAGCATTCTAAAACAAGTGAACATTCTAAAACAAGTGAGCATTCTAAAACAAGTGAACATTCTAAAACAAGTGAGCATTCAAAAACAAGTGAGCATTCAAAAACAAGTGAACATTCTAAAACAAGTGAGCATTCTAAAACAAGTGAACATTCTAAAACAAGTGAGCATTCAAAAACAAGTGAACATTCAAAAACAAGTGAGCATTTTAAAACAAGTGAACATTCAAAAACAAGTGAGCATTTTAAAACAAGTGAACATTCAAAAACAAGTGAACATTCAAAAACAAGTGAGCATTCAAAAACAAGTGAGCATTCTAAAACAAGTGAGCATTCTAAAACAAGTGAGCATTCAAAAACAAGTGACCATTCTAAAACAAGTGAGCATTCTAAAACAAGTGAACATTCAAAAACAAGTGAGCATTTTAAAACAAGTGAACATTCAAAAACAAGTGAACATTCAAAAACAAGTGAGCATTCAAAAACAAGTGAACATTCAAAAACAAGTGAGCATTTTAAAACAAGTGAACATTCAAAAACAAGTGAACATTCAAAAACAAGTGAGCATTCTAAAACAAGTGAACATTCAAAAACAAGTGAGCATTTTAAAACAAGTGAACATTCAAAAACAAGTGAACATTCTAAAACAAGTGAGCATTCAAAAACAAGTGAACATTCAAAAACAAGTGAACATTCAAAAACAAAGTGAGCATTTTAAAACAAGTGAACATTCAAAAACAAGTGAACATTCAAAAACAAGTGAGCATTCTAAAACAAGTGAGCATTCTAAAACAAGTGAGCATTCTAAAACAAGTGAACATTCTAAAACAAGTGAGCATTCTAAAACAAGTGAACAGCATTCTAAAACAAGTGAGCATTCTAAAACAAGTGAACATTCTAAAACAAGTGAGCATTATAAAACAAGTGAACAGCATTCTAAAACAAGTGAGCATTATAAAACAAGTGAACAGCATTCTAAAACAAGTGAGCATTCTAAAACAAGTGAGCATTCTAAAACAAGTGACATTTTTAAATGTTAGACCACGTTCAATAAGATAATGTTTTCGTGCATTAAGGACATTATTAAGAACCATATAATTTTGAGCGGACATGTGTAATGGACATTTTTATTCTAGCCAGCTAATACCATACATGGTGTTAAAGAAACTGCAAGTTGCATATCATCTTCCTTACTGCTGAAGAACAAGGTCAAAATGATATTTACAGAAAGGACAGTTTGTTCTTTCTAAATACAGATAAGCTCGCTTGCACTAAGAGCAAAGGTGTTGCATTGGAAAAGATATACTCAATTGTTTTTAATGACATATGTGTGTAAGTGTGTGTGCATAAAGGGGTGTTAGAATAAGTGTGATAGGTTTTCTGTATATAAGCTGGGCAAAAAGGAGAAGTCGGCGCGCTTCTCTTATCAGACTCTGACTGATGGGTGAACAGCCTTTCTTGCAAGAAATAAAGATCTTTTATAACTTTTGAAATTTCCAGCTGTCTTCCAATTATTATTTAAAGTCGTGAAAGTAATTTCCACGACAAATGGCGACGAGGATGAGATCGCAAAACTGATGACCTCCGTGGACGAAGCAATTGACTAATCATCCCAAAGACAAGAAGTCTCTGGCTCCGATACCCCAACGCTAAAAATGCAAGGGACGGGAGAATTGTGGACACCACGGCAGGCCTAGGTGGACGCGATCCTGATTAAAAGAAACCAAGCTGCAAAAGCACGGTGAGAAACATTTTTGCACTAATAAAATATCCCAAAAGGGTCAGTGAGGAGTAGATTTCCCAAAAGGGTCAGTGAGACGAGTTCTCAAAGGTAAAGACCAGTAGTGACGATTGCTGGCAGGGTGCGGTGACTGCACGGGAAAATTCTCAAAGGTAAAGACCAGTAGTGACGGATTACTGGCAGGGTGCGGTGACCGCACGGGGATTTTCAGACGGTAATCTGAAAAAAGGTAATTAGTGCAAAAATGGGTAATGTTAATAAAAAAGAGTTGGAGACAGTGGATTTCTCAAAAGGGAATTATTGTTCCATGACCAAGAAAAATGGAACGGGGTGGCATCATAGGATACCACAGTTAATTAAATTGTACGGATTTAATGTGTGTTTAATGTCTGAGTGTAAGCCATCTGCAAAAGACAAAGGAAAATTGGACAAAAAACAAGTCCAAAAATATACAGATGACTTTAATGGTCGAATTATAGATGTATGGTTAAATGAGGCAATTACCAGACAAAGAAAACAGATAAATGCAGCATTAGCAACCATTGGAGAGTGCAATCAGAGGAAGCCAGAAAGAGGAAGCCAGAGAAAAAAACTTTACTAAACTCTGTTTCTAATTCTTCCGAGGAAATGAGATGCATGAAAACCCGCCTGGGTGAGGACGACCGCTGTCCGGCTCCCTACTCCCCCTACCAACCACCACCAACAGTGGCCCTCCACGAACCACAAAGACAACCAGGAGCAATGGAAGGCAGAAGACAAAGACAAAGAAGAAGAGGGAACGAGTCTGCAAGCAAGACCACCAAGACACCCTGAACATCGAAGCTTGCTAGGTTCGATCAACCTGCCCTCTGCTCCTCCAGACTACACTCCTCCATCTCCAAAATTCGTAAATGTTCACCAACCCAAAGAGAAGCACAGGCCAGACAATCAAAGACACTACGTATGAAGAATATCTGATAACTGTTTTTCTGGATGGTCTGGACCGTGAAATAGGGAAAAAGGTCAAAACGTCTTGTGTGGGGTACCTGGAAGAAATCTGACGACACGCAACGCATCAACAAAAGCTGCTGAGAGACCAAGCCAAGAACAAACAGAAAAAGACTGACAAAGACAGTCAACTGGCTCTGCTGAAGATGGGAGGGTTGATGATGGAAAATTACTCAAAAGGAGGAGGAAGAGGTGGCAGAAGAGGACGAGGCAGAGGAGGAAGAGGACGTGGAATGGGTGACCAACCTGCAATGGACCCTGAAGCTTGCTATAATTGTGGGCGAAAAGGACACTGGAAAAATGACTGTCCGGATCCTCCAAAGAAGAGAGGATTCCAACAGCCACCAGAGCCACAAGGAGATTGAAAGAAGGAGGGGGAGGGGAGCGACGGTGAAGGGTCTGACTCCCAGGTGGTAAATATGTCTAATCTTATCTCTTTTTCTGCTCCTTGCAATGAAGAAAATGTGCTTGCTGTTTCTTGCAATGAAGACAATTTGCTTGCTGACACTGAACAAATGTATAAAGCATTTGCAAAATTACCAATGATTGACATTAGTGTCGAGGGAAAGAAAATGAAGTTCTAAGTTGACAGTGGAGTGACGAACTCAGCAATTAAAAATGAACAATTGCCTGATTTAATTGTATTATCTGGAAAATGGGCAACCTCCAGAAGTGCCACAGGGCATCTGGTAAAGGAACCATATACAGCAGATTTGTCTTGTCAGATTGGTGATCGCTCATTTTCTCATGCTTTTCTTGTAACTACTACCTGTCCTTGTATTCTTCTGGGAAGAGATTTGATGTGTAAACTCAAGCTGAATTTGTATTGTGATGACAGTGGCCTCACTGCTGATATGAGCATGGTGCGAATGCCAACTGAAACATATGTTTTTGAATGGAGCACTCCTCAGTGTGGTCTGCAAAACAAAGCCACAGATAGGATGCCTCCTAACCATGATTTCATGGAAGAAAGTGATTTGCATTGCACATGTCATGTTAGCAGTGAGCCAGATGAAATTTTTGCTGAAAAATGGTCTGAACTAGAGAGTGAGGAACTGAAAACCTCAGAGTTAGTTTGGTCAGATAAATGGTGTGCTGTGAAGGTTGAAGTGACTGATAGCCAAACATCTCTTTAGCTAAACCACTGACTGCAGAGTGGAGAGAATTGGGGCTTTTTGTGAAACAATGTGACTCACTAAAAGATTGGTGGCCAACCACTGACAAAAATGTGTTTCAATCTGAGAGCACAGGGTTTTACAAACAGACACTAAGAAAAAATATTAAGGGAATCAGAACTGTTAAAGTGATGAATAAATTGAAGAATTGCTGTGTTGTAAACCAGAAGAGACTTTGGGAAATTAAGGGGTTTAATTAGATTTTTGCGGTTCTCTGAGTGTTCTAAGATTTACAGCTGCCTTGAAAAGTGGGATGACTGCAGAAAAATAAAAGAGGAAGTGGGGCCTGCAGCTGCCCTACTGAAAGAGGAAGTTGACACTTCTGAAAGGGGGGTACAAGATAGAAATGTTTTTTTTTGTCCATGAATCAAAGATTGTTTGAAGATTTCTAAATATTCTTTTAAATAGCTTATGAGCAACAGCAAAAGTGGAAAATTGAAATTGTGCAAAGAATGACAAATTGCATTTGGGAAATTAAAACGGATTCTCTCAACTGCAATTGTAGGTCTATACGATTACTACTTTAAAGTGTTTAATCTATTTGATTTTGAAAAGTTAGGTTTACGTTCACTGTGTTAAACTCAAACACATGACGACTGCATCGGACAATTGAGAATTGATATCCTAACGTTCAGACACTGTCGCAAGGGGAATGCCACAGTGTGTCTACGTTCAGTAGTTTCTGTCGTCGTCGAACTTTGTTACCGTTCATATTTGGTGGTATTCCACTCCTAATAAATATATGTTCCCCATTCAGTTCATAAACTGCTATGGCAGACAAGAATGTATGAATCTCTGGCCAGAGAGAGGGGTGTGTGGAGTGTGTGAAAGTGAGTGTGTGAATTATGGTGTTCAGAGACATAAATGATGTCAATCAAAACAGCTGTATCTAAACAGGTAAGATATGACCCAACAGGGAAGAAAATATTCCCAATAAAATAACAACCATGGATGAATTTGGCTAACTATTGTGGTATGGGTTATTGTTGTGGCAGAAATAAACAATGCCACACCTGCACAGCGTATAACTTTGGGAAGGCAGAGAGCAAGCAAGCTTGCCCTCTCCACCCCATGTTTAACTTTTTCCTTTTTACAGGATGTCATGATGGATCTCCTCAAACAGAACTGATTCTGTTCCAAATGTATAAAATATTGTCTTGTTACTGTTTAACATGAAATTTCACAGGTCTCATAAAAAAAAAAGGACGACCGGCTAGACAAGCAGATGAGTCTGGCGACATGATACATGTTGTCACTAACAAGAATACTTAAGGTCTCCATTCACAGGTTGTTCTTGTGGTTCACTCCACAAACAAGGTCCTATCTGGGGTGCAGTGACACCTCAGTCCAAGCATCTCGACTTAAACTACACCAACCAGCCCTCAACAACGCCAACGCCAACGCCAACGCCTGACAACGCAAAGCATCAAGTGGGGGATCAAGGATGTGCTAGTAACATTCCTCCCTTGCCAGCGAGGGAAAGCCCATTGCAACGGTTCGCAAAGAATCACCCTGGTGAAGATGGAACGTCCATGGGGCAACGAGATGATCAACACATCTGGAGGAAGATGTGGACCAACTAATGGTTTAAGCTGAGAATAATTCATTTTGTGTGATGTTTATTGATGTTTTATTTGGTTCAATCAAACTATACTGTAGGACTGAGCATTTAGATCTCATGATTTGAACAATTACTGATTAATTTGAAAATATTTCAGGTACTCGTAAATTAAGAAGAAGAAAATCTCTTAATTCTGTAGAGTATAAGGACTCTAAATGGGTACATTACTGTAAAAGATAATAAATAATCTAGGGACTATTTTTGAAGAAACTTGAGGGTTTTAGAACCCTAATTCAGATATCATAGATGCTAAAAAATTAATAGTGGTAATAATTGTTCTCTAATAAGGGAGGATAAGTAACTTTGCTGGACTAGGTCCGAATAGATAATTGGGTAGGTTTCTATAGCGATTGATTAATGACTAAATTAAATATTTTTTTAGGTGTTTCCATTTGTTAAAATAGAAAAAGAAAAACTTTCAAAAGGAGATTGATTTTGGGAAACATATTAAATTTCTGAATTATTATTAGTTCGGCTTCCAGAAATGAAATCTGGACTCGTTTTGTTGAGAAAAGTCTTCAACGAATAAAAAATTATGTAGGGGGCACAAAGTTAAAACCTAGACCAAGAACAAATGTAACATGTTTAAACATGTTAAATTTAAACTAAAATGAATCTAATCAGTTAAGACATTTCAGTGAAATAGAATATTTGCTCATAAAGCAAAATTCTAAAAAGTTCTCTTAATTCAGAATGAAGTTACGGATTTAATGATCTGGATCAATGGATCCATTATGAACTATTCCGCATTTCCAACAAATAGAGGCAGGACATGTTATATCCATCAGTTAATTCTGGGAAAAAATTGGATTTTAGGATAGGTAATAAAAGGTTAAATGACATGTCAGCAGCTAAGGCTATTATCATGGCAAGAGCTGGGTTGAGCTGAGTTAATTTTAAAATGAATGACTGTTTGAAACAAGATAATACAATTACTGATATTTGTGTTAAGGATAAAAATGAAAATATTTTTCTTTAAATAGATCTGACTAAGTAAAACAATAGCCTGCTTGAATTAAAAGCTAACAAAATAAGGTTAAGAAAAATGGTTAAGCAGTATCAGCCTGTTAAAAGCCTAATAGATCAATGTGATTTGAAATTTAGCAAAGGATAATGAAACTTGATTCAAAGTTAAAAGACAATGTACTATGGTATGTTTAGTTTTTTTCTGAAAATAGAATTAGATTGCTTGAAGATAGAATGTTGGGAAGAAGATGAAAAAGATGAGAAGATGGTATGTGTATGTGGTAACATTGGAAACAGGTGGTATTTTAATTACAACTTAGGATGCTAATTAAAGGAATATTTGACAGGTATTCTAAAGTAAAAGATGGAACATGGTATGATTAGAGATATTAGGTGGTATTAAAGTCACTGACTTATAATAGGTTGATTTGGAAAGGCCTAATGATATAATTTTGGATGATGTAAATATTCATGAATTTGACTAATGAAATTGTTATAGGAAAGGCCAAACCTATGATGATGGATGATTTTCAAATGAAAGAGTGTTTCCTTTATTTCTGTTTAATTTCTTAAAAATGTATTTCTGTTTATTTTGTTTTCAAGATATGAAAAAGGGGTGGAATGTAATGGACATTTTTATTCTAGCCAGCTAATACCATACATGGTGTTAAAGAAACTGCAAGTTGCATATCATCTTCCTTACTGCTGAAGAACAAGGTCAAAATGATATTTACAGAAAGGACAGTTTGTTCTTTCTAAATACAGATAAGCTCGCTTGCACTAAGAGCAAAGGTGTTGCATTGGAAAAGATATACTCAATTGTTTTTAATGACATATGTGTGTAAGTGTGTGTGCATAAAGGGGTGTTAGAATAAGTGTGATAGGTTTTCTGTATATAAGCTGGGCAAAAAGGAGAAGTCGGCGCGCTTCTCTTATCAGACTCTGACTGATGGGTGAACAGCCTTTCTTGCAAGAAATAAAGATCTTTTATAACTTTTGAAATTTCCAGCTGTCTTCCAATTATTATTTAAAGTCGTGAAAGTAATTTCCACGACACATGTTACTGGAAGAACGTTTAACTTTGAGAGAACCTTGTCAGAAAGTTCCGTAAAGTTCTGGGAACATTCCCTGTTAGCTGGGATGACTGAATGCTAAAGGAGTGAATCTTTCACGTTCACGTTCCTTCTCTGCACAGGTGAACCACAGAGACCCACAACATCATTACCAAGAGGTACGAGAGTAAACCAGGAAAAGAATGTTTATTGTTTATTCACACACAAAAATCTGTTCGTACAATATATTAATGAACTTCCTTCAAATGTTGTTTTAGTGGTTGTCAGCAGCACAAACAGTCCTGCAAACGTCACAGCACAGAACTGGGCCGAGACAAGAGAACAGGGTGATCTCTCGCTCTCTCTGTGGTTCATATTATTCTGTCTGTCCCTGGCACAGTTCACTCTTTCTATCTATCTATCTATCTACCCATCTATCTATCTATCTATCTATCTATCTATCTATCTATCTATCTATCTATCTATCTATCTATCTCATGTTCTGATCTGTATTGCTTGTTCTATTGTTCATTCTTATCATTCTATCTAATCCTTATCTTTTTATTACACAAACAACTTCTCACAAACACACAGCTTGTGTCTTGTCTAATATCGTCACCGGTCCTGAAGAGATCTGTGAGGGTTTCTCTCAGTCTCTCTTCCTCTCTCTGTTTATTTCTTTCACACAAATGAATGGTGTTTTTATCGGGTGTGTCAGATCGTTTCCTCTTTCTACAGAATCTTCCCTCAGGTTTGTGACCGTGTTGAGTCTGGTGTGTGTCGGCACACTTCTAGTTGTGTGTCCATTCGCTCTGTTTAAGGTTTTTAAATGGGCCTCCACCTACACGCTGTCAGGTGAGTCGGCTAGAGGAGACTTCCTCTTTTCTAAACCATCTTCACTCAATCACGCTTTAAAGTCCCCCTGTAATCGATCATTTTATCCCTTAAAACTCATCTTTGATATCCAAAATGACATATTTAAACGTTTTTTCCTTGAATTTTTGCCTTAAAATAGCTGGAATGTAACTCGACACTCTTGCCTCATTTAGTATGCGCGGTTCTATGAATATGCAAATGAGCGCTGCCTCCACTCACTCACACACCTCAGAGATCCATTCGTTGACGATCACACGTTGATCTGATTGGTTACAAGGTAGTTTGTGACGTCAGAAACACCAGCGATTTCAAACCGTGTTTCTGAGACTGTCTTTGGTTCACTGCAGTTTTAAGGAGAAAATACTCAGCAATGCTGTCGCCTTATGAATTTACACATGGTTTGTCTTAAAGCATATTAAAAACACCACATAGACACATAAACAACATTAAAAGCTTGATTTTCACCACAAGGGGACTTTAACATTTATCATGACAATTAATACGTCTTTTTTTTCCCTTCCAGTTTCCGTGTCTTATCACACCAGGACGACATCAGATCACGTTGTAAGTCAGTAATCTATCATATCACATTCACAGGTATTACCGTGTTAAAACTGATGCTGATAAAGTTAATTGATTTCCCTGCTGACATGAAGCGTCCTCTTTACAGGATGAGTATCTGAAAATGAGCCCAGTCGTACTTTCAAACTCATCCGGGTCTCAAAGGGAGAAAGGTTCTTTTGTCGAGGATTTTAACAGACTTACAAACACACAACAGTCCCACGGCAAAGACCCCAACTACATCGATTCTGCTCCAGCAGAGAGTCTGGATCAGATCTACACAGAAATGAAGCCTGGTTTTGCCCAAGAGTCAATTTATTACAGTATTGATCAACTTACTGACTGACAGCAGAAGCCTCATTAACAGCTTGTCCTTTTTTACCACAATAATATTCATATTTTCTTATATGTTGGGGTCAAGAAGTCTCTTATTCTCACAAAGGCTGTGTTTATTTGATGGAAAAATACTATCAAAACCGTAATATTGTAAAAAAATATATATTATTACAAATTAAAATAACTGTTTTCTATGTGAATCTGTTGTAAAATGTAATTTATTCCTGTGATCAAAGCTGAATTTTCAGCATCATTACCCCAGTCTTCAGTGTCACATGATCCTTCAGATATCACTCTAATATGATGATGCTCAAGAAACATTTATGATTATTATCAGTGTTTAAAACGGGTTGTACTGCCTCAGATTTTCGAGGAAACTGGAATACATTTTATTTTTCAGGATTCTCTGATGAATAGAAAGTTCAAAAGAACAGCCTTTATTTAAAAAATAAATAAATAAATCTAATATATATATATATATATATATATATATATATATATATATATATATATATTTGTTTTTTACTGTCACTTTTGATCAGTTTAATGTGTCAAAGTGTTAAGAAAATTTACCCCAAACTTTTGAATGGTAGTGTATATAAAGAAAAATCATTGAATTGTACTCTTGAATAAATAATCTTTAAAGTCTAATAGTGTAAGGCTGTAAATTATTATTTTGTCTCATGAACTGTCACGCATTAAATGTACTGTAAATCTAATGTTCACTTTTTCTAGCGAGGGTAAGTTGCTAATCGCCATAGAAACAGTCTGAGCTTGTGGGAGTAAAGATCCCGACACGTCACTATTGCATAACTGCATATATCTCAAGAGGATGAAGAGACAGAAAGAGAGAAGTAAATACTTTATCGTACGATTAAAACTGTTGGCCTACTGTATACTTTGCCCAGGTTTTAGCTTTTATAAAAGTGTAAAGTGAGTGTGTTTTCAGCATTTGCCGATTTTTAGTTGTCCTGTCCTGGATATTTACATTTGCTAATCTTTAGGATACAAGTAAAGATTTAATAGAGAAGAGAACTCGACTTTCAGAGACAGATACACTATATATGACGAAGGTTCGGACTTCAGTGTGACCATCGGCTTTCAGATTCTGGCACTTACATCTGCGCAGTGGACAGACTTCTTAAAGACACTTACAAATATGTGACTCCACGTGTATTTGAGGGTGTTATTTACTGAATATCTTTTACAAGTTACTTAATAATAGTTTTATAAGCTGTTGGGTTCATTCAAGCTGTACTTCTCTTATAAGTTGCCATGTTTACTGTTTGTGTCATGGCATTTTGGTGTATAGCGGAAACGAGATGCTTGTGTATTTCTTAGGCGACACAGAAGTCACGGTTCGGTACGTACCTCGGTTTTGGGGTCAAGGGTCGAAACGAGTTCGGTGCGTTTACGTGTCTGGCCCAAACAGTTTTTAAAAATGTTTGGTTTGATTAACATGTTGTGTGTAGCCTACGCTGTAATTTTCTTTGCGCGTGAGAGTTCATTAATATGGCGGATGGTCAATATTACGCATTTTCAAGAAGTCACGGAAAGATGAGCGAGTAGGAGAAAAGTGGCATCTACATCTAAGTCTACTTCAGCTTTCCACGAGGAGACGGCGAGTGCCCATTTCCGGGACACGCATATTTCCTCACTGGACAGTAGTGAGACTTCCACGACACAAATCGGCACAATGCATAATGATTTTGTCTCATTATAACAGTGGAAACTACTTAAAATAGTCCGTCATTGATGGTCATACAGATTAGAGTAAGATCATTTTAAACTGTAAAGGGTCTGTTTTCATTTGTGTACATTCACAATAAAAACAAAACGTTGTGCTTTTGTGAAATAAAGAAAAGAAACAGGATTCCGCTTTCTGCCTTCCCGGTTTCCTTTTTGTGAAGTCTGTAGAATAGAAACGCTCTCGGTTACTAACGTAACCTCGGTTCTCTCTAGATGAGGGAACGAGTGTTGCGTAAGCTAGCTTACGCTACGGGAAAAACCCTTTTCTCGAGAATACTGAAGCCAAAAAATTATCCTTAATTTTTGCATTAGTTTAAAACGCATTGCTGCATAAGCAGACCTAGGCAGAGCGGCTCGCGCGCCTATTGGTTGCTCAGCAGCAACTGCTGCAACCTATCCAGGACCTGCTCGTGACGAAGCACCAATGAGGGCGCGGGCGCCCGTGCGCGTCACGTCCCGCCAGAATGGGCGTGGCTACAGGCTATAAAAGCAGGCCCGTGAGGTTGTTCTCTGGTTTTTCAATCTGAAGCGAACCAGAAGTAGCACAAGCACGGCAGGGTTACGCAACACTCGTTCCCTCATCTAGAGAGAACCGAGGTTACGTTAGTAACCGAGAGCGTTCTCTTACGAGAGTACTCTCGTGTTGCGTAAGCTAGCTTACGCTACGGGAACCCAATGTAAAACGCCGTGCGTGCTAGAGAAGGTCCACCTGCACGTTCCCAAGGGCATGTGCCCGGGGACAAACGTAAGTGGTAATATCTGGGCCGATGAGGGTTGGGCCCAGGGAGAGATAACCATTCCAGAGTGTGGGAATGGGTGCTTAATACAATAGAACAGCCAGGTACATCCGTGGGCTGAACTAAGAATGATAACACTGCCTGTCAGCCACCTGAACCCGAAGGTCAGGTGAAAAAAGATCACAGACAGGAAGACCTGGTCTGTCGATCTGGAGCCTGTGTATAACACAAACCACACACAGTCTGTGTCGATCTGCAGCGAGAGCGAACAGAGCTAGTATGTTAGACTGACAACAGTTTAGCCTGTAGGGCAGGCACCTCCAGGTTATAAAACCTGATAAATGTAGACGGAGAGGCCCAGCCCGCCGACGTACAAATATCATGGAGCGAGACTCCGCGAGACCACGCCCACGACGAGGCCATGCCCCTGGTGGAGTGCGCTCTGACGCCCAGAGGGCAATGAAGGTTCTTAGACCTATAAGCCATAGCGATAGCGTCAACTATCCATCTGGACAGGCTCTGTTTCGATGTGGCTAAGCCCTTAGTGCGGCCACTGAACGAAACGAAGAGCTGCTCTGACTGCCTGAAAGCATCAGACCGTTCGACATATATTCTCAGCGCCCTGACGGGGCAGAGAAAATTCACATCGTCCTCACCCTCAGATCTCGGAAGAGCTGACAGTGAAATGATCTGTGATCTGAACGGAGTGGAAAGCACTTTGGGGACATAACCGTGCCTCGGTTTAAGGATGACTTTAGAGTCATTAGGCCCAAACTCCAAGCACGAAGCACTCACAGAGAGTGCGTGAAGGTCACCCACTCGCTTAACTGAAGCGAGAGCCATGAGAAAAGCAGTCTTCAGTGAAAGATACCGCAAATCCACGGACTGGAGGGGTTCAAAGGGTTCGCCCTTCATGGCTTCCAGGACCAAGGAGAGGTCCCAGGCTGGAACCAGAGGGGGCTGAGGAGGATTTAACCTCCTAGCTCCTCTTAGGAACCTAACGATGAGGTCGTCTCTACCCAGTGACCGGCCATGCAAAGGTTTTGTAAACGCCGCAATGGCCGCCGCATACACTTTGAGCGTGGAGGGGGACCTGCCCTCGTCCAAAAGCTCTTGCAGAAAGGAGAGAACCTCTGCAACGCTACAGCGCTGTGGGTCTAAGTTTCGGGCCGAGCACCAGCCGGAAAACACTGACCATTTAGAGGCGTAGAGCCTTCTAGTAGAGGGTGCTCTAGCCTGAGTAATTGTGTTCAACACTGCCGCTGGGAGGTCAGCGGGTACCCGTTGATGGCCCATGCATGCAGGGCCCATAAGTCGGGGCGCGGGTGCCAGATCGCGCCCCTGGCCTGGGAGAGGAGATCTTTCCTCACCGGAATCGGCCACGGGGTCGTGCTCGTCAGTTGCATCAGCTCTGAGAACCACACTTGATTCCTCCAGAGCGGCGCCACGAGGAGCACAGAGCATTTGCTCTCCCTGATGCGCTTGATTACCTGTGGTAACATCGCGATCGGGGGAAACGCATAGAGCGGACGGCTGGGCCAGTCGTGGGCCAGCGCATCTCTGTTTCGTGAAGAATACTGGGCAGTGCGCGTTCTCCGTCGACGCAAAGAGGTCGACCTCCGCTCTGCCGAAGATGTCCCATAGTAACTGGGCTATCTGAGGGTGCAGGGACCATTCCCCGGGGGGAACGTTGTCCCTGGACAGCATGTCTGGGCCCACATTTTGGGAGCCCGGGACATGTGATGCTCTCAGTGAGCGCAGGTTGTGATGGGCCCACAAGAGGAGGCGTTCCGCCAGCTTGTGAAGGCTCCGTGACCTGAGACCGCCCTGGCGGTTGATGTATGACACCACTGACATGTTGTCCGTGCGGACCAAAACGTTGTGGCCTTTGAGGAGGGGGAGAAAGTATCTCAAGGCATTTTCGACCGCTTTCATCTCCAGACAGTTTATGTGTAGGCGCCTTTCTGAGGCTGCCCACAGACCAAACACTGGTCTGCCCTCGTAGAGGGCGCCCCAACCTGAGTTGGATGCGTCTGTCGAGATTACTTTTCGTCTCGAAGCCATGCCCAGATCCACTCCTGACTGATACCAGTCTGCCGCCTTCCAGGGATTCAGTGCTGTGACACAGTTCTGAGTTACCCTGAGGCGAACGCGGCCAGCGGACCATGCTCGCAGCGGGACCCGCGTCTTCAGCCAGTGCTGCAGCGGGCGCATGAAAAGCAAGCCCAGCTGAAGCACTGCCGAGGCCGAAGCCATAAGACCCAGCATCCTCTGAAAACGTTTGAGAGGAAAAATGCTGCCGGTCCTGAAAGCTGCAGCTGAGCGCTGAATCTGCAGCGCGCGCTGTGACGCAGAGTTGACACAGAGTCTAAGTCTGTTCCCAGAAAAGAGATTCTCTGGCTGGGAGACAGTAAACTCTTGGTCCAGTTGATTTGGAGACCCAAATCCCGTAAATGGTCGAGTAATAGAGCCCTGTGCGCTATTAACTCTGACTCTGACTGGGCTAGAATAAGCCAGTCGTCCAGATAGTTCAGTATTCGCATCCCCCGTTGTCTCAGGGGAGCGAGCGCTGCATCCATGCACTTCGTGAATGTACGGGGTGCTAAGGACAGACCGAACGGCAGGACGGTGTACTGATAGCTCAGCCCCTCGAAGGCGAATCGCAAGAAAGGCCTGTGATGGGGCGCTATTTGAATATATCTTTCATGCTATCTTTCAGATCCACAGAGATAAACCAGTCCCTCGGGCGAATTTGCGCGAGAATCTGACTGGTCGTGAGCATTTTGAACGATCTCTGCATAAGGGCTCTGTTCAGCCGTCTGAGATCTAGGATGGGTCTGAGACCGCCACCCTTCTTTGGAACGAGGAAATATCTGCTGTAAAAACCTGCCTCGCTCAGTGTGTGAGGGACGGCTTCTACGGCTCGTTTCTCTAACAGTTTCGCAATTTCGGCGCGAAGTAGGTGTGCTACTTCGTTGTTCACCGTGGTTTCGACCCTGGCTCGAAAGCGAGGGGGTCTGCGAGCGAACTGTAGTGAATAGCCTCGTTCTACCGTGTTCAGTACCCATTCTGACACGCCCGGCAGCTCCCTCCATGCCTTTATGTGAAAAGCTAGAGGGAGAATAACGCGCGGGCTGTTGTCGCTGTGTGTGTGTGGCACATATCTCACAGCGCCTGAGAGAGAGCGCGCGCCCATGGAGGCGCGCGCGCTTCGCACACACATAACACAGCTCATGTCTGGTAGAGGGTGATTTACACACGGGACACGTTTTGTGTTTTTTGACGGGGGCTCTGAATGAGCGCTTATCACAGAGCAGCCCGTGTTTGTGTGTAGGGATGAGCGCTGTACAGCGGGCACCTTTCCCACATTCAAAACACACACGGCGTGAGCCGAGTTTATGGATATGGGCCGTGAATGAGTGTGAGTCACTCAGTCGGCCGTGTTTGTATGTAGGCGCGAACACTGTGGAGTGGGCACATGACCTACATTTATAACACCATCGGCGTGAGCCGGATAAACAGACAGAATGCTCTTTCTGTGATTTATTTGGGCGGCCGTAAAAACGGCCTTTGGGTACAGGCGAGCGTGTTGTGTAACGGGCTCGTTGGCTGTGAATACACATCTCCAGTCGCCTCTGCTGAGGGAACTGTGAGAGCGAGGCGCGCTGATTTTGATGGCGGTCCGGCCGCAGCGGGACTCAACCATCTTCGTCTTCCTAACGCGGTCAGGAAGACTTTGAGGGCTCTGCCTTCAGCACAATCTTGGACCGGGGTCCCCGAGGGGGAGGCGGTCTGTGGCGGCTGGAAGAGCGTGAGCGCTGGGAATCCCTCGGCTGACGGCGCTGTGAGGCTGACGGCGGGGGAGGCTGTGGCGCTGATTTCCGGTTGGGCGGCTGTTTAGAGCGACCCGTAGCGGAACTGGAGCGCTTCGGCAAGAAATGCCGCATAGCCTGGGAGGTTTTCTGAACCTCAGAGTACCGTTCCGAAAACCCCTTGACAGCCGGGCCGAAGAGACCGGATGGCGCCACGGGCGCGTCGAGGAAAGTGGCTCTGTCGGACTCCTTCATGTCGGACAGAGTTAACCACAAGTGTCTCTCGGTGACAGTGAGAGACGCCATATTCCTCCCGATGGCCTGAGCAGCGGACTTAGTGGCTCGTAGTGCTAAGTCGGTCGCGCTCCTGAGGTCATTAAAATTCTCAGGGTTCGGGCCCGCCTCGTCCATTTTACGGAGAAGGTCGGCCTGATACACCTGAAGCACGGCCATCGTGTGAAGTGCGGACGCGGCTTGACCGGCGGCGGTGTAGGCGCGACCGATCAAAGCCGAAGTAGTCCTGCAGGCTTTGGAAGGCAGTGAAGGATGAGACTGCCATCCGGCGGAAGGCGGGCAGAGGTGCGTGGCTACCGGTTCCTCGACCGGAGGAATGCAGAGGTAGCCCTTGTCTTTCGCACCGTCTACTAGAGAGAGCGTCGAAGAGACAGTAGAACGCAGCCTGGCAGAAAATGGCGCCTTCCAGCTCTTAGTGAGCTCCTCGTGGAGCTCCGGAAGAAAGGGGGCAGGCCTCGTGTGAGGCGTCGAGCGGCGGCCTGGCAGAAAGCAACCGTCCAGCCTGCTGGGTGCAGGCTCGTCAGGAAGCGACCAATCGAGGCCGAGGTCCTCCACGGCCTTGGTAAGCAGGCGAAGAAGCTCGGCGTCGAACGTAGACCGCACACCGCTCGATTCCTGAAGAGAAGGGGCGGGGTCCGGAATGGAGCCCGACCAGCCTTCGCAGTCAGAAGCCAGGATAGAGCAGCTGTCCCCTTCTGCGTCATCTCCCCCTGACTCGATATCCACAGCGGGCGGCTGGCCGGCCGTGATAGAGGTGGGGGATTCAGAGAGCGATGCACACGGGGAGAGATCCGGCATGCAAGCGCTCGCGGCAGATGCCTCCGGTGTTCTCTGTGAACGGCGCTTTTTACGGCGCGGCCCAGAAGAGAGAAGCGGAGGGGCGGGATCCACGCTGAAAGATGCTAGGCGAGCCCGCAGGGTCGCCATAGACATCACTTCACATTCCGGGCAGCCGCCCAGGGAAAGCGCGTGGTCCGCGTGTGTCTGTCCCAGGCAGGAAACGCAGAGGATGTGGCGGTCCCCGTCGCTGAGATCGGCTCGGCAGGAGCCGCACTTTTTGAAAAGAGGCATTTGAAACAACGCCTCGCTCTTTTAGATGCAAGCGTGTGTAACGTAACACGCGGTAATGAAAAAGGATATTCGGCGCCGGATAGCGCAGCAGGAACGGCAGAGGAAGCGGCGAGATGGCCGGCTTGAAGCTCGTCCCGCTGAAGGCTCTTCGACGGCGCAGCTTCTCCGGAGAACAGCGAGGTGAGTGTCCACTTCGCTGAAGAGTTGAAAAATCAGAGAACAACCTCACGGGCCTGTTTTTATAGCCTGTAGCCACGCCCATTCTGGTGGGACGTGACGCACACGGGCGCCCGCGCCCTCATTGGTGCTTCGTCACGAGCAGGTCCTGGATAGGTTGCAGCAGTTGCTGCTGAGCAACCAATAGGCGCGCGAGCCGCTCTGCCTAGGTCTGCTTATGCAGCAATGCGTTTTAAACTAATGCAAAAATTAAGGATAATTTTTTGGCTTCAGTATTCTCGAGAAAAGGGTTTTTCCCGTAGCGTAAGCTAGCTTACGCAACACGAGAGTACTCTCGTAAGAGAACTCAGCGTATAGGCTACTAGCAAGCTCTTGCGTGCCATCTGAACTCTTGTTTTGGGTTGGTGCGTAGATCTTCTGCTCTTTTTCCGGTTGTGGCGGTTAGCAAGCAGTGTTGCATTAGCGTGTGCGCCCCCTTCTGGATTGGAGAGTGGATCGCCAGTGACTGACTGTATTCATCGTCTGACTGTATGCACCGAACAGTGACGGTTCAAGACGAGTACATGTACCGTTACACCCCTAGTATTTGTGATCAATTATTCAAAAGAAATGTATTTTTAGAGGTAGGCCGTGTTTCTGAAAAGATGAAACTATAGTTAAATGTCACTGAAGTATTTCTCAAATGTTTGCTTTTGTAAATAGTACTTTGAATTCTCGTTCAGTTTACAGACATATATTTTTTAAATTAATTTTTAAATCGAACCGCCAAATGAGGACTTTGTGGAATATGACTCATTGTTATTGCAGAAGTCATTTACTTTTCATGCTATGTAAGGCTTGACTAGAAGTTGGTTCAGACTTGTTGAGAGTTTTACCTCTTAAATGTGTGGAAATATAAGCAATATATCAGCAAAAACCATCAACAGAAAACATGATCAGCAACCCTTTTGCCTTTAAGCCGTCTGAGATCTGGAAGCTAAACTCCTTGCTCCTGTGTCTTGTCGAAATAAAAAAATGGCTAAGTGATAACTCTCTGCAGCTCAATGCAGACAAAACAGAAATACTGGTTATTGCCCCTGATGTTTCAATTCCAGGGATTAAACAGTACTTGGGTGACTTAGGCCAGTCTGCTAAGCCAAGTCTTAGAAACTTGGGAGTTATCTTGGACAAAGACATGTCATTAATGCAGCACTGTAAGCAGCTGACGAGGAACTGCTTCTTTCAATTAAGGAAAATATCTAAACTTAGAAATATGGTCTCATGAAATGATTTGGAGCTTATCATTCATGCTTTTGTGTCTTCGCGTTTAGACTATTGTAATCGATTATTTTCATGTCTGAACAAGAAGGAGCTCTCTCGACTGCAATTAGTGCAAAACTCTGCAGCCAGAATTTTGACCCGTACTAATAGGAGGACTCACATATCCCCTATTCTAAAAGAACTGCATTGGCTGCCAGTGTCCTATAGGATCAAGTTTAAAATTCTGGTTCTAGTTTTCAGAGCCTTGCATGGTCAGGCTCCTTCTTACATCAGTGATCTGATCCAGCCCTACACCCCTGTGCGGGCTCTGAGGTCTGTGGATCAGAATCCGCTGAAGGTTCCACGCACTCGTTTTCGTTCTAGAGGTGACCGATCCTTTCAGGCTGTTGCTTCTAGGCTTTGGAATGATCTTCCGCCCTCTTTGCGCTCTATTGACTCTGTTGATACCTTCAAGTGCAAACTAAAGACTCATCTATTTGTTCAGGCTTCTAATGAGCTACTTTTGGGTTGATATGATCTTGTATTGTCTTGGCCTTTTTATATTATGTGTATATTCTGATGTAAATGTCTGTTGTGAAGCACTTTGTGGCTTTCTGTCTGTGAAAGGTGCTATAGAAATAAAGCTTACTTACTTACTTTTGTCAAACATATATTCAGTCATATATTCCAGAGTTAGGACTGTGAATGTGGTCGATCTGACAAGTGTGCTTTTAATTTATATTTTAAATGGCTTTCTATTGTTGTAAACGCTATATACTATATACAGACTCCATGTATTGATTATACAGGTGTTTTCCTGAACATTGTTGCACACCTTCATGAATGTTTTTATACTGTACAAGTACTTTCACAAATCCTTCACATTATGAGTCAGTACATATGGCAGTTTTCCTCGGTTAAGGGCATTTAAATGTGAGGTTAGTCATTTTTGGATATGAAAATATATACTTGGATGTGAAAACAAACTTGTGCAACAGTGGATAAAATGAAAGCTTTGATGAACACCTCAGTCTATTAAAGTCACCAGTGACGATTATTTGTAGAGCAACTTCTGTGTGCGTGTGTTAAGACGAGGTCAGTCATGTTGGTTTAATCAGCTTGACTAAAACAACATTTAATGGAGCCCCTAAAGTCACATGGTGGTGGAAATTATATTTCAATGCTTTTGCGTTTTCTCTCAAATGCATTCATGAAACTTTTGCGAGCAAATGCAAAAAGCCTTATCTCATACTTTTGAATCTCCATGTCCTTTTAGGGGGTTTTGTATTAAGCAATATTAGCAAATAATTCATTTTGAGCGATGACGTACATTGAGACACATTGGGCTGTGCATGTGTTCTTAACTGATTCTGGATGAGGTCATTTCCTGTCCCACCCACCTCTACTGCCCACCACTTCCTGTCGCTATTCTATTCGCCAATAAACTGAAGGCAAAAATTATCTTGAGGATGTCAAAATACAACTTGTCTGTCCACGGTCAAAGTGTCAACATCCAGTCTTACTCAATACAAGTTCCTATCTTGAGTGTCTTGCTCAATAATTCTTCAGAAAATGTTTTCCAGGAAGAAAGGCTATAAAAACTAAGTAAAAAAAAAAAAACTTGTATTGGTATTCTATATATTTATGAACATCCCCTCACTCTTAAAATGCTGAAATTCAAGTTAAACTATAAATATGTCCTATATGTTAATACATCTTTGTACATGACCTATCAAATTGGTGGACAAACTTCTTCATATTGTTAAACATTTTGGGCTTAATGACTTTTTAGATATCAATAAATGCCATTGGATCATGAAGAAAAGTTGTCTGAAGTTGCTTGTGTGGGCAGGAGTCAAGAAAGAGGAAGAAACATTTTCTGTTTGTGCGAGTATTTTAAAACAAAGTGTGTAACCACGAGAAATTCATCAGTTCAACGCCTGCTGGAGAGACTCACCAGAACACGGTAAGAGTTACGCTGGTTACTGTGTGAATATAGTCAGATTAATACTGTTGTAGAAACCACTGACCTAGGCTGCGTTCAGCCCCGGCAAAACGTTGCACAACGTTTTTTAAACAGAAACGGTGATGCGATGAACACACTGTTCTGATGACGCAAGAGTTGCAACTATGGCAGCTGAGAAGGCTCATTCTTTGTGTTCTTTGTGAAGAATTTTCTGAGCCTGATGAAGTCGGTATAAATATGTGTTTAATACTACAAAATATGCTCGATGTTACAGTTACTGCACTTGCCGCCCAGAACAAAAAAGAACATCCCAATCGAGTGAAGGGATTGCTGAAACTGAAATGGAAGCACACATCTTACCTAATTCAGACTAAAACACATCTATTTAGCCTCACATACTGACTGTATTTGTAGGTCATACTGTTTTAATACCCTGTATTTTCTTTCTCATTTTTAGGAAAAGCACTTAATTACCATTGTTTATTTCTATACCAAATGTCATACACTTGCAATGAAGCTAAAAATATAAACAACTACATCATTATGTTGATATCCTATATTTTTACAATAAAACTTACGACAAACATGTCTTCTAATATCCTCAGTTGTTGCGTATACCGAGCTGTGTCGAACACATTTGTAAATTACTTTCCTTGAACCCATTGTGCAAGTTCACTTTAATACCCCGTGTTTTATATACATGTTGCTGCTGATTGGACTGCAGTTCTGACACACCCACCAAACAAGAGAAAACGTATCTCAAACCCCGTTGCACACCGGTGCACGCCGTTTCCAGGAAACATGACGTTCAACCCGGAAACCGTAGCAAAACGTTGCGCACCGTTTTGAACTTGAACATGCCCCTAATCAATTGGAAATATTCTCAAAGAAACATTATTTATGGAAATGTTTTTAAAGCTAAAGATTGTTTTTATAATGATCATTGTGTGTGTTATACCTGTGGTTCCCAATCCTGGTCTTTGAGGACCCCCAATACTGCACATGTTTGATGTCTCTCTTCACTGACACACCCATCTAAGGCCTCGGAGCCTTTAATAACGAGCTGATGAACTGAATGACGTGTGCTTGATTAAGGTGACATCTAAGGCCCTGTTTAAACGAGAACGCTTGCGGGAGAAGACGTAAAAATATTTGATCAGATGTGCCTTTCGTTTAGACGGCGTTTTTGGGGCTTAAAAACGCAAAAAAGTGAAACCACCCTCCAGAGTGGAAATCTTAAAAACGCTCCACCGTCGCGTTCCCGTCTAAAGGGTAAAAACGCAAAAGTCTGCTAGACTGCTAGGTTGTACGCAGGCGCGCAGACTTGGTGTTGTTGTGTGGCAGTTCTTCACATTGCCACCTAGCCGTCTGGAGTGCATACAACATCGAATTTCACACACTTTTGCATCAACATATGCACACAGATCTTTGGTGAGGTTTATCTCTTCTTCTGTGCATTATGTTGAATAATAATCAGTGTATGACAGCAGCACTAGATATAATGTGTGTGTTGTGTTCAGATCTTCAGGTGGAGTCTCCTGAGAGAGTGACAGAGGGAGATTCAGTCAATCTGAGATGTAAAAGCAGCTGTGCTCTGACTGAAAGAACATTCATCTGGTACAGAAACTCACTGAAGATATTAACTGAGAATAAATTCAGTAACAAACTGTCCCTCAATCCAGTCAGAAGAGCAGATTCAGGCAGATATAGCTGTGCTGTAGACGGACACACTCACATCTCTCCTGCTGTTCAGCTCAATGTCATGTGTGAGATCATTTTATTTAATGTATGCACTTTTTTTCTTTGAAGTTTCTTTCCAAATTAAGAAGATTCCAGGGATGGGCAAAAAGTTCTTGTAAATTATTGGGTTTCATGGTACAACATCTAATGGAAAGCTTTTGTAGAAGAGTTGAAAGCATTTTTTTTTTTTATTAAACCAACATGCACAAAAAAAAAAGTGTTACAGAGTCAGTGTGAGAGAACTAATCTTGATCAGGCGACCCATTCACCATCTGCACACTTTTAATATTCATGTAAAAGCCTCTAATTTAGGAAAATACTAGTGGTTAAGAAATACTAGCTTTTGTAGAAGAGTTGAAAGCATTTTTTTTTTTTATTAAACCAACATGCACATGTGGTTAAAAGTGTTACAGAGTCAGTGTGAGAGAACTAATCTTGATCAGGCGACCCATTCACCATCTGCACACTTTTAATATTCATGTAAAAGCCTCTAATTTAGGGAAATACAAGTGGTTAAAAATTATATTTGAAATATTTCACCTGTCAATCCCCCAGAGAGATCACAGTGTGCATGAGAGATGATTGGCTTAATAAAACTTGCGTGTGATTGGCTGAATGTTAGTTCACTCAATCCCAAGTAACAAACACCAGTGAACATGGATGGGAATGGTAGCAGTATAAATGTGGGGGCCAGAATCACATCTATGTAAAAGTCATGTAAACATCTGCGATTTCCAAATTTACTGTGATTGTTAAGGATATCTATGTTTTTCTGTGTTAGATCCTCCCAGGAGCGTCTCAGTGTCCATCAGTCCATCTGGTGTAATAGTGGAGGGAGATTCAGTGACTCTGAACTGCATCAGTGACTCAAACCCTCCTGCAGAAATCAGGTCTTTTCATTACGAAGATGTGTTCGTAGTTTTGCCGGCCAGATTCATACCTTGATACCTTCAAGTGCAAACTAAAGACTCATCTATTTGTTCAGGCTTCTAATGAGCTACTTTTGGGTTGATATGATCTTGTATTGTCTTGGCCTTTTTATATTATGTGTATATTCTGATGTGAATGTCTGTTGTGAAGCACTTTGTGGCTTTCTGTCTGTGAAAGGTGCTATAGAAATAAAGCTTACTTACTTACTTACTTACTTACTTTTGTCAAACATATATTCAGTCATATATTCCAGAGTTAGGACTGTGAATGTGGTCGATCTGACAAGTGTGCTTTTAATTTATATTTTAAATGGCTTTCTATTGTTGAAAACGCTATATACTATATACAGACTCCATGTATTGATTATACAGGTGTTTTCCTGAACATTGTTGCACACCTTCATGAATGTTTTTATACTGTACAAGTACTTTCACAAATCCTTCACATTATGAGTCAGTACATATGGCAGTTTTCCTCGGTTAAGGGCATTTAAATGTGAGGTTAGTCATTTTTGGATGTGAAAATATATACTTGTTTTCTAGTAAAAGTTCAGAGACTACAAGTGAGCCAAACATAGTCTAACTTTTGCATAAGTGATCCAAAAAAGTGCCTTTTTCTATATGGAGAGTTGTAAATAGACTAAAGTCTACAATGCACCTGAAAAGGAAATATTAAATTCCTCTATTATTTATGATTGATCATACCCTAGAATTACTGTAATTATCTATTTTTAAGTTAGGGTTATGTTAGCATAGTACTGAACCGTTTTCATATACACTCACCTAAAGGATTATTAGGAACACCTGTTCAATTTCTCATTAATGCAATTATCTAATCAACCAATCACATGGCAGTTGCTTCAATGCATTTAGGGGTGTGGTCCTGGTCAAGACAATATCCTGAACTCCAAACTGAATGTCAGAATGGGAAAGAAAGGTGATTTAAGCAATTTTGAGCGTGGCATGGTTGTTGGTGCCAGACGGGCCGGTCTGAGTATTTCACAATCTGCTCAGTTACTGGGATTTTCATGCACAACCATTTCTAGGGTTTACAAAGAATGGTGTGAAAAGGGAAAAACATCCAGTATGCGGCAGTCCTGTGGGCGAAAATGCCTTGTTGATGCTAGAGGCCAGAGGAGAATGGGCCGACTGATTCAAGCTGATAGAAGAGCAACTTTGACTGAAATAACCACTCGTTACAACCGAGGTATGCAGCAAAGCATTTGTGAAGTCACAACACGCACAACCTTGAGGCGGATGGGCTACAACAGCAGAAGACCCCACCGGGTACCACTCATCTCCACTACAAATAGGAAAAAGAGGCTACAATTTGCACAAGCTCACCAAAATTGGACAGTTGAAGACTGGAAAAATGTTGCCTGGTCTGATGAGTCTCGATTTCTCTTGAGACATTCAGATGGTAGAGTCAGAATTTGGCATAAACAGAATGAGAACATGGATCCATCATGCCTTGTTATCACTGTGCAGGCTGGTGGTGGTGGTGTAATGGTGTGGGGGATGTTTTCTTGGCACACTTTAGGCCCCTTAGTGCCAATTGGGCATCGTTTAAATGCCACAGCCTACCTGAGCATTGTTTCTGACCATGTCCATCCCTTTATGACCACCATGTACCCATCCTCTGATGGCTACTTCCAGCAGGATAATGCACCATGTCACAAAGCTCGAATCATTTCAAATTGGTTTCTTGAACATGACAATGAGTTCACTGTACTAAAATGGCCCCCACAGTCACCAGATCTCAACCCAATAGAGCATCTTTGGGATGTGGTGGAACGGGAGCTTCGTGCCCTGGATGTGCATCCCACAAATCTCCATCAAATGCAAGATGCTATCCTATCAATATGGGCCAACATTTCTAAAGAATGCTTTCAGCACCTTGTTGAATCAATGCCACATAGAATTAAGGCAGTTCTGAAGGCGAAAGGGGGTCAAACACAGTATTAGTATTGTGTTCCTAATAATCCTTTAGGTGAGTGTGTGTATATATATATATATATATATATATATATATATATATATATATATATAATACGTATGTTACATTATAGCTGTTTTTTGTCACTGTAATCAATACACTGATCACACAATACTTGAGATACTTTATAGTTAACAGTTTAACACGAGAAGCAAAAGAAAGAGTCTCTCCTGAGAAGTAAATTAATTTCAGTATAGTCCAGTGCCTCATTTGTTGCTCGATCTTACAGTTAAAATCATACAATTATAAATTAAAGGCTCGTTTAAAATGGTTGATTGCCATTGCATTAGATAATTAAATTACATTTTTCAAGAAACATGCAACTGATTAAATGAAATTGGGTAAAAGTAATGAATTAAGTTAGTGAAGAGAAAAGATCCAGTTTGTTTGATATGTATCAATGTCATTTAGACATTTTTAAGTGTGAGTGACGGATCTAAATACTCTCTGAGGCCACATGAAAACAAAATACCACGATGACACATTGTTATGAACTAGATCTGTTTTGAAATGCACAGGATGATATTTTAGGAAATAAGGGGAAGGAGAAGTTAAGCCTTACACCATTCTGTGTGCCAGTACGGAAGAAAGAGACATCTGTCAATGTTTAAGGATTTTATTTAGTCAAAAAAAGTGCCGTAAAGCTTCATCATGTGGAAACTTATTCTTCTTCTCTGGTCCTGCATTCGTATCGGTGAGTTCAAGATTCGTATGTTTGACTTTTAAACTTCTCTAATTTTCACTGGTCTTGTATTCCTGCAGCAGTCAGACTTTCTTAAACAGTAAACATGCTAATCCTCGCTAATGATATTTGTGTTTTCAGCTGCTGTTGATGCTTACGGCATAATATCTGGATACAGAGGCGAGAGAGTTGAGATCAGATGCTCATATAAACCTGGATATGAAACATATTCAAAGTATTTTTGTAAAGGCAAGTGTCCATTGTTAAATAAAAACATCATGGTTAAATCAGGATCTCCAGCTAAAGACGAGAGATTCTCTCTGACTGACGACACGACGGCCAGAGTTTTCACCGTCACCATCACTGATCTGAGAATAGAGGATGAAGGCCAATACTGGTGTGTTGTGAGGAGGACTGTGCCTTTGCCTGATGTCTATTCAGAGATTTTGTTGCTGGTTAAACTGGGTAAGTGATTGATGCCACTTCTACTAACTGAACTAGTCTAAATTAATGTTTGTATCTGTTTTGAATTGAATTGAGTGTGCTCATGTATTAGTATTATAACTTAATTCTAGTCCATCTTACGGAAGAGGATTAGGGCCAAGCAATAATAAAAAATAATAAAACCATCTCGAGATTAAAGTCATTATAATGCGAGATTAAACTCGTTAAATTTAGAGAAAAAAAAGTCGAAATACAATCTTGAGAATAAACTCATTACATTTCGAGAATAAAGTCGTTGTGTTTCGAGAAAAAACTCGTTCAATTTCGCGAAAAATTTCGAAATACAATCTTAAGAATAAACTCATTAAATTGCGAGAATGAACGTGTTAAATTTTGAGATCGATTTGAGGCCACATTCATCCTAACATTCATCGAAATTCCACACCTTGAGGATCAACAAGTTTAATAATGCGTCTTATGGTATCCTGGGAAACCACGAAACCTTGATGAATCGCGCGTAGGTGAAGCCAGCGATAACCTTGCATTTGTCCACTGGTTGTCATTTCATGTTGGACAAAAGCGAGTAGGCTACATCGCGCAAATTGGACAGATTTTTCTTCTAAAAAGACCTAGTCGCTTGCAGACTCCATGAACTGATTTGAGTGTCAGATAAGAGAGACATACAAAATGTGCAGAGCAGCGGGTCCCGAGGACTGGAGTTGAGAACCACTGGTATAGGTGATCCACCCGGAAGTAAAAAATCCTCCGCTATACCTTTAAAGTTCGTATGCTAATTATTATTCTGTCATAATTAGCTAAAGTTGATAGTAGGCTATTTCTTTGTTTCTGAAAGGAAGTCTAAAATATAGCTTGACTAAGTGATCCAACTCTGCCATGTCCTCTATCAGTAGGCTATGCAATGAACACGGATCGAATGCGTTATTCTCTACATTTCATTTCGACTTTTTTTATCCAAACACAACGACTTTATTCTCGAAATTTAATGAGTTTATTCTCACGATTATTTCGACTTTTTTCTCGAAATTTTACGAGTTTTTTTCTCGAAACACAATGAGTTTTTTTTCTCGAAATTTAATGAGTTTATTCTCGAAACACAACAACTTTATTCTCAATATTTAATGAGTTTATTCTCAAGATTGTATTTAATGAGTTTCATTTAGCATTATAATGACTTTAATCTCGAGAAGGTTTTTTTTTTTTTTTTTTTTTTTTTTAATCCTCTTCCGTACCATCTTCATTGTTACCCCTTTAGATAATAAGACGACTGAAGTTTTAACGACTGTTTCATCAGATCCATTGGCTCAAACCCCTTTACCCCAAACTTCTTCACCTGACACAGGTAAACGCCTCTCAACATCTCACACACTCGCTGCTGATATTTCTCTCATGTAAACATCTTTCATTTCATTCTGTGAACCAGATGATTAGCAATTTTGTCTTTTTTTCTATTCTCAGGTTCAATTGGCATCATCATCGCAGGAGTTTTGTTTTTGCTCCTGATATGTGCAGTACCGCTTGTGTTGGCCGTACGAAAGAAAAAGCTGACTTGTGGTAATATTTTTGAACGATATATTATTAAATAAAATCTGCATTACACCAGTGAATTCAGACACTCTATAGTCCCTAATGATTGAAAATCGACATGAAAACAGACATTATCATTCAGATTAAAACAATTGGGTTTGTAATAATAGGATTTCATATTTTCTTTCTGTCATTTTTTTTTTTTTTGTCAGATTCTTGCTGTCTAAACAAAACAAACGAGACACTGATACAATGTCATGATTCAAGCTAACTTGAAGGATTGAATTCACATACTGGAAGTTTTGAAACTTATATAACATGCATCTATCACAGGTCTGGCCTTCTTCACTGCAGTGTTTCATCTGACATTAAGAAAAGGAGAAGAGGTGAGTCAGAGTCATCTTCCTTGAACATTTCCATCATTATTAACTGTAGTTCCTCTCAAGTATATGTCAAGGATCACTTTCTTGCTCAACAATGATGAAGCAATTATTTCCTTCTTCCAATGTACAGAATGAATATGATGAAGGGGGCCCGACTGTCCTGACAAACTCACACACAGCTCAAAGTGATAACAGTTCGGCAGCAAACGAGTGTCACAGACCTGCGAACACAGAACCAGCCCACACCGACCTCTACTATATAAATGTTGCTGCTACAGCGACAAACAGTCTGAGTCCAGATCAGATATACACAGAAATGAACGCCAGTAGACAGAGTCACGTTTATCAGTGTCTTACAGTAGATTCTTCTCAAGAAGAGGCGATCTATCACAGCATTGTTAAAAAACAGACTGACTGAACACAGACGCCTCATCAACGAACAACCAAACCCCTTATTTTGCTTTAGACTTTTGTTGCATATGAATGTTTTGTATAATTAAAAAAATGGTACAGTAGTCTTAATTAATCTTGTCTAATAAATGTATAATGGGTGCAAATATTTGAATATTAATGTCTAGAGTTGGGGTACTCGAACTCGGACTCGAGTCTTGAATGAACTCGGACGTGTCACGCACTCGGGTGAATTTGTACTCGGACTTGACACGGACTCGGACATTTTAGACTCAGAAAAAATTCCGAGTACAGTCGAATCCGGGCACTGGAGGGCACAATATTTTATTCAAAAACGAGACGAAACTACTCCTTTCGCAAATCCCCTCATAAACAACAAAGTCTAGATGCGATATAAAAAAGAGATTCACAGGGGGTGTTTGGCTCGAGGTCATGGTGCAAAGGACCCTAGGTTTATTTAACTCTGAACCATCCCTTTAAGAATAGCCTAGTCTACAGGACAAAATACAAACTCAAAATACAAGACAAATTACATAGGCTTGATTTTTAATATTGTGTGTCATTACCTGAATGATCCACAACTGTTTTTTTGTTTTGTAATGGTTGTTCATGAGTCCCTTTGTTTGTCCCGAACAGTTAAACTGCCCAATGGTCTTCAGATAAATCCTCCAGCTCCTGCACATTCTTTGCTTTTCCAACAACTTCTGCATATTTGACTCTTTACTAGCAGTGATTGTATGATTTTTAGATCCATCTTTTCACACTGGTGACAACTGAGGGACTCATACACAACTATTACAAATGCTGCAAACATTCAGTCATGCTCAAGAAGGAGCCAGGGCGTGTAGATTGGTGTAAATTGGTGTAAATTGTTATTTAAAAAATAAAAATAATTTAGTACTGCCCTTCAGAGGCTAAATAGGATATTAACATGTAAAAGAAAATAAGAAAAATCTACACATCACCATATTCTTGCTCAAAAGTTTACCCCTGGCTCTTAATGCATCGTGTTGCATTGTTGAGCATTACCTTGCAGATTCTGAATAATGTGACCAATCATTATATATAATGCAAATATCCACCATTTTTGTCTGACAAACAAACCAAATCAGTCAGTGGACTTTGTGTGTATTGACATCTTTTTACAGTTCTAATGTTCATTCATGTTTAATTCGTGCTATAACTAAAATTGATGATCAGTTCACATGCTGCTTGAACTAAGGTGCTTTACATTAAAGCGTCACAAAATGGTATTTATTGTTTGAATTTCACAAAAATTACACAATTTTAAATCTGAGACTTTATACAAAAAGGGAACCTGCTCTGTCTTGTCTGTTGGCACACTATCAGTGTCCTCTTTGCTCCGCAATATATTTTACACTGTGTGAGAACATGATGTGTGGAGTGAGAGCTGAATGGCTTGTCGGACATAGCAACAACTAAGAGGGGCGGGTCTTTGTGTATGGGGCGCCGTTTGTAAAGCGGCTCACGCTGAAAATAACAGCAACATTTTGTCACATTTAGCTTCAAACAATGTTTAAAAAAACTGGTATGAGTTTTTGATGGTCACTTTTTAGCACATTTACAACAATATTTGTCAACTTAGAGATATTTTAAATAGTTAAATCTAAATAGTAAATGTTACACCTAAATGTTAAATCTAAATCTAAATGTTAAATACAAATCTAAATTTTAAATATAAATCTAAATGTTAAATCTAAATGTTAAATCTAAATGTTAAATCTAAATGTTAAATCTAAATGTTAAATCTAAATATTAAATCTAAATCTAAATGTTAAATCTAAATCTAAATGTTAAATATAAATATAAATGTTGAATCTAAATCTAAATGTTAAATCTAAATATTAAATCTAAATCTAAATGTTAAATCTAAATCTAAATGTTAAATCTAAATCTAAATGTTAAATCTAAATATTAAATCTAAATCTAAATGTTAAATCTAAATGTTAAATCTAAATCTAAATCTAAATGTTGAATCTAAATGTTAAATCTAAATCTAAATGTTGAATCTAAATGTTTCGGGTGAAACTAAATATTTAACTAATATGCAAAATACCGGTAACCGGAAGTGCCAAAATTAAAGCTCGAGGAGGTCAGTGTGTGTTTATAGCATGGTTTATAGTGTCAAATAACGAATAAAAAGCATATCATCCGAGGAAATGGACTCTTGGACATGGATTATCGTGATAATAACTACCTAAAATAATAAACACGTTTGGAGAAACTGTATTTGAAGAGTAGGCTAGTGTAACTTTTATGAAAAGTGCGGGACTTATGACCTGTAGCCATAATAGCCAGCCACGAGGGGTGATTTAGATTTAGCATTTAGATTTAACATTTAACATTTAGGTGTAACATTTAATATTTAGATTTAACTATTTAAAATATCTCTAAATTGACAAATATTGTTGTAAATGTGCTAAAAAAGTGACCGTCAAAAATTCATACCAGTTTTTTAAACATTGTTTGAGGCTAAATGTGACAAAATGTTGCTGTTATTTTCAGCGTGAGCCGCTTTACAAATGGCGCCCCATATTTGTGAAAGGTCAATTTCAAATAATTTAATTCTTTGTTGACTCGGCCGGACTCGACTCAGACTTGGATGTTAAGGACTCGGACTCAAGTCCGACTCAGCGCCCTTTGGACTCGAACTTGAACTCGGACTTGATTGGTAAGGACTTGGACTCGACAAAGGTGGACTCGGACCCAACACTATTAAAGTCGTAAACTCAGTCAGTGGGTGACAGTAACCATACAGTAAAGAGTGATGTTCACTAATTAGCATGTTGGCTTATCAGGACAATGACTTTATGATGCCACTGATTGGATGATGATATCACAAGAAAAGAAACGTTTCGCATCCTCACTAATGGGTTATTATGACATCTACTAGCATGGGTTGGACACTCCAATGTCATGAAATATATCGTATTCAAACAAAAGAGATCTACAAATATTATATTCAGTGCATGCAGTTTTATCAAGTGTGGAAAAAACAATGCATGTATTTTTAAATCCATATTTGAGGTGATTGTCGTGAGTTTACTGCTGGACACGAGAGGAACACTGTCTCACGACTGACCTGTAACTACTGTATAGTGAAACATCACATATGAGCTCTTTTAAGATCCTGTGTAGAGAGACAGAAGGGGAAGGAAATGTTGATATTAGTTGCTAATACTGCATGTCGTTTATTCAGTACGGAAGAGAATGACAGTAACGTTTGTCACACAGAAGTTGGTCTTTTATTTAAGCGAAACGCTTGTCAAATTTCATCATGTTGGACGTCCTGCTGCTCTTTTCCAGCATCTGTACAGGTGAGTTTGAGACTCTCAGCTCTTTTACACAGAGTTTGACATCTTCTCTTGTTTTTCCTCTGTTATCACATGATCATCAGACTCATATGGATGATATTTGTAAGTTATTATTCTGGCCTGCTTGTGTCTCTTGCTCAGTTTTCAGCTTGTTTTCAGCTGTTGTTGTTGGAGCTTCACAGACAATTACTGGATACAGAGGAGAGAGAGTTGACATCAGATGCTCATATGAATCTGGATATGAGTCAAATTCAAAGTATTTCTGTAAAGGGGAGTGTTCATTGTTAAGTAAAAAAATCATAGTTGCATCAAGATCTCCAGCTAAAGACGAGAGATTCTCTCTGACTGACGACACGACGACCAGAGTTTTCACCGTCACCATCACTGATCTGAGAACAGAGGATGAAGGCCAATACTGGTGTGGTGTGGAGAGGACTGTGTCTTTGTCTTTGACTTTGCTTGATGACTTTTCAGAGATTTTGTTGCTGGTTAAGGAGAGTAAGTGAATAATGTGACACATTTATTGCAGAAATATACATGGAAATGGGACATTTCAGGTCAATCTTTTATTTCCACCTTCAGATAACAAGACCACTGAGGTTTCAACAATCAGCTCATTTTCAGTCACAAGAGAATCAGAAATGAATCCATCCAGCAGCGTCACAGATCATCAGATCTCCTCAACAGGTACTTCATCTCTTTCTTCTCAACATCTCTTCAGCCTTTAATATGCTTTATCTCTGGTTATTTCTTCACCTGATAATAACCAAATTCAGGCTGATTTTTCCTTTCCACCGTCAGGTAACAAGAGACAAGACCTGAGGTTTCAACAATCAGTTTATTTTCAGTATATATATATATATATATATATATATATATAATGTTTGTGTGTGTGTGTGTGTGTGTGTGTGTGTGTTAGGCCGCTGTCAATAGCCTAAAAGAGGCCTAGAAATAGGGTTTCGTTCCACCAAGTGGGGCACTAATATTTCTTTTTTGCTCAATATGTTCAACGTTAATAAATGGTATCCAAGCAAAAAGTTCTCCACGCATTATCCTGCAGTTAATGAGAAATTGTAATTTATTGGCGCACTATATTGACTGCGTATTGAGACGTCTAAAACGGTTGAGCTAGATTTTCAACCAATCAGCATCGAAAATGTAAGTAGGTCACAGCCGAAATCAAGCCAATATCACTACGCACATGTAAACAGAGGAGGACGTAAGCAGCGCATCTTCATCTGATAGCGGCGATCAAGCTCGATTAACACCCGTAAAGTGTATTCTTCATGTCGGAAAAGATGGTGGGAAAGGTCCGCAGCCCTTTACTGAAGTCCGATGGGAAAAAAATCAAGCAATGTGCGTAGGAATGGCTCAAAACGTCGGACACTACGGTGCTAACGTTAGCTATTGCTAATAAACATGTTGCCCTCCTGGACAAACTGGTCTCTGATGTCCCAACAACTACGGGTTTCACCCGGCCTGCTATCGGCGTTTTATAGGCTAGACCAAAAAAAAAACGCTTGACTTGTGTGTATGTGCGTGATGGGTAGGTTAAGGGGTCGGGTTAGTGTGTGTATGAGAGAGAGAGAGAGAGAGAGAGAGAGAGAGAGAGAGAGAGAGAGAGAGAGAGACAGAGAGAGAGAGAGAGAGAGAGAGAGAGAGAGAGAGACAGAGAGAGAGAGAGAGACAGAGAGAGAGAGAGACAGAGAGAGAGAGAGAGAGAGAGAGAGAGATTGAGAGAGAGAGAGGGAGATTTAGGGAGATTTAGGGGTCGGGTTAGTGTGTGTGTGTGTGTGAGAGAGAGATGGGTAGGTTTAGGGGTTGGGTTAGTGTGTGTGTGAGAGAGATGGGTAGGTAAATAAATACATCCAAATTAAATCTTGTTTACAATAATCATTCCTGTGAATATGTACATGTAGTGCAGTTACTGCTCGTGTATGCAAATTAACAATTCACCATTAAATGTGTTATTTTTGAAAGTGTTTTTCTTTGTACACTTTTGAGTTTAACTTGGTGATTGTCAAAACATTTTAGTAACTAAACTGAATTTTGACAACATGTTACAATGTTTATATGGTACAATTTCTGGTAAGCTAAGTTTGTTTTTTTGTTTTTTTTACAAAATTCTTCAAGAAATTTCACGATTTCAATTCAATTCTTGTGATTTGATTTAATGTTGACTCATTTGGATAAATATTAGGTACACAAGATAGGCGTTCATTTTTCTCAAGAAATATAGGCTACACACAGACAGCCCTATCAGCTGGTAGTATTATTTAAGGTTAAAAATAACTCAAATTAAATATAATGTGTTTTTTATTATAATAACAACTTTATTTAATGATATAAGTACAAATATAATAAATATGTAATATAGTACACATATTTAGCAAAATACTCTCTATAGCTCTTTTTCTAGCCAACTAACGTGTCTATATTATGGTCAATAAATGGCTTTCCTGAGAATGGATGTGTGGTGTGAGAGCGTGTGAAAATTGTCAATTGCGTGAGTCTCACGGTGAATGCGTGAGAGTTGGCAGCTCGGTTATTATATTTTGGCTTAATTCTATTTGTTATTCAGATTTTACCTCAAATATTACCTTTGAATTGGAACAACATAATGAGAAGTAATTGGGATGTTAATGTTACAGTAGAAGTTTTCTTGATAATCTTATCATGTTTACTGTCCCTAGATAGCAACTTCAGGTATATCACACATTTCAAACTGTTTTAAAATTTCAACATTTTATTTTGTACTTCAAGTGGTAATTCGGCATTTTTGGGTTTATATGATAACAGGTTTGAAAGTGCAAAATTCCCTATGTTTTCCCTTTTTTTCAAAATGGGCACCTTTAGCATAATTTTTCTCAAAAACTGCAAGATTGTGTGTGGAGAACTTTTTCCTAAGGAATCTCTATATATTTCTGATATTAAATATGTGGAACGAAACCCTATTTCTAGGCCTCTTTTAGGCTACTGACAGCAGCCTATCTCTCTCTCCTCACACACACTCACACACTAACCTGACCCCTAAACCTATCCATCCATCTCTCTCTCTCACACACACACACACACACACACACACACACACACTAACCCGACCCCTAAACCTACCCATCTCACTCTCTCTCTCTCTCACACACACATACACACACTAACCCGACCCCTAAACCTACCCATCTCTCTCTCTCTCTCTCACATACACACACTAACGCGACCCCTTAACCTACCCATCACGCACATACACACAAGTCAAGCGTTTTTTTTTGTCTAGCCTATAAAATCAGGCCGGGTGAAACCCGTAGTTGTTGGGACATCAGAGACCAGTTTGTCCAGGAGGGCAACATGTTTATTAGCAATAGCTAACGTTAGCTCCGTAGTGTCCGACGTTTTGAGCCATTCCTACGCACATTGCTTGATTTTTTTCCCATCGGACTTCAGTAAAGGGCTGCGGACCTTTCCCACCATCTTTTCCGACATGAAGAATACACTTTACGGGTGTTAATCGAGCTTGATCGCCGCTATTAGATGAAGATGCGCTGCTTACGTCCTCCTCTGTTTACATGTGCGTAGTGATATTGGCTTGATTTCGGCTGTGACCTACTTACATTTTCGATGCTGATTGGTTGAAAATCTAGCTCAACCGTTTTAGACGTCTCAATACGCAGTCAATATAGTGCGCCAATAAATTACAATTTCCCATTAACTGCAGGATAATGCGTGGAGAACTTTTTGCTTGGATATCTTTTATTAACGTTGAACATATTGAGCAAAAGAAAAATTAGTGCCCCACTTGGTGGAACGAAACTGAACGATACAGCTCACGTACAGCGGCCTATGTGTGTGTGTGTGTGTGTGTGTGTGTGTGTGTGTGTTGGACCAAAAAACACACTGTTCAAAATTAAATTCATAATGTTCTAATATCTATCATTCATCAGTTTGGAGAGTTAATCATGATGATATTCCTCTTTCAGTTCCTCATGTTGCTGATAGGAATGTGATTGTGATCACAGCGGCATCTGGAGGATTATTCTTCATCATCATCATTATCATCATAATATTATCATTTATTATGTAAATAAAAGTCTATCAATAAAGAGTACATAAATATATGTTTAAACTAATTCATAAAGATATTTGATTATTAATTGTATATGAAACAATTAAATAACTTTGTTGTGTTTTTGACAGTCAAAAGAAAAGAATAAACAGAAGATATGCTATAAATGAGGTGAGATGATTAAAGAACCACAGAATAATAACATTAAAGGAATAAAAGTGTTTTATGCTTTTTTGTATATTTAGAGATTTTGTTTATGGCTGATCCAACTTGTGATCAAGTCAGTTTACATCATATGTTGTGAAATTATCAGACTGCTCAAACATCTCGCAACAAACTGACAAACTCTGATTGAGACATGAACTCACAATGTTTAAAATCTCTTCTTCTTTTTTGTGCTGTAAATTCCTTCTCTCTGTTTCCCTGTAGAACGATGATCCCAGTGCAGGCTCATATGCAGCTCTTGAGCTCAAGTCCAGATCATCTGACCTCTACAACACACTCACAGTAAGAGAAATGTCAAAAAGTACATGTGCAAAACAGTTTGTTCATTCAAAAGTCAGATAATAATCAATGAGTCTTTCACACAGTCTGTCCATCCCAGACCTGCTGTTCACCAGTCCGGCTCTTCTGAATATGAGAATCTGACTCTTCAGTAGCTCTTCAAGTCTTAGATACTAAACAGTCCTTACATTCATTATTTTCAATCTATATTATATGAGCAATCTCACCAACAGTAATCACATTTTAAAAAATTTGTGAGAACGATTATTTATACTATTGTAGTTGTACTTTTTTCATGTGTTTTTTTTTAGCACATCTGAGCAAATGTGTCTTCCTTAACAATAACAATGCATGCCAAGACACCACGCTAAGATGAAGCACAAGTTAAACTTTACTCAACTTTTGTTGCTTCATTGAAGATGTCCACATCACAACTACCAATGAAAATGAAGAACTTTGTGTGTGAACACACCTAAGACAGACTTTCCATTCTGCAGGGAAGTGATGTTTCTCATTGCTTTTGTAGAAAGTAATGGTTTATGTTCATTAATGAATGAGTTTACCACTGTGAGCTGTTGCTTTATCAAAGTACTTGTGTGAGTAAATCATGTCGGAATATACAGTATATAGCAGTTTATTAAAGGGTTTTATCTTTATTCCTTTTTAAATAACACATTCAATTATAAAAAGGTACACAAGCCATTCAACCTTTTGTTTTGAATCAGGGTTTTGTTTTGAATCAGAGTTCGTGTCAAATTGGCCAATATTACGTTCGCCGAGAGAGCTCAACGTGCTACAACTGAATAAAACACATGTAAATAAAAAATACAATAAAATAAAATAAAAAAACAGAAAATTAAGAAAACATTAATTTTTCAACACTTCATTATTTTGACAACACATGCTGCAAATGGAATTTCTGTATCTGGTTGCGTTGTGAGTATTCACAAGTATTTCTGTATTTAGTTGCGTTGTGAGTATTTGCAGCACAATTCTGTATTTGGTTGCATTGTGAGTATTTGTAGCTGTTTCTGTATTTGGTTGCATTGTGAGTATTCACAAGCATTTCTGTATTTGGTTGCGTTGTGAGTTTTTGCAGCGTGTTTCTGTATTTGGATGTGTTGTGAGTATTCACAAGCATTTCTGTATTTGGTTGCGTTGTGAGTATTTGCAGTGTGTTTCTGTATTTGGTTGCGTTGTGAGTCTTTACAGTGTGTTTCTGTATTTGGTTGTGTTGTGAGTATTTGTAGCGTGTTTCTGTATTTGGTTGCATTGTGAGTATTTGTAGCTGTTTCTGTATTTGGTTGCATTGTGAGTATTCACAAGCATTTCTGTATTTGGTTGCATTATGAGTATTTGCAGCGTGTTTCTGTATTTGGTTGTGTTGTGAGTATTTGCAAGCATTTCTGTATTTGGTTGCGTTGTGAGTATTTGCAGTGTGTTTCTGTATTTGGTTGTGTTGTGAATATTTGCAGCACGTTTGCATTTTGATTGTGACAAACAGGACGAGGCTGGTGGCGTGATTGCTGATAAAAGGAGGAGCGACCACAGTGAAGGACAAGAGATGACCAGGCCTGGATTTTATGTTGTGTTTTGTTTATGTTTTATTATGTGTCTGTGCCCCTCACGGACGACTGCCGCCCACAGATAATAAAACAATCAAAACACAACATAAAATCCAGGCCTGGTCCTCTCTCGTCCTTTATTGTCATCGCTCCTCCTTTTATGCTTCCCCTCCTCCTTGAGAGATACGAGACCGGTGTGTTGCGCAAGTGTTGCTCATCAGCAATCTCGTTCTGTCACGGCCCTCTGCCTCGTCCTGCTCGCCACAAACGTATGGCACAGATTGTTTTTAAGGCCCCTAAAAGCAACTGTCACTGAGATGCTGTTGCATACATGCATGTTTTAGTTCTATTGTACAAGCTTTCCATGACAATAAAAAAAGTTTAAATTTCAATAACATTTATTTAGCGGCTAAAATAATAGACCATGTAGTAATTTGCACATTTACTGTAAATATCAAAGATAAAAGTAAATCATGAGAGCAGTTTCATTTTTAAGAAAAAAAAAGAAAAAAATGATTCTGTTGAAGTTTTATTCACACACAAGGAAAAGCCGAGACATACTGTATATGACATAGGGCATATTGCAGGTTAGAGTACCCAGTGAGCCAATGTATTGAAAAATAATGTAGGAACTAGATTTAAATATAAACATATACTTATAAAATGCTATTTAGGCTTCTGGAGACGTTTTTGTGAGAAAATTTTACTTCCGCATTTGAAAACCGCCAAACCGGAAGTGATGTAATGGGAGGGAGTGCGGTCAAAGTAAATGTTTTGAGGAGAATGTGTGTCTCTCCGTCACCGCGCCGGTGTGGATACTGTCATTCAGAATCACAGATTATACTTTTTGGAAGTGTGACCAAGAGTTTTCACCGGAAAATGTCATCTGAACAAGTAAGTAACATCCACTTTTGTTCTGACCAACTAAGGGGAAAAAAGCATTGCAGTAAATCACGCTGATTAAATCTAACGATCGCTTATCATATCAATAATATTTGTTGTCATCATCACCAGCCTGGCCAGCCAAGAGGTCCCGTACCCCCCAGCATCAACCAGCACCCCCACCTACACAGCAACCATCATCACCAACCCGGCCAGCCAAGAGGTCCCGTATCCTCCAGCATCAACCAGCACCTCCACCTACACAGCAACCATCATCACCAACCCGGCCAGCCAAGAGGTCCCGTATCCCCCAGCATCAACCAGCACCCCCACCTACACAGCAGCCATCATCACCAACCCGGCCAGCCAAAAGGTCCCGTACCCCCCAGCATCAACCAGCACCTCCACCTACAGATGGTGGACAACCAGAATGAGACTTTTACCGCCGCCGTTCCCGCGGCGGCAAAATTGGGATGTGTATTTGCTGCCTTTTACCGCTGAGTGGCGCTGTAATCACAGACTTTGAAAAGTGTCAGTTTATTCTCTTTATGACGTAATCTGCCGCGGCAGTAATCTGAGCTGAGGTCACAGATAAATTCAAGATAAATATTGTGGTTAAACTAATTCAAATTCATTAAATTTAAACAAAGTAGACACACGTTAACATTGTGTGCCCAGTTTTTCTATAATTTAGAAAGGCTATGTCAATAGGTTACTTGTCATTTACTTCGTGTTATTTTAATGTGTTTGTAGATTTATTAACTGAAACATAACAGTGAAATAAATTTAAATAATTTACCGTAAAATTAAAACATTTTCAGGACTCGCAGTTAGGCTACTAACCGATGTCGGTTTAAGCATTCTTTGTTATATTCAGAATTAAATAGGCTTACATGTTGTTATGATTATCAATTGAATTCTTTAATAAATAATCAACCACAATGCCTATTACTGCCGCAGCAAAAATAAACCAGTCGAATTTCAAAGTCGTTCGCGAAATGACTAGGCTATACCGGGTGGCGCAAGTGACAGGGCAAAACAGCAGCAACTGCGGCATTTTAAAAGGTAAGTTTCCTATCTGTTTATTTAAAAAAAAAAAAAACAAAAAAAAAAAAAAAAACATGGCGCTAGATCTTGTAAAAAAAAAAAAAAAAAAAAAACTTTTTTCATTATTTGAACAAAAATGAGACTGATTGAATATGTAAAAATATAAACAAACAAAGCAGAGAATAAAACAAACTTTTAGGGAAAAAATATAGGCCTATTATGCTACAACAGAATTGGTTAACATTAACGAAAGCAAAATATGTAAACATACATTTCAAACAATTAAAACAAAACAAATTTGTGGCCGAGATGTAGGCTATAACTTACGTTTCAATAATTCAGATGACAAGGGGTTCAAATCCCGAACAAACATGGGCTACTTTTTTATTATTAATGCAGAGAGATTTGATAGTTCTAAAATATTGCTACACTATATTGTTTTTTTTCTCCTATAGCCTATATTAAATATTTTATATTTATAAAATAAAATTACCATTCATTTCCATTTTACATTAGGGACCATTTTTATCCAACAGAATGGCTGAATTAACATCTACATAATAATAATAATAAACAGCACAAGGTCTTGTAAAAACACTTTTTTTTTTTCGAGACAGTAAATTGCCAATGTTAAAAAAATAAAAAGAATATAACAAACTTTTAAAACAGAGAAAATAGTAAACCTAGGCTATTCAGGCGATAGCTCTGTGGTCACTGCATTAACAATAGCCTCTCGGAGCTTCAAACGATCTGAGATCGAATCTCAATGTAGCCGACAGTGTTTATGTTTTTCCGTTCTTGATGCTTAAATAGGCATCTGTTTATTAAAGTCAATCATCTTGTTTAATTATCAATTGTACATTACAACATAAATTTGCTACATTCCAGTTGAGCCGCTGCAAAGACGACACATCTGATGAAGGAAGACTGTCAGCCGATCGCACCAGAAAATGAAGATGATGAAGCTCGTCTTTAATCTGCTAAATTATTTTTGTTGTGTGTGTGAATCATTCACGAGATTGAGATGACTGACAGTTATACCCGGCCATAGCAACGGAAGACATTTTTCAAAACAGATCGAACAAATCAGAAAAATACTTTCAATACAGTATTGCTTTCAATTAAAAAATAAACAATGAAAATGTAAAAGAAAAAGAAAATTAATTAAGTTTGAAAACCCATCGCACATTTCAAGGTACGAATAAAGTGTCGGGACAGTTTATTTATTTAAACAGGGTTGCATCGATAGAGTTTATTCCCTTTGTGATGCAAAATAAGAAACACAGAATCTTATTCTTGCAACATTTAAAATTTCTATTGTCAAAGAAATTGCAGCCAAATTAAAAAATTAAAACGGTACAAAACGAAAAAAGTTCAAAGCAACATAAATTAAGAACCGGCGTTTTTCTTTGCCTCTCTCGCGCTGGATATTGTTTTAGAAAGTTTGGTCTCCCTCACTGCGCGCGGCGGGTCTTTCTCGAAATGAAGCATTTCAGCGTAAAAAAAACACCATACAGCTGATAATACTGTATGCCGCTGAGTGTCATCCACACAAATCACGAAAGAAAAAAACTGTAACAAATAGCCTGTGTTGCTTCAAAGATAAAGCATGCCTTGCTGAATTCACCTTACAATAAAACGAGGTGGGTCGCGAATTAAAGAGCTGAGCTCTGTATCTGCTAAATTGAAATTGTGTGTAGAAAACCTTTAAATACAATCAATAAAACTACAATATTTATAATTTAATAAGATATAGGGCCTACATATGGACTTTTGGAGATTTTGAGATTAATCCTTAAAAGAATTTTGCCTTTGCCTGCTCATCAGGCTCAGGCTGGCTCCGACACTCTCCATATGAAAGACGGAACATTAACACCTCTGTCCTGCACCCCCACGATAAAGCAACTATTGCCTTCTCCAAACCCCCCACAGGCTAGCTGAGTTTGCAAAACAAAACAAAGAGTTTGCCACTCGTCGTGGTGTGCCAAAACACTTAATTATAAACTTCAATATTTCATTCAAAACAATCTCAAAACGCTTTGTGACATTTTGAAAAGGCGTGGATGCATTACTGCCACTGGAACCATGAACGCAACAGAATACTGGTTTTGATTTTATTGTTTGTCGTTTAAACGTCATATAGCCTATATATATATAATTATATAATTATAATTATAATTATATATACATAATTATAGGCCTATATATACATTTTTTTTAACAGAACTGCTTTTGAAATTACGATTGGAATTATTATAGGCTACAGAAGTAAAGTCATTGTATAATATTTGTTCCTTAGTGTAAAATGGAAATGCATGGTGATTTTATTTTGTAAATAGGCTATAAGCAAAAAACTATATGTTTTAGAAGACAAATCTCTCTGCATCAACAATAGACTATAAAATGCATTAATAGGCTAATATACAAATATCAGTAGTCGGGATTCGAAACCGTGTCATCTAAATGATAGTAACGTAAGTTCAACCACTCTGCCACGATTCACTCGTTGCGACGTGGCCTAACGTTCCAGTGTGTGTTCGCTCACACGAGCGAGAAGCGCTCTTCATTCAAAAGAACGCGCCGCCGCGTTTGTCGAACACTAATTCAACATGCTAGAATAAAACCTGGCTTTAGAACAATGCATAGCGCCACTCGTCGTGGTGTGCCAAAAAATTTACAATAATTTAGTTTCATTTATTTCAGTGTTAATGTTTGAGTTAACAAAAAATCTCTACAAATTATATTAACACAAAGTCGGCTATAAGAATCCTTTATAGGCTACGTAAAAAAGCAAAGGGCTTACAGTCTTAACATTTAGGCTACTTTGCTTAAATTCGATACATTTATTTTCAGTAGGGCCTAATACATTTGTAGGGATGTAATTTCAGTATGCTTTACCAACGCTATGTATTCAATTAAAGTTCCAAGAGGTCTGGTCTCTATATTTCCTTCCCAGCTGATACTAATATGCAAGTGCACAGCAAAAATTACAACTTGTGCTTGCTGCGAACGCAAGTTATTTAAGGTGTCTTTTTAAGGTAATTTAATGTAAATTAATGTGCAGCAATTTGTACAAATAGAGTCTATAGGCCTACTATACTGTTGTAGCCATTAAATAATCTCATTTAGTATCATATTTGTTAAAATATTATAATGTTATTTTTTTCCATCTATGTTGAATATGAAAAGTGAACAGCACGAGTAAGATAGGATGCATTATATCGAGAGATGGATATGGAGTGGGTCAGACATGATTTTGACCACTTCATTAAGTTTTGTTTAGTAGAAAACCTTTCTTTAAAGTGAATTTCGTTTTCTATAAATTGTATCTTAATTTTAATCAATTTTTCATCTACCAATTGCTGGATTGAATAAGTAAGAGAAGCAAATATAACAGACACTAATCATGGAGGCGCCCGCGCGGTCACTTGCATTGCACGTCAGCTGGAGCGCATCTCATCCTCCTAACTTAACGAAACTCAGCGTATGCCTCACACAGACATGATAAATACATCAAATACACAAAGCTTGAAATGTCTTCTTCAAACGAAATAATTCAAAACGAAAAGAAAAAGGCTACTCTCTGATTATGTCTTTATGTGCATTTCTCTCTAGGTGCGTTCACTACAAATATGGCGATCGTCAACTTCATCTTTGCAGTCGACACTGTCAGAAAACACTAGTTTATTGATAAAAATCAATGCACGCATCACCGGATTTACAAATACACATCTTGCTTGTTGCACGCACACATATTATGTCGAAAAAACGAAATATTATGTTGAAATAACATTATTATTAATAATACATCTTTTAGAATATTTGATTAAATGCTGATTGTTGCGCTTGTTCAATTGAATAAAATGAAAACTTTAATTGTGATAATTAAAATAATTGAAAATTAAATATTTAGTGGGCAAGTTTTGCTAATTTATTATATAGGCTATTATATGCCTATTGCCTATATTAAGTAGGTCATATTAAGACAAGGCATATATTAAGTTAGTTTAGCTGTTATGAGAAAAATAAATCTAACGAAATCTAAAATCTAAATCTAAAAAAAAATTCTAACGCCAATTCAACATGCCAGAATAAAACCAGATTTTTGAACAATGCGTAACGCCACTCGGCCTGGTGTGCCAAAACACTACATTTTAAACTTCAATGTTTAATTCAAAACAATCTCAAAACGCGTTGTGACATTTTTTTAAAGCAGTAGCCTAGCCTATATACATTAAGGGCAGTGAATCTAGGATCTTAACTAAAACGCGTTCCGCGTAATCTCTCAAAAATTATGCCTAACTTCTCCATGTATTATTATTTTTTTAAGGACTGCTTTTGAAATCACTATAAATTACTATGCAATTGTATCGCTCACGAGAGCTCTTCATTTATCTAATTCCTCAATAGAATAGTAAAAATATTCAGCGTCATTGCTCCTAATATCGTCTCTATTTTTAACTTTTGATTCTATTTTTTCAGTTCTAAAATCTTTGGTTCTATTCTGTTGTAGCCTAATAGGCCTATTTATATATGTGAAAAATATGCCTATTAGGCTTAGGGTTTTATATTTAACCCACTTACATTTTAAAATACAGCAATTGCTGCTGTTTTGCACAATGTCCCTTTGCGCCACCTGGCGGTCATTTTGGGAACGACTTTGAAATGCGGCTGGTTTATTTTTACCGCGGTGATTTCGCCGCGGCAGCTGGCGCGGCGGTAATAGGCATTCTGGTTGTCCACCATCTGTACACAGCAACCATCATCACCAACCCGGCCTGCCAAGAGGTCCCGTATCCCCCAGCATCAACCAGCACCCCCACCTACACAGCAGCCATCATCACCAACCCGGCCAGCCAAAAGGTCCCGTACCCCCCAGCATCAACCAGCACCCCCACCTACACAGCAACCATCATCACCAACCCAGCCAGCCAAGAGGTCCCGTACCCCCCAGCATCAACCAGCACCCCCACCTACACAGCAACCATCATCACCAACCCGGCCAGCCAAGAGGTCCCGTACCCCCCAGCATCAACCAGCACCCCCACCTACACAGCAACCATCATCACCAACCCGGCCAGCCAAGAGGTCCCGTACCCCCCAGCATCAACCAGCACCCCCACCTACACAGCAACCATCATCACCAACCCGGCCAGCCAAGAGGTCCCGTACCCCCCAGCATCAACCAGCACCCCCACCTACACAGCAACCATCATCACCAGCCCAGCCAGCCAAGAGGTCCCGTACCCCCCAGCATCAACCAGCACCCCCACCTACACAGCAGCCATCATCACCAACCCGGCCAGCCAAGAGGTCCCGTAACCCCCAGCATCAACCAGCACCCCCACCTACACAGCAGCCATCATCACCAACCCGGCCAGCCAAGAGGTCCCGTAACCCCCAGCATCAACCAGCACCCCCACCTACACAGCAACCATCATCACCAACCCAGCCAGCCAAGAGGTCCCGTACCCCCCAGCATCAACCAGCACCCCCACCTACACAGCAGCCATCATCACCAACCCGGCCAGCCAAGAGGTCCCGTAACCCCCAGCATCAACCAGCACCCCCACCTACACAGCAGCCATCATCACCAACCAGGCCAGCCAAGAGGTCCCGTACCCCCCAGCATCAACCAGCACCCCCACCTACACAGCAACCATCATCACCAACTCAGCCAGCCAAGAGGTCCCGTACCCCCCAGCATCAACCAGCACCCCCACCTACACAGCAGCCATCATCACCAACCCGGCCAGCCAAGAGGTCCCGTACCCCCCAGCATCAACCAGCACCCCCACCTACACAGCAACCATCATCACCAACCCGGCCAGCCAAGAGGTCCCGTACCCCCAGCATCAACCAGCACCCCCACCTACACAGCAACCATCATCACCAACCCAGCCAGCCAAGAGGTCCCGTACCCCCAGCATCAACCAGCACCCCCACCTACACAGCAACCATCATCACCAACCCAGCCAGCCAAGAGGTCCCGTATCCCCCAGCATCAACCAGCACCCCCACCTACACAGCAGCCATCATCACCAACCCGGCCAGCCAAGAGGTCCCGTACCCCCCAGCATCAACCAGCACCCCCACCTACACAGCAGCCATCATCACCAACCAGGCCAGCCAAGAGGTCCCGTACCCCCCAGCATCAACCAGCACCCCCACCTACACAGCAACCATCATCACCAACTCAGCCAGCAAAGAGGTCCCGTACCCCCCAGCATCAACCAGCACCCCCACCTACACAGCAACCATCATCACCAACTCAGCCAGCAAAGAGGTCCCGTACCCCCCAGCATCAACCAGCACCCCCACCTACACAGCAGCCATCATCACCAACCCGGCCAGCCAAGAGGTCCCGTACCCCCCAGCATCAACCAGCACCCCCACCTACACAGCAACCATCATCACCAACCCGGCCAGCCAAGAGGTCCCGTACCCCCAGCATCAACCAGCACCCCCACCTACACAGCAACCATCATCACCAACCAGGCCAGCCAAGAGGTCCCGTACCCCATCAACACCCCCATTGTGTAAATATTGTAAATAGTGGTGGGTTTCTGTGTTATTTCTAATATATAGTTCATCTTTGGTTTGACTTTTTTTTTTGAAAAGTTGACATGTAATGTAGACAAGAAAACATGAAAATGTGTACATTTTGTGAATATTGTTAGTAGTGAGTTTTTTTTTTCACAAAGTAAACATTTTGCTTGAAAGAAAGACCTGTTGTAATGCTACTTTTTCATTTGCACACATCCCATAAAGCTTGATATGTAGTAGGAAGTTATTTTAGTCCTATTTTATCTCAGTCCCTCTAACATTTGGTGAAGGTAGAGTCACAGACAAAACTTGTACTTAAAAATGATTTTTCAAAATGTCACTTTAGACAATTATTCATTATCTACTCTTTTATTCATATATTACACTACTTTTGTGACCCTAAGACTTTCGGAAACCCATTTCAAGGACCAACATAATTCGTCCACATGAGTAATGGTATGTTTCCACAAGAGATTTGAAGAATTTCAAAAATCGGACTTATATTTTTCACCTTTTAGAGCCAAATTATCCCTCTCTCTCTATTTACACAATGTTCTATGACAAGTGCTGAGCTCATCAGTAAGAGAGCTGGGTTTTCTCTGCACATTTTGATATAAAACACATAGGATTATGGTATGTAATTGCCTTTAAAAGGTGAATTTATTAAGATATGTAAAATCAAAGAAAAAGTGGAAAAATGCCCTTAGACGCTGTGAAAGTTGTAGAAACCAGAGCGTTAATTGTGGTTTTCAACTACTCTTTATTGTCAGAACATATCATGACAAACACTTGCCAAACAGGTGAACATTTCACAAATCTGAGGTAGAACATTCAAGCATTTGTCATTTTTCCTTAACAAAATAAATGTAATTTATATTTGCTATATAAAATTAATTTCTTAGTTTCCGCATATGCTAATGGCGGATTTTGTTTCAAGTCTTGAAACAGGTTTGTGTTGCCTGACTTTGATGGCACGTATCTTCAGCACAGTTTGCAGTGCAGGCTGCAATATTAATATTACATGTTTTGTCTCGAAACGCATATTTGACTGTGAACTGATAGTAGTATTAGCTTGAGTTAGGATGCAGATTTACTGTTAAACATATGTTCATTAACAAACACAGTAACATCTGTTAAAAAATGCAACAACCTCTTTTTTATTTGGTAAAATGTAATATTCTGACTGTTGAATTTTATTAAAATTAACCATTGGTCATCCAGTATCATGCATTTAGATCATGATAACCACATAAAACCAGGCATATAGCACCTCACTATCATGGCAAAATGTAACTTTATGCTTTCAATGGTATTTATTTGTATGAAAAACAGTAGCCTAAATACATTATTAAATACTGTCATTGTATCCCATTAGTCCTTTAAAACATTGTCTACATTAATAATATAATACAATTCACTATGTATCCCTCATGGTGCAGTTAATATTACTAGGCTAACGTTACAGTAAATCCATAAATGATGGGAATTTGTAGACGGAAAAGCCTTCTGACATCGTTGTGCACAGTGTTGCTCCTGTTTGTCAGCGCTGTTTCATCTGCGTTTAAACTGGTTTAAATCACTGAGACATGTGTGCTCTTCGCTGAACTCAAGCGCTTCTCACTGGATCTCGTGACGAGACCGATCAGAGTAAACGCCTCTGCTCTAGTGAGCTCGTGCTGCGCTGCGGACCGGTTTGGACTTTGAGCCGAGCGGATTAATGGTCCGTGTGGCGCGCGCGGTTCAAATGAGTTTCGCTACGCTTTTGGGGAATAAACATTATCGAACATTTATCGAAAAAAGGGGGTCAAAAAAGGGGTTGGGGTGACAGTTAGGGAAGTTCACTTAACACATAACACATGGACACTCGTGAATGCTCATGTAAGCTCCGCCCAGTGACACAGACGATCTCAGACGCCGAATATTTCAGAACACCAGCGCGAATTCGGGACAGGCAAAGCTGAGAAGGTTAATTTGTTCTATCCTTCGCGGCCCGGGGAAGACAGAGAAACTAAAGAAGAGAGAGGCCGCATTCGAAGGATCTTCACATTGGGACAGACTTCGTCGCGCAGCGGTGACGCAATCGGCCTTCGAAGGGTGCGTCCACAAAGAAAAAAAGAAAACAAAGAAAGAAAGAAAGAAAGAAAAGAAAAGCAAGATGAAGCTCTGAATCGGAACACAACTACAGTCACTGAACAGAAACAGTAGAGTTTGACATGTGAGATGAGCAACAAACATTATTTTCTCTCCACATATAGATGAGAGCAGTATTATTGCTGTTTGAGTTTCAGAGAGTCGTGTGAGGAACTACTGAGAGTTTCAGACTGATTTTCTGAACTGAACTGATGAAGAAATGAAGTTTCCACTGATAGTTTGTGTGTTTCTGCTGACGGGTAAGAGCTGAAGATCTCTACTAAAAGTGTTTATCTAACATTATGGTGTATGTATCAGTGTACATGAGTAAAGCTGTGTGTGTGTGTGTGTGTGTGTGTGTGTGTGTGTGTGTGTGTGTGTGTGTGTGTAGTGAGCAGTTCACTGTCTGAGAACATTACAGTGAGTGGAACAGAGGGACGAGGAGTGAGCATTACCTGCCCTTATCCAGAAGGAATTATACATGCTTACAGTTACAAGTACTTCTACAGAGGACTTTACGGAGACCGTGTCCTTATACTAGATTCTGATGGAATGGAGACGTATGCGTTCAAGGGCAGATTCTCTCTGAAGAATAATCCTAAGACCAGATCATTTACAGTGACCATCAGTAACCTGATGATGGAAGATGCTGGACCGTACGGATGTAGATCTGGACATGACTATGAAAACTACCATCAAGTGGAGCTTATTGTGAACAGAGGTGCCTGATATTCAACACTGAACACCAATATACTTCATCGTTCATGTTTATTGTTATATGAATATACGTATTATGGCGTGACGGCTTTTCTTCATTTCTCAGCTCCAGAGACAACGACACGTGTCCAGATCTCAACAACCAGCATTAGTCTGTATAGCAGCACTGAACACACCAGCACAGGTACACACACACACACACACACACACACACACACACACTGAACCCACTGACATCTGTACTCATGTGTGTGTTGATGAAAATGTTAATGTGAAGTTATTGTGTTTTCATAACTTTTCAGAACTTAACTTCCATCAAAATATTAATAGGTAGTCTGATTATATTGAATACAGAGATATCAAAGCTTCTAAACACAATTCTAATGCTGCATTTATGATCATGATGTAATTCCTGTAATTACTGGTTTCCAGCTCATTCTGACAAGATAATTCATTTCTTACACAAACTTGGAAACTGAATTTCATCAAAACTTCAACTTCTGTGAAAAATAAACCACAATTGCAACATTTAGAGGTTGTGATGCTCCTCAACACTTGAATCAAATGTACAACCACTGAATGTTTGATGCGTCATTTTACAGATCTTCTACAGGTAAAGATGTGAACACCCACCAGGAAATACTACAGTCGAACACTATCAGCCAAACACACAAACTACACTACCCATAATGCAACTGCAGCCTTATTGATCACATAATCACTCTTTGAAATTAAATTGGTTTGTACATTTTTTGAGACACATTTTATCTACTGTATAAACAAAATGGTGCACAAACCAGCTTCCGATTAATTTGGTTTGACATCAACCGTAAAGAGAAGTGTTTTCTACTGAAGAGTTGAGGTTTACCATTGCAGTTTCACTTCGGTTACACAATATAACAACTGTATATTTACAATATTACAATATCTTTAATAGTAACATAATCAAAAGGATTAATATCTGTTTATTTAACAGTATAATCAGAATCAGTTTGTGTTTCATCATGTAAATATCATGTGTTTAGCGTTGCCTTCAGATCTGGCTTCTGTTGCTGGCGGTCTGGGTTTGGTTCTACTGGTTCTGACTCTGTGTTGTGGAACCTTCATCATCTGTAGAAAGAGGAAGAGGAAATCTAGGACAGGTAACAGTTTGTTATTAAAATATCCAGTTTTTTGTGTTTGAATTGATTTGATTTAATTTGTAACTTTTCTTTTCTATTCATACTCCATTCAGCTTTATTTCAGCAAAACATGCAGCACAATACAGAGGTGAGTGTTCATGTCTTTACCTGTAGAAGATCAGACATACATGTTAAATTATTGTTCATTGATCAACAGAGATAATTATCTATGTAAACTATTAAATTAATGATTTATGTGTTATTTTTCAGACTGATCACATGTCTGGGGAGATTCCAAACACAGACTTCAACGTGGTAACATCTTCATCCAATCAGGCACCTGCATTTTCATCCAATCAGATGCCTGCATCACACCTCAACTACAATACAGAGGTGAGTGTTCAAGTCTTTACCTGTAGAAGATCAGACATGTTAAATGATTGTTCATTGATCAACAGAGATAATTATCTATGTAAACTATTAAATTATTGATTTATGTGTTATTTTTCAGACTGATCACATGTCTGGGGAGATTCCAAACACAGACTTCAACGTGGTAACATTTTCATCCAATCAGACGCCTGCATTTTCATCCAATCAGGCACCTGCATTTTCATCCAATCAGACGCCTGCATTTTCATCCAATCAGACGCCTGCATTTTCATCCAATCAGACACCTACACCACACCTCAACTACCTTACAAATGTCTCTACTCTTTACACATCAGGAACCAATCAGCAGCCTGATTCAAACCCCAGTCACACCCACTCGACCAATCAGGTGACAGATACAGCCGGTGATTATAACTACCTAACAGCAACACATCCACCAAACTTCACAATAGACGAGGATCCGCTGAAAGCTCCACAATTCTGTATAAATTGAGAGTCACGATTTTTTTGTGTAAAACGCAAATCATGATTCTCCCACAATTCTGGAGAAAAAAAACATCGGACAACAAAACAAAATAACATGCAGACTAGAGGTTCTGATAAAATGGTCATTGCTTTGGTCTACAAAAAATGTCAATGTCTCATTCATCACGGTTTCATTATTGGATGAATCGGCGTGTGTGAATACATCTTTTAAATGAACGATTCAATGACCAATACTTTTTTTTTTAAACACTCAGTCGTAACGATAAGCAATGCAATACATTCAAACATGGGCGTAGGTTTAGGGGGGGACGCTAGGTACTAGTCCCAATCAATATTTTGAGATGACAAATTTGTCCCCACCAATATTTAGCAAGCTCCTTTGAACTGCTATTTGGATCTTTGCGGTGCTATTTGGATCGATTCCAACGGCCAAAACAACGACAGTACAAGAAACGCCGTAATTTGATTGGCGGCGGCGTATCTGACAGGCTACACGCGCGGGCCGGGACTACTTTTGTGCTTGCACTGGCAGCGAGCGGGTGGTGTGTGTGTGTGTGTGTGTGTGTGTGTGCGTGCGCGCGCGCGTCGACGACGCCGACGGTAAGTTACCAGGGCTGTCTCTCTGCCACATACAAAGGCCAGAGTAAAACATTTTAATATTCCGTTTTTTGCCACTTTTTGTACTTTGTAGATAGATCAGCTATGCCACCCAAGAAGAAGAAAGGGGACATACGAAGCTTTTTCATAAAGCAGAGTGTAAGTAGGCAAAATAACTAGCCACACAAATAAACTAGCAGTAGTAGTGACTGACCAGGCTTTCAAATGCAGATTCTACTGTGGAAAATAGTATTGATTGGTGATAGTATGTGTTACCATGTTGTTACAGTTAAACCTAGCAGCAGCAATCTTTCAACTAAGGTTAAGAGTATTGATTAGGCTGTGCAGCACTGATAGACTCATAGAAGTCACGCTATCATGATAGAATGCTACGTTAGCAAGTCACTGAATGTTAATTAGCTGACCTTAACTTAGAATCTTGCAGTCAACATAAACAGTGGATCTGAGACATTTTTCGTTTCTACATTCTATTTATGTAATGTATTTGTGAGTGAGTGTAGCCTAAGAATTTAATATTTAAGAATAGAATATATCAATAGAATTTGATATAGAATAGTAGATACAATTTTAGTATTAATGGAATACTGTAATCATGGATAATAATAATAATAATAGATAATAATAATGGATTTGTTGTGTTGAATGCATACTATGATACGTGTGTATTTTATTCATTTGTTCATTATTTAATTACATATAGAAAACTCATTCCAGGGGGAGGGGGAGGGGGATGTCCCCACCAAAGCTGAGGCCAATACGCCCTTGGATTCAAATGTCAAAATACTATTTTAAAAGATGATTTACTCTTATTTTGATCAACACTGTGTTTATACCCAAACTATAGACTTTTATCCCCTGTTATTGAAGTGTTTGTAACACATAAATACGGATGATATGTGGTTGAAAGACTTGTTTTGTTTGTGAAGCTGCTTCATACGTGCCAGCGCGAACACAGATTTGAATGTTGTAGTGTGATGATTGTGCTTTCAGAGGGTAACCAGTCTTTGTTTTAAACCGTTTCACATCACAAGCGTAAGCGGAGCGTGAGCAGCTCATGTGTCGTCACTGCCAATATCAAGCTGTGTCTATTACAACCTTAACACCTTAAAACAGGAATAAAAGACATCGCTTAATTATGGTCATTTATGAATAAGATCGTGTGTGTGTTTGAGTCGAGATCGCCATCTTTTAACGATTAATCTGCTGCTCTAGGACCGATATATTCACTGATCATCCATAAATGAAAAAGACTAAATAAATCTACATTTATTGAACTTTATATTAACTTTTTTTTTTTTATTACTAACCAGAAAAGTAACCAACAACTAAATTTTTTTATTTTAAATAAAATCTAAAAATTACACAAAATTCAATATTCTCTGTAATTAGTACCTCATCTACAGTTCAAATAAGCTAATAAAAATATTTAAAAAAATAGCAGCAAGCAGCGATTATGAGGCAATACACACAAGAAGCAAAATTAGTGGCTAAGAAGTCTGTTTAGACTATTTTGTAGTAATATGATTTCTAACATTATTCTCTAAACAGACATTTACACTGATAGTCTGGCGCTATGGAGTGGGTTAAACTGTTTTTAATGGCAGGCTAGCAGATACCGTTGACTCGCGCTAGCCTAGCACCGGCGAACTATGCAACTGGAAGGACTGGGTGAAAAATAGTTGAAATCTGTCTCCACTGATAAATAACACCCAGGCTAACTTGGAAATGAGGTCCGATGTCCAAAATCCTGAACCACCCCTTTAAACAAACCAGCCCTAATCAATACATTTACTTACTTCGCTGACATTATTAAATTAGTAGTTTATGCAGCTCTTCTTCATTAAATTAGTTGAGTTGACAGAATTAGTTGATAAACTATATGTAGGAGCATTGCTTGTTCCTGTCACGGTTTTTAAGGTGAGAATCCGTTATAAATATGAAGATTGTATCTTGAAGATTGTATTGTATTGTATTGTATTTCCTATTCAAAAGATTGAAGTTTTGAAAAAATTATGTTGTAAAAAAATAAACAACTTATGTTCTGTTGAAAGTGAAAACCTTTTGTATGTTGTATAATTATTCATCTAGGTAACGAAAATATATATTTCGGAAGGGCCTCTTTGGTTCATTTGGCCTGGGGCCCGACCTTAATGTAGGGGAGAGCTGCGCAGGGCTAGTTGTGTATTTACGTACTAGTTGCCATATTAACACTATATAGAGAAAAAAATTGCACTAAAATCCAGAAATCTTTGGAAGATATCACTGAACATGTAACCATAGCTAAATTGAATTTCTTACTTGTGTTAATTTTTCATCTCTATTTTTGGTGTTTATTTTAAATTAGACAAATCTGATATTATTTTAATCTCCAATCTGTTGTTTAACAGTTTATATGGTTGTTTAATGCTTCGCTAACCAGCAGAAGACACTAGCAGGGTTTAAATCCCAGTTGTGTAGGCGGGGCATGTTGTCACACTGTGTTACAATGAGCCTCTATTAGAACTATGCTATTATATTCTATACTCTTATGAATTCTATTGAGAAAACATGAGAAAAATGTGAATACAGACAGAGTCAATGTTCAGAAATTATTAATTATTATTTTGAACTATACTGTATAGCTGTGTTTTCCAGTGTGTTGTCAAACTCAAAAATTATTTTATTTTTAATTATAAAAAAATTCCATTATTTTATATGAAAAAGTTAATAATGGTATTTTATTGAGGAAATAGTTTAGTTTGTCTTGTATATTTTATGTTATTAGATCAGATAGCATTTTAATCTGTCATATGGTCATGTTATAATGTACTCCACCTATGGGGCATGTTGTCACAGTTCACTTCCATTCTTTCGGGGTATATCAAGAAAAAAGTATTTGCTGTATTAATAAAACAAAACCACATAATTGTACTAGACATGTGTGAAATTAATGTGGGGAAAAAATAAATACTCTGAACCTTAAGTAGATTTACACAAACTGAGAAAGTCAAAAAGTGTTACCACAGGTTTGCCTCTGCACTGTTAAAAAACACTCTGAAATGTATGGTAAAAAAACGGCAGCTGTGGTTGCCAGTATTTTAGCGTAAAAAAAATATGGTAGCAATCTTACTTTGGACTTACTTATAAAAATATATAAAAAAATAAACATCAGCAGGACTTAAATGTGTAGTAAAAAAACAAAACATCACCTGTGGTTCCCAGTACTTTACCATAAAAAATACAATAGTAACCTTTTAGCTTTTACGGGACAAGCCTTATAGTTCATAAACCGATAAACATTATCATTCAATTTCTCTTAAGTATTCAAATCTGCTTTATACCTTTGTAATATATTGATAACCACCATAATAATACAGACGGTAAAAAGGAAAACCACATTATTCAAAGTTCATTAGTTTTCCACAAATTGAGAGCGAAGCACATGTCAATGTAATGAAGGACCACAGTGTCATACACACAAATACAAAGCGCCATCATGGTGACACACACATGACTCCAAATAATGCCATAAACATTCATTAAACAATATATGATATAATATAAACCCCAAATGTATAAAACTGATAACAAAAACCAAGAAGAAACATAATTATTTAAATGAAATAACATCAAATGTGAAGTGTCACACCGGGACTTCTGGGAATGTCCATTTAGAGAAACAACAAGCACAGAAAATAGAGACGAGCAGAAACACAAGAACTACAACTGACTTCAGCCACAGCCTTAGATGAAATCAACTGAAGAGAAAAGAAGACATTAAATCTGTGAAGATCTCAGCAGAGGAGGATTAATCAACTCCACAAACAGCATTACCAGCTTCACTTATTACTAACTAGACTGACTTTATTTCTGTCAGACGTCTACAGTTCTGTTTGAGAATTAACAGAGGTTTAGATGTTAATGATTTATTGTTTCATTCAGGGGCGGACTTTACCATTAGGCAAAGGTCGGCAATTGCCTTGGGCCCCGAGCTACCTAGGGGCCCCCAAAATGCCCCATTAACTTATGCTTAAGGGTTTTTTTTTTTTTTTTTGTGCAAATTATATATTTCTAAAACTCCATTTGCGAAAAACGGCATCAAATCATTAATGTCGCAGACAGGAGGGGGCCCCCCCACCTCACTACATTGGACTACTCCATTATCTCACTTACTGCGCATCTGCGAAAGTGACAAGGCTGAAATGCGCCAAAAAAACTGACGGAGAAGAAGTGATTGACAGTGATAGACAGAGTGTACAGAGAGAGTGTTGACAGTAAAAATGAAGCGAAGCTACCCAAGCGGTGCTGAAAAAAGGAGGAAGCGGGAGGAGAGCAAAAAGTTTTTAGCAAAATTGCCGAAGGTAACAAACTTTTTTGTGATGCCCGGCCCCGCTGACAATGACAACAACGCTAACACCATCACGACCGTTAGCACTGCTGCTAGCGAGGAGGAGCTACCCGTTGCTGTCGACAGTGCCAGCCCAGGCTGCTCAAGCGATATTGCTGCTAACATTAAAGTTACATGCAAGGCAACTTTACAGGATGAGGAGGATCCTTCAACTGCAGGTAACAAAACTTCCGCGTTCACTTTCAGTGACAGTGATAATAATGATGACGACGTCTATGACGAAAAAGACGACAATTCCAATGATGAACAACTAATGAGTACTAGCAGTCATTCTGACCAATGTGTTACACTTGAACTTGAAGATGACCCAGCACTCTGGCCAAAACATCTCACTGACAAAGAGCGCTGCTCAATAGTGCAGAGAGGCCCAGTTCAGAGCAAGGACAGAATTTATCCTAAAAATCAAGAGGGCCGAAGATTTACAAACAGCAATTATTACCTGCAAATGAAGAATGGAGAAAAAATAAAGAGGTCCTGGCTTGTGTACAGTGAAAAAAATGACTGTGTTATGTGCTTTTGTTGCCGCTTGTTTGGTAACCGAGAAAAGGCCACTCAGCTAAGTGCGGATGGGTTTAATTACTGGAAAAATCTTTCTGCACACTTGAGACAGCATGAGAGGTCTGCAGAACACATCACAAACATGGATGCTTGGCGCAATCTTTCACAGAAACTACAAACCAACACAGCTATAGATCAGGTAAACCAAGATCTAATTGCTCTTGAAGTAAACCGCTGGAAAGAGATTTTAAGACGACTTATTGAGTAAACCGCTGGAAAGAGATTTTAAGACGACTTATTGCAATTGTAAACCATCTGGCAGAGCACAATCTTGCATTTCGTGGCCACTCAGACAAATTGTTTGAGTCTGGTAATGGAAATTTTCTTGGACAAGTGCAATTAATGGCTCAGTTTGACCCAGTGATGCGAGAGCATCTGAGGAGAATTCAGGCAAAACAGCTAAGTGACACCTATTTAAGCAAGAATATCCAAAATGAACTTATTTCCCTTGTTGCAAAATGTACAACTGATGCAATTGTAGAGAGAGTGAAAACAGCCAAATACTATGCAGTAATTATGGACTGCACTCCAGACCTCAGTCACAATGAGCAGCTCTCAGTGGTGCTACGAATTGTTAATTGTGAATTATCGAAGGGTGTCTCCATCCATGAGCACTTTGTTGGATTTCTTCAGGCACTTGACACAACAGGAAAAGGCTTATGTGAGACATTTTTAGGCCAACTAGAAACACTAGGATTGGATCTTTGCAATTGTCGAGGCCAGTCTTACGATAACGGGAGCAACATGCAGGGTAAAAAGCAGGGAGTCCAAAAGAGAGTGCTGGAATTAAACGACAAAGCGTTATATGTTCCTTGTGGAAGTCACACACTGAACCTTGTTGTTGGTGATGCAGCCAAGTCCTCTGTGACGTCCATCAGCTTCTTTGGGCTGATACAGCGACTTTACAATCTTTTCAGCTCCTCAGTTCAACGTTGGAACATTCTCAAAGAACATGTCAAGAATTTTACACTTAAAGCATTGTCAACAACCAGGTGGGAGTGCAGAGTTGAAGCTGTGAAAGCTGTTCGCTACCAGCTGCCTGAAATCGTGAAGGCAGTAACTGCTCTAAAGGAGTACGCCACAGAGAAACGAGATGCAGATGTTGTCTCAACAGCTGAAAGCATCTACAAGGAGCTGCAGAGATGGCCTTTTGTGGTAAGTACCATAGTGTGGTACAATGTGTTGTTCCAGATAAACAAAGTGAGTAAGATCCTTCAGAGCCCCAAAGTTTCAGTTGAGACAGTGAGGGAAGAAATCAGGGCAGTGAAAGAATTCCTTCAGGAATTTCGCAGTCATGGATTTCAATCTGCGAAAACAGATGCCAGGGAGATAGCAGAGAAGCTTGAGGTGGAGATGAGCTGGCCTGAGGTGCGTCAAAGAAGAAAAACCAAACAGTTTGAGTATGAGGGAACAGAGCAGACTCAGTCAACTGCAGAAGAGCTCTTCAAAAGAGAGTTTTTTCTACGTCTAATAGATACAGCTCTTGTCACAGTAGATAACAGATTTTCCAACATGGAAATCTTCTATGTGCTTTATGGATTTCTCTACTCACTCGACACAATGAGAAGCACTGAGAAGGAAGGGAAGCTGGATGAATGCTGCCACAGATTAGAGCAGAGGATGGATGACATTGATGCAGAAGATCTGAAGCTTGAGGTTAAGGGTGCAGTTAGGTCATTCCCGCCACATGTCTCATCACCATTTGAGATGCTTGACTATATATATAAAGAGAATTTACTTGACATATATCCAAATTTGAGTATAGCTTTCAGACTCCTCCTCACTCTCCCTGTTACAGTAGCTTCAGGTGAGAGAAGTTTCTCATCACTGAAACTAATCAAAACGTACCTCAGAACAACTATGTCACAGGACAGGCTGTCTGCTCTAGCTGTTCTCTCCATCGAGCAGGAAGTCAGGAAGTCACTGGATATGGAATCAGTGATAGCAAGATTTGCTGAGGCCAAAGCTCGCAAGGTCAGATTATAGCGCTTTAGACATGACAATACAGACACTCACTCACTCACTCACTCACTCACTCACTCACTCACTCACTCACAGACACACACACACTCACACAGAGACACACACTCACACAGACACACACTCACTCACTCTCACTCACTCACTCACACACACTCTCACAGACACTCTCACACAGACACACTCACTCACTCACTCTCACTCACTCACACAGACACACACTCACTCACACTCTCACAGACACTCTCACACAGACACACTCACTCACTCACTCTCACTCACTCACTCACTCACACAGACACTCTCACACAGACACACTCACACTCACTCACACAGACACACTCACTCTCACAGACACTCACTCACACAGACACACTCACACTCAGACACACTCACTCACACACAGACACACTCAGACACAGACACACTCACTCACACACAGACACACTCACACTCAGACACACTCACTCACACACACAGACACACTCACACACACACACACACACACACACACACACACACACACAGACACACTCACTCACACACACACAGACACACTCACACAGACACTCTCACACAGACACACTCACTCAGACACTCACTCACTCACTCTCACTCACTCACACAGACACTCTCACACAGACACACTCACACACAGACACACTCACTCACACAGACACACTCACTCACACAGACACACTCAGACACAGACACACTCACACACACACACTCACTCACACACACACACACACACACACACTCACACTCACTCAGACACAGACACACTCACTCACTCACACACACACACACACAGACACACTCAAACACAGACACACTCACTCACACACAGACACACTCACTCACACAGACAGACACTCACTCACTCACTCACTCACTCACTCACTCACTCACTCACTCACTCACACACACACACACACACATAGATCGGATGAAGAAACTCAATGTACATAAATACATTCAAGAGAGAGGAAGAGAATACAAAGACATAGAAGAAAGGTGAGATGAAGGGAAAGACGGACAAATACAAATAGAAAAGGGAGAAGGAGAAAGACAAAGACCAAAGAGAGAAGAAGAAAAAGACAGGCAAAGACCAAAGGGAGAAGAAAAAGACAGGCAAAGACCAAAGGGAGAAGAAAAAGACAGGCAAAGACCAAAGGGAGAAGAAAAAGACAGGCAAAGACCAAAGGGAGAAGGAGAAAAAGACAGGCAAAGACCAAAGGAAGAAGACGAGAAAGATGCAAAAACAGAGACAAGGGAAATGAAGAAATGGTCAGGAAAAAAAGGGAGAGCAGGAGAAAGTCAGTGAAAGAAAAAAGGTAAACATTTTAAAAGGTAAGTTATTTTTACTAAAATTATGTCTCCATAATTGATCACTTATTGTCTTGTGTGTTTCTTCTCACTTTAGTAACACAAGACAGAAGTCCAAAAACAACATGTAGCAGCAAGCAGATCCATATAGAAGATACTATCAGAAAGCCAACCAAGGTAAATGACAACCAATGGCAGCTCTTCCCTGTGTAAATAGACAATACATATTATTGTACAGAGAAAATTTTATGTAAATACAATTTTACAGAGGATGCATCTGTTAAACAGAATGTTGTTCTGTGTTTTTTTTTTCTTCTTTTTTTCTTACAGATACAACTCCAGATGTCTAGACATCATTGCTGTGTGAAGACTGCTGAAGAGAAGTAACAAGTAGGGCTTTCTTAGAAAAATAAGGATTGGCAAAAGGGGGGAAACAAGAGATGTAGAGGGCCCCATGTCTGTGTTTGCCTTGGGCCCCAAAATGTCTACATCCGCCCCTGGTTTCATTTGAAGTCACCATGATGGTGATCGGTATTTGCTTTAGTTGGGCTCTTGACTTTCTAACATTAGTTTTTCTCTGGCTGCTGTAACTCTGTGTTTATAAGACACGCTGGTTATGGCAAGAACATCAGAGAAAAAATGAATCAGGTGATGTTGGATATGTTTTGATGATGACATGATTATCATGTAATGGTCTGATTCATTGAGCTCTTATAGAGACTTGTCTTTGATTATACAGGTCATTCATTTTACATTATTGATTGTAGTAGCTCTATGATTGTACAGCATGTGATCCATCAGTGTTGTGATAATCTGAAGAATTTTTTAAACATTGTGTACAATAAAGGTTTGAACTACTGTATCTTTCAGACACACTCAGACATCAAGAGTCAGCATATGAGTCTCAACAATGGTGATGATAAAAGTGCAGTGCATGATGGGAGCCATCAATCAAAACTCATCAATATCTCCCAGCATGCATTGCAGCATGAATAAATTATGCTGAATTGCTTTAGTATTTTCTTTTATTATTATATCTGCTTTTATTTTTTATGTTGTTTTTGTTGCAGCTTTTTCGTAGCTTGTTTTGTGATGTTCAGAGTTTTATCTGATTATTTTGTTGATTGTCACCGTTGTTGAGATTCATACGCTGAGTTTTTTACCGTAATCTTTAGTTCAGTGCCGTAAAAACTAAAATATTTCTACCATATTTTTTACGGTAAATCCCTTGCAACTAGCTGCCAGTTTATTACCGTAAACTTTAGTTCAGTGCCGTAAAACATAAATATTTCTACCGTATTTTTTTACGGTAAAGTACTGTAAACCACAGCTGCCAGTTTTTTACTGTAAATTTTAGTTCAATGATGTAAAACATAAAAATTGCTACCGTATTTTTTACGGTAAGGTACGGTAAATGCAACGGAAAGGCTTTTTTTACAGTGTACTTCCAAAATCCGCTCATTTAACAGTATTTTACTGTAAAATTACATGAATTGTCCCATGAGAGCTATTACAGTTTTTCACTGTATATAGTAAGGGTACATACTGTTAAGCAATTAACATGCCTTTTCCGTTGCTTTTTTTGTGTTTTTATCTTTAAAATGATGATTTTTATTTATTTATTTAATTTTATTTTTTTACAGTGTGATCGTGGGACCCTGGTGTAGTTCTAGCAACTGCATTTAGGCTTCACAATTCATAAAAGTTGTTCATATGTGATAATTATGTTGCAGGACAAAACATGTATGTATCCTAAACTTTTGTCGTTGTTTTTTTTGCGCTAATCCAGAAGCCTATGGGAAAATCCTATTGTGTTTTTGTGGAGGGAATCAGTGTGATGTGAACTGCCGGCTGGACTACAAGTGTAAGACTCTTCTTTATTATGACGATGAGAACTAGAGCAGAGCTGGCAACCCGGATGCCGAAACACTACTGACTTTGTGATTGGTAGATAGGTGGAGGGTGGAACTTCAGGCCAAAACACAACATGACAACATCAACATCAGTTGAGGGCTGCAACTTCACTTTTTAAATTACAATATACTGGCCGGACTACTGTTGTCAGTGATATAAGTATTTGAAATGAACATGATTTCTTAATGTCTAGTGACATATCAGGGCAATTTTATGATTAATTGAAATACATTTCTTATATACGGTTCCTTTAATACTGTTACGTTCTAGAAGAGTTGTTCACTGGAACGCTGTGTGAAACACTCATATTTTACACACTGTGTAAATGTCACAGATCCTCATTCCCTCTTATAATGAAGTGGATCATCTCTTCCTCACAGAGTAAAACACTGCTTATATATTTAATAAAGTTTGGTGAATCATCACTGATGTCATGAAGAGCTGGATGTGGTTAGAGAGACAGAAAGGGGAAGGAAATATATATTTCAGTTGCTGACACACATTGTTCTCTCAGTACGGAAGAGAACAACAGTAACGTTTGTCACACAGAATTTGGTATTTTATTTAAGCGAAACGCTTGTCAAATTTCAGCATGTTGGACGTCCTGCTGCTCTTTTCCAGCATCTGTACAGGTGAGTTTGAGACTCTCAGCTCTTTTACACAGAGTTTTACATCTTCTCTTGTTTTTCCTCTGTTATCACATGATCATCAGACTCATATGGATGATATTTGTAAGTTATTATTCTGGCCTGCTTATATCTCTTGCTCACACATAACAGCTCTATATAATGATATTTGTGTTTTCAGCTGTTGTTGTTGGAGCTTCACAGACAATTACTGGATACAGAGGAGAGAGAGTTGACATCAGATGCTCATATGAATCTGGATATGAATCAAATTCAAAGTATTTTTGTAAAGGGGAGTGTAACTATGGAAATAAAAACATCATGGTTGATTCAGGATCTCCAGCTAAAGACGAGAGATTCTCTCTGACTGACAACACAACGGCCAGAGTTTTCACAGTCACCATCACTGATCTGAGAACAGAGGATGAAGGCCAATACTGGTGTGCTGTGAGGAGGACTGTGGCTTTGACTGATCTCTATTCAGAGATTGTGTTGCTGGTTAAACTGAGTAAGTGATTACATTTGTTAATAGCAGAAATTAACTGCATGGAAACAAGCTGAGAGTGAGAGATCAAGTCATTAATCTTGTACAACCCCAGATCCAGAAAAGTGATCATTTTGTAAAATGCAATACAATCAAGGATCTGTGATTTGATTTTTTTCAGCTTGATTTAACAAAGGAACGATTTCCAATGTTTTCACTGAACAACTTAAAAGAAAATCTCTGACAAAGATTCTGTCATCATTTACTCGCCCTCAAGTTGTTTCAAACCTGTATGAATTACTTTCTTCAGCTGAATACAAAATATTTTGAAGAATGTTAGTAACAAAAACAGTCGATGGACCCCATTTTAAAAAAATACCATGGAACTTCATGGAAGTCAATGGTGCACATCCACTGTTTAGCTTGAGCATGCTCCAGGACAGATGTTTGCTTTTGCACCTTTAACTGATGAAAGTCTGGATGGGACTGAGAACTCAAAGTCAGTTTTTTCCCCAAAAGCAAACTGAAACATGGACTCATCATCTGACCACAGCACACATTTCCACTGTGTTTTAGATCATCTGAGAAGAGCTCGAGCCCTTCGTATAGCTTTCTCCTTCAGCAACTCTTGATTTTAATGCGGTTTACATGTCCCAACTTTTCTGGATTTTGGGTTGTAAGCTGACTCATACTGAACTGTTGAATTGTTTGTCTGCTTATACTTCAGTGTGTTGAGTGTAAAATACAGTAATAGGCCTATAGTGGCTGTGTGTTAAAGTGACTTTACTGGATTTCTTTGGCACAACAAGAAACAAAAGTGATAAAAACAGAGATTGAATGAAAGATTGTATGTATTTTAAATGAACTTCAGTGTCAGTGTTTTAAGTTGATCTTTCCTGTGACCCTTCAGATAAAAACACCACTGAAGTTTCAACCATCAGCCCTTCTTCAAAAACACCGTCATCTTTCAGTCCAACAGAACTGAATCCACAATCAGGTCAGTTCCTCTGTCTGTCGCTCTTTATGACTCTTATTTCTTCAATATTGTGCTTTTAAATGTACTTGAAGTCATTTATATATATTAGATGATTCCTTTGAGATTAAATGTGTTAAAGTTGTTAAAGACTGAAGGTTCAGTCCTCAGATGTTTGCTCCCGGTTATTAAAATGTACAAATTGCTTTGGATAAGAGAGTCTTTTGAATGAACATTAAAATATTTTCAGTTGAGAGTAATCAGTGTAATGAATAAAATAATATACAACTTCATATTCATGTGATGTGAATGGTTTGTGTGTGAATGTAGAGCTTTAGAGTTTATATGTGTTCATGTTGTGGTGGTTGAGGAGAGATCCCCTGATATGATTGTAAAAGTGCTTTGGGTGTACAGTAGTACATATGAAGGCGCTATATAAATGCCTCATTCATTCATTCATTCATTCATTCATTCATGTTCTCACTGCATGAGCGACACATTCACAGTCACTGGTGTTTCTCTCTGTCAGCGACTCATCAAACAGAAACTGAAACAACAAGAACAACAACAGGAATTACTACAGTTCAACTCTATCAGAAAAACACTAGTAAGAACACAAACTACACTACCCATAATGCAACTCTCCGATCACAAAGAATAAGCTCATTTTGGAGAAAGGAAATTGCTTTGAACATTTGTAGAGGCACGTACTCGTGTGGTTAACTTGCTTTGACATCAACCACAGACAGAAGCGTTTCCTTCTGAAGAGTTGAGGTTTACCATTGCAGTTTCACGTCGGTTGCACAATATTATATAGACTATTATTCACTAAACAGTGTAATCAGAATCAGCATTGTGTTGTTGTGTTGTACATCTGTACATTGTGTTGTTCAGATCTGGCTTCTGTTGCTGGCGGTCTGGGTTCGGTTCTGCTGGTTCTGACTCTGTGTTCTGGAACCTTCATCATCCTGAAGAAGAGGAAGAGGAAATCTGGGACAGGTAACAGTTTGTTTGTGATTATTATTGTTATTATTTAGTTCTATTTCAGTGTGTAAATTGACTTACTCTCTATTTTCATTCAGCTTTATTTCAGCAAGACATGCAGCACAATACAGAGGTGAGTGTTCAAGTCTTCACCTGTCGAAGATCAGACATACATGTTAAATGATTGTTTATTGATCAACAGAGATAATTATTTATATTAATTATTATTAGTAGATTATTGATGTATGTGTTGTTTTTCACCATGGTAACGTCTTCATCCAATCAGATGCTTAAATCTTCATCCAATCAGAGGCCTGCGTCTTCATCCAATCAGACGCCTGCATCTTCATCTTATCAGACGCCTTCATCACACCTCAACAACTGTACAGAAGTCTCTCCTGTTTACGCCACAGTAACCAATCGCCAGCCTGATTCAAACCCCAGTCACACCCACTCGACCAATCAGGTGACAGATACAGCCGGTGATTATTATGCCAATATAAAGTCTCCTAAAGCAACACAGGACAGCGGGACAGAACTGATCTACGTAACAGCAACACATCCACAAAACATCTCAACAAACGAGGGTCCGATATATTCAGTGATCAACCATAAATGAAAAAGACTGTCAAAATCTGGTAAAATCTACATTGATTTAATTCTTCAATATTTTGACACACATTTCTGTACAGAACACAGTTTATAAAGTGTACAATGTATAAAGTTCACAGTCATCTTACTAACAAGATAAGCTGAATTCTTTTGTGATTTTTTTTATTTTTATTAGTACACCTCATCTACAGTTAAAGCTAATAAAAGGTGAATTCCCTTCTTTTTACTCTGTTTATCCTCTGCTCCTCTCCTGGAGACGCTGTGTGAAGTGATTCTGGTGTTTCAGAGTCAGTGTCGCTACCAGCAGGGGTTAATGGGGTTAACATGACATCTACCAGCAGGGGTTAATGGGTTCTTGATACTAAACCTCAACCACTTGTCAAGAACAGGGTATATTTGATAAATTAGATTTTGATTGAGATGTTAAATGACTTATAATTGTTTTATAAGATGTTTGGAGATGCTGTACATGTAATAGATTTACACCAAAAGCTTTTTTCTAAAACACAATTACACACCTAAAAGAATGGAAAGGTCAGTGTGTCTTTCATACATGCACTTAGTCTGTCGTATCAGTCATTATGAAGTCTTCAGCAGGTTAACGTTAAACTGCATCACTTTGCCATGATCTAGTTTGTTTCTGTCGCCTCAGTGATGCAATAAAGATGTATTTAAGTGTAAAATTGGTTCATTTTCTCATCAGTTGCTTTATATTCTTAAGACTTTTCTTCAGACACAAAGGAATATGTTTATTTTTCACTGTTGTAAGCATTTTTCTAGAGGTACTCTAGCTATTTATACCGGATTCAACCATTAAATGTTTCGTTGGTGTCAATTAATGTATTCAGCTTGATCCAGTGATCTTTGAATAATATTTTATACTTGAATAAAACCAGTTAAATTATAGATGTACCACTTTTTTTCTAGTGTAGGCCTAAAGCTCCAATGCCAAAAAAGAGACCGTATTCGACCAAAAGAGATCTACAAATATTATATTCAGTGCATGCAATTTATCAAGTGTGGAAAAACAATGCATGTATTTTTAAATCAATATTTTAGGTGATTGTAGTGAGACTGATGTAACAAATTAGCTCAAAGGGGAAATATTAATAATAACTCATAATTACCAATTATGATTAATTATTAATATTCAGGTCAGTTAATTAGATTAACTTGAGGTAGCTAAATTAATATTACAATCAATTAATCAATTCCAATGAACTCTTTTGATTATTCATTTATTCTAAGAAAAGTGTATCTTTCATGGCCACCGAAAAATTATTATTTCTTAGCATGTACAGCACTTAGAGCATGTGACAAGATCAAGATCGTAAAATGGACTTTGTTGCAAGCAGAGAATCAGAAACCAAATACCTGTTGTGCACAAGTTTTATTAACTAAATCACAAACATAACTAACCTAAACTAAACAAACATACATACATACATTCATACATACATACACACATACATACATGCATACATACATGCATAGGTAAAAGGGTGAGTTATGTGGAACCGGAAGCAGGAAATATAACTATGGAAAAGATCTATTTAACTATGAAAAGAACCATCAGCTTATCATTTTCAGAGCACCTCATTAAATTGATACTTGCATGGTCGGTGTGCGTGGACAATTCTTGAAGTGGTTGAAAATTGAGTTCGTTGATGAGTCCGTGAGTGTCAAAAGTCATGGTGCAAGTTGCCATCGTTTTGTTCTCTGCTTGATGGAGAAGATGATGATGAACTTGCATGGTGGTTTCGACACTGTTGTGAGTCGGAGCTTGCAGCCCGGGGGCCTGCTGAGGCCACGCTGGACAGCACGGCATCCTGAAGTGCCGAGAAGGCCAAGAGTTGATCGTTGCCCGTCCAATGATGGTAAGTTGCAGTTTCCTGGGATGAAGACAAGGCAGTCTGACTCCCTTTGGGAGCATGAAAGCATGGCAGACGGTGCTCAGGCCTGTTGGCCCCCCTGGTATCAGCAGGAGCAGTGTTGCGGACGGATGAGAAAAGCTAAGAAGAGGGAGGTCATTGTGGACTGTCTCTAATAAAGCCTGAGAAAGGTCCCACCTCCCCGGGTGTGCTTTACCAATGAGAAGGGTGGACTTTCTGGCGGGAGTTTCCTCTGTGTGGAAGATTTATGAGCCATTGTTCTAAGCGTGCTCACTTGAACTGGCATGCTGGATTGGTGTCTGATGACGAAACTAAGAAAGCTTCTTGTAATACTGATATGTTGCACAGCTATCGGCATATAATGTACACAATCATTTCGATCTTCAAAATACCCATATATAGAGACCAAACATGGTATACGTGAGGTTCCGTTAACTGTTTGTTCTATAATAAAATACATAGTAATCATTCACAAAATGTTCTAGAATGCATGTTAACTTCATGTTAACCAGTTCAACGATAAATGAATGCAGGAGAGTCTGTTCTAATATCTGTAGGTTTGTAGCAGGGCCCCATTCACATTTCTAAGAGTCATAAAACAACTTATCTGATCGTTGTCAGGGTAACTAAGACCGTCTTGCCCTGTTTGGGGGATGGGACCACAGATCACAGAGTGAAGTTTAAAGATTTTTCTTTGGTACATATACCAAATAATTGTGTCTGATTTGTCTCAGTCGTTACACTGACCTATAGCTCCTGTATAGTGAAACATCACATTTGAGCTCTTTTAAGATCCTGTAGAGCTTGATGTGGTTAGAGAGACAGAAGGGGAAGGAAATGTTCATATTAGTTGCTGACACACATTGTTCTCTCAGTACGGAAGAGAACGACAGTAACATTTGTCACACAGAATCTGGTCTTTTATTTAAGCGAAACGCTTGTCAAATTTCATCATGTTGGACGTCCTGCTGCTCTTTTCCAGCATCTGTACAGGTGAGTTTGAGACTCTCAGCTCTTTTACACAGAGTTTTACATCGTCTCTTGGTTTTCCTCTTTGGCCCCGTTTACACGAAGGGAAGACGCAGATATTTCCCTGCGGTTTGGCCTCTAATTTACACGAAAACCCTGTTTTTATCACAGAAAACGATTATTTCTAAAAATTCCGGCCAAAGTAGAGATTTCTGATAACGCCGGTTATGTGTTGCCGTGTCAACTGGGAGAAACGGGGTTTTAGGTTCTCAAACATCACATTATGCGCCAGAAAATGCTTAACGTCATGTGAGCGCCCTAGGAAGTCGCTCGTGTTATTCGTTGTTGTCGATTCTGAGGATTCTGATTGGCTTGCATGGCTTTATCCTTCTCCCTACACTGCCGCCCATAGGTTTGGCATAGTTATGATGGCGCTCGACGGCATATTTATGCGGGTTGATGTAAATGACAACTTTTTTGAAAACGATGTTGTGTGCACAATGTTATTATTGAAAAGGGGGGGGGGGGGGGGGGGATATTTGTTTCTCTAAATACCCGGCTATGTGTAAATGTGGCCTTTATCACAAAAATCCATATTATTCCCTCCGCTCCGCTAATGCGTTATTTCGCCAACACTTTGTGGCCTATGCACACTAGCTTGCTTGATTTACATTAGTTACGCGCATTTACGCGTTACGTTAAGTGTTTCCCGCGTGAGGTAGGCTACTTTGTGTTGTATGTTGCCGTGACGTTCACCCGCGCACGAAACTACTACAATGGTACCTCAACGTTTCACAGACATTGCAAAAATAGGCTGAAACGTGATGCCTGGAAAATGCAAGTTTCAAGATATTTTGCTCACCAAAGAAGATTACAAAGAATGACTCGCCGCAGGGTTGCCACCCGTCCCGTAAAACACGGAATCGTCCCGTAGGCCTATTTAAAGGAAAAATGATGCATCCCGTATCAAATCAATGCGGGATGCGATTTGTCCCGTATTTTACATAGGCCCACACATTCATTTGCGGGTGATTGCATGTTAGCGTCTTTGTTTCCATAGCGACGGAGTCTAGAGAACATGTGATGTAAACGGGCTTAATGGGCGGTTTTTTTAAACCATGTCGAGCTCATGTCCTCTTCAGATCTGAAAATAGGTATCAATTGTTTCATGTTCATAAATGAGACTTGTGATGGGTCAAAACACTAGCTTTTATTCCGCTCTCGTTCCATTGCACTCCTCATGCTTCTCAATGTTTTATACCATACTTCTCGTTGTGTAGCCCCCATCTTATGATAGCTCCCTGTTGCCACCTATTGGCTAACCTATATCGTAACATCAATGTCTGTCCACTAACTAATGATGAATGTAAGGCGAACTGCATTTTCATTTGCGTTTCATTTGCTCATGCAGACTTCGGTGGACTTCTGTCTTAAAGGGATACTCCACTTTAAAATGAAAATTCTTTCATCATATACTCCCCCTCTTGTTGTTTCAAACTGTATGAATTTCTTTCTTCTGCTGAACAGAAAGGAAGATATTTAGAAGAATGTCAGTAACCAGACAGTTTCTGGTCTCATTGACTTCCATAGTAGGAAAAAAATATACTATGGAAGTCAATGAGACCAGAAACTGTCTGGTTACTGACATTCTTCTAAATATCTTCCTTTGTGTTCAGCAGAAGAAAGAAATTCATACAGGTTTGAAACATGAGGGTGAGTATAATTATGATGACAGAATATCCCTTTAAAGCAGTAAGTTATACCGTGACAGACAAATCCCTGCTTTTAAATGTATAGGCCTGTTATTTTTTTGTTTTTGTTTTTAAATTTGGATAATCTCTTAATATAATATTCCATACATTGTCAGAGCTTGGTAGACAGATAACTTTTATATTTGTAGACGTTATTAGACAGATTAATTCATAGATTATAATTAATGTTATTTATTAATTTATCGTTTATAAATATTAATAACATGCATAATAAATTATCATATCTGTCATACACAATTTATGCCATTTTTAAACAAAGTTTTAAAAAGTGCTAAATTATATAAAAAAATATAAAAAAGGGGTCAAATAATTACAGAATAATGTAGTCATAATTTCAGTAGTAAATAAATTAAATATGGAAAAAATTATCCCATCCCTGCAGAATTGTCAAAAACTGCTTAAGGCACACCAACATTATACTGCAGAGTTATGTAGAAATAAATAAAATAATCAGATGTAAAATAATAATGTGTTCTTTTGCAAGTTCACATACTCATGGTTTATTGTTGAGCTGTCAAGTTGTCATGTTGAAATGATCAGTTCCAAGACCTTGACACATTTTTATTTTATTAAATTTTATTTATTATAATTATTTTTTTAATAGGACGTACCGAATATTCTTCAGTTTTATGCAAAACATAAATATGACTAATAGAATATCAGATCTCTGTCATGTGACGAAAGATAAATGCTAAAAAATATGTATTCATTAGTTATTCTTGATTGCAAGTAAACCATATGTGTTATTTCATTATTATTATATTGTGAGTCTGTAGTTATTAATGTGAATATCGTTTCCTTGTTGGATGTTCAGTTGAAGGTTTGTCTGTTGTCATCGGTTCACTCCTGCTGGCTGATGTTGGAACTGCACCATTCAAAAGTAGATGAATATCTGTATAAATCATTGCAAGCAACATATAAATGGCACAGATTAGTTTGGTGTTATTGAGATGCTTAAGAAAAGCTTCATCATTATAATATTAGGAGGCCTTTAGCTTCAGTTAAACATGTGATGTCTTCGGCTCACACTTGCCAAACAGGAAGTGAAACTACAGCCACAGGAAGAGCTTTGAGGCTTCAGCTAAACACACTACGTTTCCCACAATGCAACTCTTCTCCCAGAGCTCATATGATGGAGAGAGTGATTTTAATGTTCAAGCAATATTCTGTATTATTTATAGTTTCTGTAAACAACAGTGTTTCCCCATGCTGTCGATTACCACAGAAAATACCCCTAACACACATTTCTTCTTCATCTCATGTCTTTTTCATTCAGAGTTTGGCAAGGATTGTTTCCTTAAGATGTTTGACATTTTTCTACAAGTGGATAATGCTTAACATGTCATTAACTTAGAAAAAGAGCAAAAGGGCAACAGAAAGCACTCAAACATGTTAAAGACAGAACAGAAACAGGATGTGGTTGATGAATTCACAGTTCATTTCCTGGTCAAAACTGAGAGGCGTTTCACACCACATGGAAACACAGACACACAGTCAGTGTATGAGTTTGACTCTCAACACGTGAGATGAGCAACTACTCACTGAACAGAACTGATTTTCTAAACTGAACTGATGAAGAAATGAAGTTTCCACTGATAGTTTGTGTGTTTCTGCTGACGGGTAAGAGCTGAAGATCTCCACTAAAAGTGTTTATTATCTAATAATGGTGTATGTTATCAGTGTACATGAGTAAAGCAGTGTGTGTGTGTGTGTGTGTGTGTGTGTGTGTGTGTGTGTGTGTGTGCGTGCGTGTGCGTGTGTGTGTGTGTGTGTGTGCGTGTGCGTGTGCGTGTGCGTGTGCGTGTGCGCGTGCGTGCGTGAGTGTGCGTGCGTGCGTGAGTGTGCGTGCGTGCGTGTGTGTGTGTGTGTGTGTGTGTGTAGTGAGCAGTTCACTGTCTGTGGACATTACAGTGAGAGGAACAGAGGGACGACGAGTGATCATTACGTGCTCTTATCCAGAAGGATATGAAAACTCTTACAAATACTTCTACAGAGGAGTTTACAGAGACAGTGTCATTATACTACAATCTCATGGAAAAAAGACCTTACCCAGATTCTCACTGAAGGATAATCCTCAGACCAGATCATTTACAGTGACCATCAGTAACCTGAAGATGGAAGATGCTGGACTGTACGGATGTAGAGCTGGATGGGCACCCTACACACAAATCCAGCTAAATGTGATCAGAGGTGCCTGATATTCAACACTTAAATCTGCAGTCCGTAACTTCCGGCGCTCTAGAGGTTAATAAACTGAAGAACATTGAGCCGGAGCTCCTTCTCTCTGTTTGTGTCTATACATTTTTACACAAAAAAAGTTACGGACTGCAGCTTTAACACCAATCTACTTCATCACTCATGTTTTATGAATATATTTATTATGGTGTGACGCTCTTCTTCATTTCTCAGCTCCAGAGACAACGACACGTGTCCAGATCTCAACATCCAGCATTAGTCCGTATAGCAGCACTGAACACACCAGCACAGGTACACACACACACACACACACACACACACACACACACACACACACACACTGACATCTGCACTCTCTCACACACACACACTGACATCTGCATTCTTTCTCACACACACACACACACACACACTGACATCTGCACTCTCACACACACACACACACACACACACACACACACACACACACACACACACACACACACACACTGACATCGGCACTCACACACACACACACACACACACACTCACACACACACACACACACACACACACACACACACACACACACACACACACACACACACACTGACATCGGCACTCACACACACACACACACACACACACACACACACACACACACACACACACACACACACACTGACATCGGCACTCACACACACACACACACACACACACACACACACACACACACACACACTGACATCGGCACTCACACACACACACACACACACACACACACACACACACACACACACACACACACACACACACACACACACACACACACACACACACACACTGACATCTGCACTCTCTCACACACACACTGACATCTGCCCACACACACACACACACACACACACACACACACACACTGACATCTGGACTCACATGTGTTTTGATTGTGTTTTGAGAACTTTTCAGGACTTAACTTTCATCAAAACATTAATATTTAGTTTGATTATAGTGAACACAGAGATATCAAAGCTTCTAAACACAATTGTAATGCTGCATTCAAGATCATGATGTAATTCAAGATCATTCATGTCTTACACAAACTTGCATCAACTTGGAAACTTGAAAGCTTCAACTTCTGTGAAAAATACACCAAAATTGCATCACACTGAACATTTAGAGGTTGTGATGTTCCTCAACACTCCAATCAAATGTACAACAACTGAACGTTTGACGCGTCATTTGACAGTCAGTGTTTTCTTTGTTCTGCAGTTTCTGAGTAAAATCATCTCATAATGACAGTAATAACATGAGTCCAGCTTTACGTGGGTTTGACAGAGACTTTTATCCAAAGTGACTCTGTATCAGTTCAGATAATAAAGTGTCTTCTAAATGAACATTTATAATGTGATTATCAGTGATCAGTGATATGAACAGAAAACACAACATTTGTTCATATGCAGCAATAGCAAACAGTGTTAAGTGTGTGTTCGTCTATTATTATTATGTGTTATTATATCACTGCATGAGCGACACATTCACAGTCACTGGTGTTTCTCTCTGTCAGCGACTCATCAAACAGAAACTGAAACAACAAGAACATCAACAGGAATTACTACAGTTCAACTCTATCAGACAAACACTAGTAAGCACACAAACTACACTACCCATAATGCAACTCTCTGATCACATGATCAATCTTTGAAAGGAAATTGCTTTGAATATTTGTTGAGACATTTTTATCTACTGTATAAACATAAAATGATGCACATATCAGATTTCATGTGGTTAATTTGGTTTGACATCAACCGTAAAGAGAAGTGTTTTCTTCTGTAGAGTTGAGGTTTACCATTGCAGTTTCAGTTATACTATATAACAACTGTATATTTACAATATTTGTAATATTTAATGTGGTTAATTTGGTTGCCTTCAGATCTGGCTTCTGTTGCTGGCGGTCTGGGTTCGGTTCTGCTGGTTCTGACTCTGTGTTCTGGAACCTTCATCATCCTGAAGAAGAGGAAGAGGAAATCTGGGACAGGTAACAGTTTGTTTGTGATTATAAAGTCCTGTTTTTAGTGTTGAAATTGATTTGTCTTTTTTCTCTATTCATGCTCCATTCAGCTTTATTTCAGCAAAACATGCAGCACAATACAGAGGTGAGTGTTCAAATCTTTACCTGTAGAAGATCAGACATACATGTTCAATTATTGTTTATTGATCAACAGAGAGAATTGTCTATGTAAACTAGTAAATTATTGATGTATGTGTTGTTTTTCAGACTGACCGCATGTATGAGGAGATTCCAAACAGTGATGTCGCCACGGTAACATCTTCATCCAATCAGACGCCTGCATCTTCACCCAATCAGACGCCTGCATCACACCTCAACACCTGCCCAAAAGTCTCTACTGTTTATGCCACAGTAACCAATCAGCAGCCTGATTCAAACCTCAGTCACACCCACTCGACCAATCAGGTGACAGATACAGCCGGTGATTATTATGCCAAAATAAAGTCTCCTGAAGCAACACAGGACAGCGGGACAGAACTGATCTACGTAACAGCAACACATCCACAAAACATCTCAACAAACGAGGGTCCGATATATTCAGTGATCAATGATAAATAAATAAAAAGACTGTCCACAGACACTGTGTCACGAATCAAGCCTCTGTGGTTCCTCCTACTCGCCTCCAGAGGGCTCCCTCTCCCCAATATTGACATTTAAAACTCCATTCCCCATGACCCGTAGCCTGGGAAAACCCAGACAAACTTCCGGCAAATTTTTCCGCCATTTGAGCGACGTCCGTTGGTGACGCCCCTTTGGAAATGAGTTATTAATGAAGCTTTGCCAGACCATAACTCAGTTACTACTGAGAATGGTCTGGTTTTAACCAGGCTACATGACCCGTGCCTGGTACTGGTTATCTGCACACCTGCCGCTCATCATTCAGACTATTTATTCAGTCTCTCTCCACTCCATCATTGACTACGTTTACAAGCTGTTAAAATTCGGGTTATGGTCGGGTTAAGGTCACTATTTGGGTTTCTGAAACATTCGGAATAACCCGTTTACATGCGTGAGCAGAGAGAGTTACTCCTGTATACATGGAATTTGTAATCAATTGGCAATATCCCGATGTAAACGGCGACGCACGGTTAGCGTCTGGACGTACGGACAACCTTAAGACGCAATATGCGTCATTTCCGATTCTTCCTCCTGTATCCAAAGGCAACAACAACAGCAGCAGCACGCGGATAATGAATAGTTCGGGGCAGACAGCGATCGCCTTTGTTTGCGCTTTCCTCCTCGCTCCAAGAGTGTGGTGCTGTGCTGCGTCTCGCCATGTTTACCTCTACTTCTTGTTTACTTCCGGTATACTGCACGCGGGTTTCTGTATGCGCCGTCTCTACTCAAAAGACCAAGGTTCCTTGCGAATAGAACATGCGCAGAAAACAAATCAATGTTCCTTTTGATGGGGATATGCCGATACGCGTTTACATGACCAAATATTCGGGTTAGAAAAGGGGTGCCCCAGGGGTCATATCTGGGTTTTTAAAAACCTTTGCATTATTAATAACAGTAACATACTGTAAAGATTACATTGAAGAACTGTAAATTCACAGCTGCTCTTGTTTTGCTGCTTTTACAGGTGTGCTGTATAATTGTAGTTTATGATTTACTGTACACTTGTACATTTACAGGCTTTACAACCAAAAGTGCCAGTAAGTTGCTGTAAAGTTTACAGCAATTTTTTACCGTGTCCGTTTGTGTTCAGCCTTGGATATCTCTTTTACTGGTGTTTGATCCCTGCCTGTTTGTTCTACGTTTACTGCTGATAATATATATATATTTTACTGTTATCAGTTTATAAAGTGTATATACTAACCAGAAATGTTACTAACAACTAAAAAAACAATAATGTAAATAAAATGTAAAAATGACACAAAATGCAATATTCTTTGGTACACCTCATCTACAGTTCAATAAAGCTATTAAAAATGTAAAATACAGCAGCAACCAGCGATTATGAGGCAATTCACACAAGAGGCAACATTAATAAAGCAGAGAATCAGAGCAATGATGAAGTTTAAGTGCAGAATCAGAATCAGAATCAGAATCAGAAAGAGCTTTATTGCCAAGTGTGCTTGCACCCACAAGGAATTTTTCTTGGTACTGAAGCTTCCAGTGCACATATACAAATACAAATACAACAAGAAACATAGTAATACAAATTCTAAGAATAAAATATATTAAAAAAAATAAAAATAGTATAAAAAGTAAAAAAAGGGGTCACAGTTGGGTTTAGTCTGAATAAACAATCACAGATTATGAACATATTTACAGTATGTTGAGTAGTATGAATTATAATATAAATATAAATATCACCTGAGTTAGAGAATATTACACTAGACAGTGGGAGTCTAGTGCATGTTACAGATTATGAACATATTTACAGTATTTTGAGTAGTATGAATAATATAAATATAAATATCACCTGACTTAGAGAATATTGCACTAGACAGTGGGAGTATTGCACTTACAGGCATATGCATTGGGGGGCATGTTAAGTGTTCAGAAGGGAAATGGCCTGTGGAAAGAAACTGTTCCTGTGCCTGGATGTTCTTGTGGCCAGTGATCTGTGTCGCCGTCCTGACGGTAACAGTTCAAACAGGGGGTGTCCAGGGTGAGTGGAGTCTGTGATGATTTTACCTGCTCTCTTCCTCACTCTGGAAGAGTACAGGTCCTGGAGGGTTGGCAGGGGGGCACCAATAATCCTCTCTGCAGTCCGGACTGTCCGTTGTAGTCTCCTGATGTCCGATTTGGTAGCTGAACCAAACCAGACAGTGATGGAAGTGCTTAAAACAGACTCAATGACGGCTGAGTAGAACTGGATCAGCAGCTCCTGTGGCAGATTGAACTTCTTCAGCTGGCGAAGGAAGTACAGTCTCTGCTGGGCCTTTTTCACAAAAGCCAGTAGCTTTGACAAGATATTGTATAAAACACTACACAGCTCTTTATATCTTCTCAGGCTCCTTCAGGACATGATCACACAAACCAAGTTTCGTAATAATATCCTATTGAGTTCATAAAATACATCATATTACTACAAAATAGTAAATGGCCAACATGGGAAAGTTGGGTGTCATTCAGCTTGATATTAAACTATTGAAGGTCAAACTATTTATAGGCTAAAATATCAATTTTCCATTATCCGCCAACACTAGGTGGCGCTGTGCCGAAACTCCTCACGTTCCCTCAGGGTAAGAGGGCTATAGAGGTGCAGGTTTGACATCAGTTTGTAGGACAAATCTTGGAAGCGAGTTGCATTTTAGCACTTCTGGTTTCATCGTCCCGAAGTCAATGGGTTTTTTGAAATGTGTTTTGGTTAAATGGCTGAAATAAGGTCTGTGGTGAACACAAGCTCAAGACACGCTTTATTCTACGACATAAAATACATTAGTATTTCCCCACTCGTGATTTATTGAAGCTGTTACTTGTCTTGAAAAAGGCGGTTGCTAACAAGTGTCTAAATGTGACGACAGAGTCAGTCGAGGAGATTAAACGTCATCAGCCGAACATGTAAACTCAGTGCGCTTTTACAGCATCGATATGCTTATCATTGAGATTTTATAAACTATTCTAACTCGAACCTTCAGGGAAAATGTTTCTAGATCAAAACTGAAAGAGTTGTCGGAAGTTTAGTGATGGTGATGCTGAAGTCATGTGACTGTGATGTAGTTCGTTTATAGTCTACCTTTAGCTTTTCACTTCTGGCGACTGCATTTAGGCTTCAATATTCATAAAAGTTGTGTTCATCTGAAACATGTGTGTATCATGAACTTTTGTTGATCATAAAGCTTGTTTTTTATGATAATCCAGAAGCCTATGGGAAAATCCTATTGTGTTTTTGTGGAGGGAATCAGTGTGATGTGAACTGCCGGCTGGACTACAAGTGTAAGACTCTTCTTTCTTATGACGATGAACACAGGAAGAGAACTGATACTTGAGAAGTTGTACTGTTACTAAAATACTACAGGATAATCATGTGTTTAAAACAATGACATTTATATAGTGTATTTTACATGAATAAACCTTCATTTTACACATATTTAGACAATATTACCACCATATTTTATTTTGATCTCATCATTAATATTTAATACTGTATGTTCTAGAAGAGTTGTTCACTGGAACGCTGTGTGAAACACTCATATTTTACACACTGTAAATGTCACAGATCCTCATTCCCTCTTATAATGAAGTAGATCATCTCTTCCTCACAGAGTAAAACTCTGCTTATATATTTATTAAAGTTTGGTGAATCATCACTGATGTCATGAAGAGCTGGATGTGGTTAGAGAGACAGAAGGGGAAGGAAATGTTAATATGAGTTGCTGACGCACATTGTTCTCTCAGTACGGAAGAGAACGACAGTAACGTTTGTCACACAGAATTTGGTCTTTTATTTAAGCAAAACGCTTGTCAAATTTCATCATGTTGGACGTCCTGCTGCTCTTTTCCAGCATCTGTACAGGTGAGTTTGAGACTCTCAGCTCTTTTACACAGAGTTTGACATCTTCTCTTGTTTTTCCTCTGTTATCACATGATCATCAGACTCATATGGATGATATTTGGAAGTTATTATTCTGGCCTGCTTATGTCTCTTGCTCACACATAACAGCTCTATATAATGATATTTGTGTTTTCAGCTGTTGTTGTTGGAGCTTCACAGACAATTACTGGATACAGAGGAGAGAGAGTTGACATCAGATGCTCATATGAATCTGGATATGAATCATATTCAAAGTATTTTTGTAAAGGGGAGTGTAACTATGGATTTAGAAACATCATGGTTAAATCAGGATCTCCAGCTAAAGACGAGAGATTCTCTCTGACTGACGACACGACGACCAGAGTTTTCACCGTCACCATCACTGATCTGAGAACAGAGGATGAAGGCCAATACTGGTGTGCTGTGGAGGGGATTATTTTTGATGACTATTCAGAGATTATGTTGCTGGTTAAAGATGGTAAGTGATCACATTTGTTAATAGCAGAAATGAACTGCATGGAAACAAGCTGAGAGTGAGAGATCAAGTCATTAATCTTGTACAACCCCAGATCCAGAAAAGTTGGATAATTTTGTAAAATGCAATACAAATGAAGAATCTGTGATTTTGTTAATTCTGTTTCAACTTTATTTTACTGACAAAAGTACAAAGAAAAGATTTCCCATGTTTTGGTCACACTTTATGTTAGGGTCCAATTGTCACTATAACTATGACTTGGTAGTGCGTTAAAGCAGGGGTTTTCAAAGTGGGGGCCGCCAGGGGGGCCGCAGCAAGTTGGAAGAAAAAAAAATGCGAAAAAAAAAAGTTACAAAAAGTACAAATATTTATATTATTATGAGTATTGTTATGAAATAGCATTATAATAATTTGTCACATAGCCTATCTGAACATTATACATTATACAAGAATGCTAATCTTTTAGAGATGCACCGATTGATTGGCTGGTGACCGGAATTGGACGATGTTCATGTGATCGGCGACCGGCCGGTCAGTCTGACATATGCCGATTTTATGCCGGTCAAATGCACTCGGGCGCCGCATGATTAACATTGCGCAACATCAGCATCCCACGTGCACACGGAACGCACATGTAGGAATCCTCGCGGCCGTTTCAGATCGCAAGCGCGAGCGGCGCGTATTTTTTTGGCGTGCATGTTATCAATGAGTGCATTCACACCGCGAGCAGGAGCGTCGCGTGAGCAGCAGTGAAGCGAAGGGTTTCGGCGCCGAGTCTATTTTTGCTGCGCAGCTCACGCTCAATTAAAGTGAAAGCACACTTTTGATGGACAAAATAAATATGATTTCACACAAAAGTGCCTAAACTGCACATAATTTGCATGTCTAGTGTGTTTTAACAAGAACTGGAGTAACGTTAGGCTATGTCAGAAAAGAAAATAAAGACTCAAAAATATTTATAGAAAATTTACCCATTTAAACTTGTCTTAATTATTCAGTTTGGGTAAAACTATATGGTGTTTATATATATATATATATATATATATATATATATATATAAAATATATATATATATGAAAATAAATATTTGTGTGTGCTGTAAAGTGGTTAGAAAAAATGAAATCAGAATCGGCTAAAATCTGTATCGGCAGGTCAAACTCAATGAAAAATTGTAATCGGCCTAGAAAATTGTAATCGGTTCATCTCTATAATCTTTCTGATAGGCTGGTATCAAACACCATCACATAATCTGATGTTCAGATAGAGGTTTTATTGATTTATTTTTACATTTGCCGTAGTATTGTCGATGGGTTCAATAACATCCTGCAAAAGGGGGGCCTTGGCCAGAACCTAGTGGTATTTGGGGGGCCTTGTCATGGAAAAGTTTGGGAACCCCTGCGTTAAAGTGACTTTACTAGATTTCTTTGGCACAACAAGAAACAAGAATGATAAAAACAGAGATTGAATGAAAGATTGTATGTATTTTAAATGAACTTCAGTGTCAGTGTTTTAAGTTGATCTTTCCTGTGACCCTTCAGATAAAAACACCACTGAAGTTTCAACCATCAGCCCTTCTTCAAAAACACCGTCATCTTTCAGTCCAACAGAACTGAATCCACAATCAGGTCAGTTCCTCTGTCTGTCGCTCTTTATGACTCTTATTTCTTGAATATTGTGCTTCTAAATGTACTTGAAGTCATTTATATATATTAGATGATTCCTTTGAGATTAAATGTGTTAAAGTTGTTGAAGACTGAAGGTTCAGTCCTCAGATGTTTGCTCCCGGTTATTAAAATGTACAAATTGCTTTGGATAAGAGTGTCTTTAGAATGAACATTAACATATTTTCAGTTGAGAGTAATCAGTGTAAATCAATAAACGTTTGTTCATATTCACGTGATGTGAATGGTTTGTGTGTGAATGTTGAGCTTTAGAGTTTATATGTGTTCATGTTCTCACTGCATGAGCGACACATTCACAGTCACTGGTGTTTCTCTCTGTCAGCGACTCATCAAACAGAAACTGAAACAACAAGAACAACAACAGGAAATACTACAGTTCAACTCTATCAGACAAACACTAGTAAACACACAAACTACACTTCCCACAATGCAGCTCTTTGACAACAAAGAATAAGCTCATTTTAGAGAAAGGAAATTGGTTTGAACATTTGTAGAGGCACGTTCTCGTGTGGTTAACTTGCTTTGACATCAACCACAGACAGAAGTGTTTCCTTCTGAAGAGTTGAGGTTTACCATTGCAGTTTCACGTCGGTTGCACAATATTATATAGACTATTATTCACTAAACAGTGTAATCAGAATCAGCATTGTGTTGTTGTGTTGTACATCTGTGCATTGTGTTGTTCAGATCTGGCTTCTGTTGCTGGCGGTCTGGGTTTGTTTCTGCTGGTTCTGACTCTGTGTTCTGGAACCTTCATCATCCTGAAGAAGAGGAAGAGGAAATCTGGGACAGGTAACAGTTTGTTTGTGATTATTAGTGTTATTATTTAGTTCTATTTTAGTGTGTAAATTGACTGACTCTCTATTTTCATGCAGCTTTATTTCAGCAAAACATGCAGCACAATACAGAGGTGAGTGTTCAAATCTTTACCTGTAGAAGATCAGACATACATGTTAAATGATTGTTTATTGATCAACAGAGAGAAGTATCTACATAAACTATTCAATTATTGATGTATGTGTTGTTTTTCAGACTGACCGCATGTATGAGGAGATTCCAAACACAGACGTCACTGTGGTAACATCTTCATCCAATCAGACGCCTGCATCTTCATCCAATCAGACGCCTGCATCACACCACAACAACTGTACCGAAATCTCTACTGTTTACACCACAGTAACCAATCAGCAGCCTGATTCAAACCCCAGTCACACCCACTCGACCAATCAGGTGACAAATACAGACGGGGATTATTATGCCAATATAAAGTCTCCTGGAGCAACACAGGACAGCGGGACAGAACTGATCTACGTAACAGCAACACATCCACAAAACATCTCAACACATCCACATAACGTCACAACAAACGAGGGTCCGATATATTCAGTGATCAACCATAAATGAAAAAGACTCTCAAAATTTGGTAAAATCTACATTGTTTTAATTATTCAATCTTTTGTCACACTTTTCTGTACAAAACACAGTTTATAAAGTGTATAATGTATAAATAAAGTTCACAGTCATCTCACTAACAAGATAAGCTGAATTATTTTGTGATTTTTTTGTTTAAAAATGTTAGGGTTAGGTTTATTACACCTCATCTACTGTTAAAGCTAATAAAAGGTGAATTCCCTTCTTTTTTACCCTGTTTATCTTCTCCTCTCCTGGAGACGCTGTGTGAAGTGATTCTGGTGTTTCAGAGTCAGTGTCGCCAGATCTGAGTAACAAAACTAACCTCTTAGTAATAAAACTGAGACTGGTGTCTCAAACCTTCACTAATGGCTTTCATGAGCTGTGAAATGAAAGACAGTAGACATCTACTGTAAAATTATGAGACTTTTACTATTTAAATCTTGTGAACAGATTATTTATTTTTTTACCAAGAAACATTGTTTGAATGGCCGTCAATGGTGAAAGATGCTGTTGAAGCCGTATAGTGTAGTTTCAACATCTTCATATGGTTAATATGACATCTACCAGCAGGGGTTAATGGAGTTAATATGACATCTATCAGCAGGGGTTAATGGGTTAATATGACATCTATCAGCAGGGGTTAATGGAGTTAATATGACATCTACCAGCAGGGGTTAATGGGTTAATATGACATCTATCAGCAGGGGTTAATGGAGTTAATATGACATCTATCAGCAGGGGTTAATGGAGTTAATATGACATCTACCACCAGGGGCCCTATCTTGCACCCAGCACAATTGAGTTTGTACACCGACGCATGTTTCATTCCTATTTTGCACCTGCACACAGCAGACTTTTCCCTCCACAGACGCACGTCGGTAAACTAAGAAATGCATTTGCGCTCCCGGGGGCGGTTCAGCGCAAAGAGGAGGCGTGTTCCGGCGCAAACGTTCCCTGGTGCTATTTTGCAGGTTTAGAAAACAATTCCGCCACTAACCAGGAAAAACCTAGTCTTAAGTCAGTGGCGCGTTGCGCATGTTATTCATATGCTATTTAAAGGGCGCATGCTTGGCCATAATCAATGTAGCGTGTGCACAACGCGGATGCACTTTGCTTCTGTCATCTACACACAGACGCAGCAGTTCTCATTTTTAGAAAACCATACATTATTACAAGGAAAAATATTAGCCGAGGGAAATCATTGTTGTGTCCATGAAGATGTGAAAAAATAGGCATAAATCTAGCTTACATATCTACCCACATTTTTATACGCCTGTTTAACCGAAGCTGATTTGGGTGTGTTTCTCCATCCCCATACAATGTCACTTCTCTGTGTTTTACGGCCCTGACGAGAACGTCGGTCTCCTTGGCTGTGAACCGCTCCTAGCGAGCGCCTGGCAAATCCGCCGTTATAATAGCAATCCGCTATAGATCAAGCGTGCCTGCTCTTAAAGGGAATGTGAGATGTCGCTCTGATTGGTTTATTTCACGTTACGCCCAAACCACACCTATGAATAATGAAGCTACTTCAGACCAAACCATTTTAGAAATTACGTCGGGCGCAAGAGTAATTTATCCCTCCGGCATAATAGCAACAGCGCCCAAAACCCGCCCACAAAGTTACTTGCATTTCGCGCTTGATACTTGCGTTTCAGATCATTAAAATAGGGCCCCAGGGGTTAATGGAGTTAATATGACATCTACCAGCATGGGTTAATGGGGTTAATATGATATCTACCAGCAGGGGTTAATGGGTTAATATGACATCTACCAGCAGGGGTTAATGGGGTTAATATGATATCTACCAGCATGGGTTAATGGGTTAATATGACATCTACCAGCAGGGGTTAATGGGTTAATATGACATCTATCCACAGGGGTTAATGGGTTAATATGACATCTACCAGCAGGGGTTAATGAGTTCTTGCTACTAAACCTCAACATCTTGTCAAGAACTGTATAGATTTGATTAGATTTTGATTGAGTATTTAAAGGGGTGGTAAAATGCCCTTTGAGTATTTGAGTATTTGATGTCCCCAGAGTGTGTATGTGTCTGTTTTAGCTCAAAATACCCCACAGATATTTATATATAGCATGTTAAAATTGCAACTTTTTGAGGGTGAGCAAAAATGCACCGTTTTTGTGTCTGTCCCTTTAAATGCAAATGAGCTGCTGCTCCCGGCATAGCGGGCGGAGGTTCAATTACCTCCCCACACAGACATGCACTGAAAATTTAAAACAACTTTTAGCCTTTTATGTTCAAACCAGAATGAGACAATGATGGAGAGACTCGAGAAGAAGTGACAACATGTAGAATGCAACAGGACATTTCTGAATGGTTAGTTGATGAATTTATGTAGCTGATGTGGAGTTATCTTCTAGTCATTCCCTTGTGAAAAAAAATAAGTTGTCATTAAGAGTGATTTTTTGGTACCACTTAAGTGGGACTTTAAAGGTGCATTGCGCAAGTCTCTGAGTTTTTGCAGAACTATGCCCCCTCTGGCGGCAAGCGAAACTGCAGCCAGAAGTGTGCACGCTCACGGACAAAAGTTTTCTTTTTTTTATCTTACGTGGAGTTTGCGTTGGTGTTTGAAATGAACTACAAGCCGGTCTCTTAGAATCCATCTTCTACGGAGAATGGCGGCGAATACACAAACCTGCCAGACAGCCAGGTGAGCGTGCCGTGAACGCGCATGACGTCACGCCCAGTCTAAAATTCCGGCCCGAATCCCTCTTATTTTATTTTACTTTACAGGATTATAGAGACAATCTCAGTGATCAGAGAAGGACTCATTCAGCCCATCAGGCAATTGTTTAAGCATGTATGGGTTAGAAAACGGGTATTTTTAACATGAAAAGTTGCTTAATGCACCTTTAATACAACTTTATATTTACTTTCATAATTGCTTCTAGTGTCTTTAAAAGTGATTTAAAGTGCACTGCTCAATGCACTGACAAGCAATTAATGTGAACTAAAATATACTTTAATGTAATATACATGTACACTATTCTATAATTAAATACATTTGTAATTAAATTAATAATAAAGTTGCAATTTATTTCAAATTTGAATAAAACAAATCTTAACCTAGTTACAATCAACACAAATTAAATTTAAAACCCTCTACATTTACTGACAAAATCTCTAAAATAAATACATAAAAACCTTTGTTGATGCACAAGAAAAACTATACAGAAACCGTTACAACACTTTAAAGGGATAGTTCACTTTAATACTATGGAAGTCAATGGGACCAGTTAACTGGTTGGTTACTGACATTTTCTAAATATCTTCCTTTGTGTTCAGCAGAAGAAATACATTCATACAGGTTTGAAACAACTTGAGGGCGAGTAAATTATGACAATTTTCATTTTAAAGTGAACTATCCCTTTAACTCTCATTTAGAAAGAGTCTGGAAGACAATGATGCTTATTATGCACAGATTTCTCCCTCATACAAAGGTACCTAAACCTATCCATCACAGAAAACATTTTGCATTTTTACATTTTCAGAAAACATCATTCTGTATGATTTATAAGATTGTTTCCATGTAATTTACTGGTATTACTATACTTTTGGGGTAATTTGGTCCCCATAACCTAGGAATTACCAGTACACACATCATTTTAGACACACAACCCATGAATTAATACAAACAAAATGTGAAGAAAAGTATCATTCCATGTACAACACTAAGATTCAAACGGGTAATGCTTTACAAAAAGGTATTATTAGTTAACTACTTCAGTTAACATGAACTAAGAATGAATAATACTTTAAGCATTTATTAGTCTAAGTTAATGTTAATTTCAACATTTAATAATGCATTATTATATTCAAAAGTTGTATATAAAGTGTATTAAAATTAATAAATGCACTGTGAACTCACATGAACAATGATTTTAAATTGTATTAACTAACTTTAACAAACTATATTTTAATTAACTAATATTAACAAAGATTAATAAATAATAAAAAAATAAAAAAAAAGCTCATTGTCAGATCATGTTGGCTAATACATAAATTAATATTAACAAATGAGACCTAATTAAACTGTTACCGAACCTTGTTAATTTTAGCTCTTAAACCTCTACATAGCACCAACATTAAACAGGACAAAATGCTTACTCCAGCATTACAGTGAATATAAGTTTGTCTAAAAACAAAACCTGAAGAAATCCAAAGGCACTAAAACAAGAAAACCTAAATCATTTGTCACCAATTTTTTTTTTGAAGTTGTTGGAAAGTGCGGTTTATGTCAATGTCCCAGAAGCTCTCCAGAGTAAATGTGAATGGAAATGTTCCAAAGTCAGAAAAAATACCCCCCAAAAAAAAAGAACAGAAGGAAAACATTTGCTTATAAAACAGAGCCAGTCCATTATTATATTTGGCTCGAATGAATGCAAGAGATAGATATACAGTTGTGCTTTAAAGTTTATATACACCTTGCAGTATCTGCAAAATGTTAATAATTTTAGCAATAAGAGGGATCACAAAAATGTATATGTTCTCTTTTTATTTAGTACTACCCTGATGAAGCAGTTTATTCTGCAAAGCGTACGTACACTTTTGACTGCTAACTGTTGATGAATGTGTGATGAATTACCTCAGTCATCAGGGTCAGGTCGTAGTGCTGGGCAAGCTTCCTTCTAACTCCCACAAACACCAGGATTCCACTGACTACGCCATCTTCACTGACACTGGGCTTAAAGTGATTAAAAAATAGAGAACATTGTATTGCTACTTTACAGGGAATTAAACATAACTATCAATTACACATATAGATAAATGACCCATGCAAATTGAGAAAGGTAATCTTGAATTTTAAGCTTGCCGCACATAGCTATCTTCATGAAGGATGTTCCTCTATTTACCACGGTTGACACAGCAATGCTGCAGCCTTCTTCCTTTGGCTTGTTACCTGTAAAATATATTATGTAAATGCACAGGTGGAAAAGATAGAAAAGATTAAAAGCATTTACAAGCTATATGGATAGTTAGTGACTTGATAGTAGTGTTTTAGCTTGATCAAGGTGTGCTGTCTTGGCAATACATTTTGTACAGACTCTTGTACATCTACTGTCAAAAGAATATTTTATGCATATAACATTAACACAATTTACAAATGACTGAACATGTTAGGCATTAATACATAGAGGCAGGAAGAAGTACTTTAGAAACCAGCCTTTATTCATTTTTAAGAGATGGGGTTTGGGGCTGGGTCCGTGGGACTGTTTCTGGGGGATGAGTCTGAGGGAAGAACAGGAGACAATGGTAAGGAGAATGCAGAAGACAAAAGGTAAGTAAAATAAAAAGTGAATCCCCAGAAACAGTCCCACAGACCCATCCCCAAACCCCATCTCTGCAATAATAATGAATAAAGGCTGGTTTAAAGTACTTCTTCCTGCCTGTATGTATTAATGCTCATGGGTATCCGTAATGGGTTCCATTCAGACCTTAACATTAAGTGTTTTACTGTTATTTGTCAACAAGATTCAACAAGACATTTTCACCTGGCTATAGCCAATGTTTAGATCTGTTGTGGTAGTTATGCAAATTAGCACATCTGTATTTAGATTATGCACCGTTTGTCCATGTTAACAAACAATAAAAAAAAAAACTTGTAATACATTTTTTGTTTGTCTTGATGTAAGTAATCAACTCAGTATTTTTCATGGTCATATCTAAAGGTTACATTTTTTACCCTATTCATGTGAGAAAAATAATGAGTAGGCGTATGAATAGGATATATTTGGGTTTTTTTCGGAACTTTCCCCTAAAGGGATTCTTGGGGACTTTTTTTTCCTTACTCAGGACATATGGAGGATACAAAATCAGTTGAGTTTGATTCTGTTGCAATTTGTGCCCGGTTGACCCCCATTTTGGCTTAAAACGCCTGGACTATTAAGTTGAAGTTGTTCTAACTCATTGTGTTGTTACTCTGTAGCCTAAATCCACAAAACTTGACTCTTTCACCTAACTAAAAGTCAATATTTTTGTTCAGTGTAGTGTAGTCTAATTAAATGTGTTTAATTGACTTAGAACAACATAATGATATTGAAAGTATTCTGTTCACAGTTGTAAAATACAACACATTACTATTATGCTAAGACTCCTCTCATAAATTCAATTTTATTGTCAAATATTATGTATAAAACAATATTTTGTACTTGATTATAATGTACAAGCAAATGTATTGGAAAAATACATTTCAAGCATTAATGCGCACAGTATATATTATAGACTAAACACTTTTAAAATACATTAACAAATTATTTTTGGACAACACACCTGAGTTGAAATTAAAATAAATTATTTTCCATGTTTTCCATTCAAATTCTTATTTGATTTAGTATATTAGTCAATACATCAAAATAAATTTCCTTTAATAACTTATAACTTTAACTTTAATAACTTCAAAACACTATAACATAATTATTTAAAATGTTTAAGTAAAACTTAAGTAGACATTATTACAAAGTGCATTTTTAAAAAGTACACTTAAGTGTGTTTAAAAATATTGTCATGAAAGTGTAGGCTACTTTCTTCAAGTAAAACTTAATTAGACATTATTAAAAAGTGCATTTTTAAAAAGTGCACTTAAGTGTGTTAAGAAATATTGTCATTAAAGTGTATTCCATTTAAGTACACTTAAGTGGTCTTTAATTTTTATTATATTAAATTATCTGCAAGTGCACTTTTTAAAAAGTATACTTTTATTATTAAATAATTCAAATTTTGAAGCACACAAAAAGTACGCTTTCAATACAAAAAGTATGCTTTCAATACAATTAAGTACACTTCTTTTTCACAAGGGTTATTAGCCCACCCAGCCAAATTTGAATGATAAAAAAAGCCGTCAAGTAAATAAAATAAGCGATCAAAATCTTGAAAAAATTAGCAGTGGTCTCTGCTCCCAAACGCTGGGGGCGTGTCCGCTGGGGGCGTGTCCGCTGGCTGCGCTGAAACCACGCCCACTCGCTGGAAAGTTGACTCGCGGGCACGCACTGCCGATGATGGCACCAGTTGTCGGCTCAACGGGAGGATGAAGGCCGAGGTGGGAGATAGTCGGCTCGGCCCCATTCACTAGTAACAGTGGAGTGAATCCCAGTTGTCTCAGACGAAAGTTTATAAAACTATCCTATGTAAAATGATCACTACAGAGGCCGGTGTTGGTGGTGATCCTCAGCTCTCCATCAAGGTGGCTCTTCACAAAATGAATCCACTTCTTGTTGATATGATCGTTGTTCGGAAAATTTAAATAAGGACACCGATCTGTTTTGTAAGTGATCGCATCCAGGTAATACACATTTCCGTGACGAAGGCATAGCTAGCTAGCAAACTGTAGGCTGTAGTAACTAACTAGATGCGAAAGTTCGTCGAGACAAACTTTAAGTTGGCTTGAGAAAGTTTGGACCTGAACGTTTTTTGCTAGGCGGTTGCTAGGATGTTATGGGTGGTCGCTATGGTGTTGCTAGGCGGTTGCTAGGGTATTCTGGGTGGTTGCTATGGTGCTGCTAAGCGGTTGCTAGGGTATTCTGGGTGGTTGCTAGGCGGTAGCTAGGGTGTTCTTGGTGGTTGCTATGGTGTTGCTAGGCGGTTGCTAAGGTATTCTGGGTGGTTGCTAGGTGGTTGCTAGGGTGTTCTGGGTGGTTGCTAGGCTGTTTTGAGTGGTTGCTAGGGTATTCTGGGTGGTTGCTATGGTGTTGCTAGGCGGTTGCTAAGGTATTCTGGGTGGTTGCAAGGCGGTTGCTAGGGTATTTTGGGTGGTTGCTAGGGTTTTTTGCGTGGTTTCTAGGCGGTTGCTAGGGTGTTCTGGGTGGTTGCTAGGCGGTTGCTATGGTGTTGCTAAGCGGTTGCTAAGGTATTTTGGGTGGTTGCTAGGGTGTTTCTAGGCGGTTGCTAGGCTGTTCTGGGTGGTTGCTATGGTGTTGCTAGGCAGTTGCTAAGGTATTCTGGGTGGTTGCTAGGCGGTTGCTAGGGTGTTCTGGGTGGTTGCTAGGCTGTTTTTGGTGGTTGCTAGACGGTTGCTAGGATATTTTCAGTGGTTGCTATGGTCTTTTGGGTGGTTGCTAGGCGGTTGCTAGGGTATTTTGGTTGTTTGCGAGGGTGTTCTGGGCTGTTGCTAGGCGGTTGCTCGGATGTTATGGGTGGTTGCTAGGGTCTTTTGGGTGGTTCCTAGGCGGTTGCTAGGGTATTTTGGGTGGTTGCTAGGGTGTTCTGGGTGGTTGCTAGGGTGTTATGAGTAGTTAATAGGATGTTTTGGGTGGTTGCTAGGGTGTTGCTAGATGGTTGCTAGGGTGTTCTGGGTGGTTGCTAGGCGGTTGCTACGTGTTCTGGGTGGTTGCTATGGTGTTGCTAGGCGGTTGCTAAGGTATTCTGGGTGGTTGCTAGGTGGTTTCTAGGGTGTTCTGGGTGGTTGCTATGGTGTTGCTAGGCGGCTGCTAAGTTATTCAGGGCGGTTGATATGGTGTTACTAGGTGGTTGGTAGTTGTCACAGATGGTTACTATGGAGTTTTTATAGAGTTCTTAGCATGATTTAAAGGTCCCGTTCTTCGTGATCCCATGTTTCAAACTTTAGTTAGTGTGTAATGTTGTTGTTAGAGTATAAATAATATCTGTAAAATTATAAAGCTCAAAGTTCAATGCCAAGCGAGATATTTTATTTAACAGAAGTCGCCTACAAAAAACGCCTGGATTGGACTACACCCCTCTACTTCCTTCTTTAATGATGTCACTAGAACCGTTTTCTGACTAACCTAATACAGGCTTATTGATGGCGAACGACAGACGTGGTTGATGTTTATCTATAATTGGATACCGCAAAAGTTTAATTCGAAGTTGTTAGTTTGCTCTGTCCATTTCACCACGGACTGTTTTTCTAACTGTTTTTCTAACCTGGGATTAATTATCTTCAAGCAGGCTTCTCTCAGCGTTTCATACTGACGAAGGGGGCAATTTCAACTATATTCCAGCAAGCGGTAAGTAGTGATTTACTATGGAAGTAGCGATCAACTTCACATCGTTTCTCTTAGTAGGATGAAAATAATCTTACTTAAACTGTGATTAATATACAGAAAGCGATCAAAGAACAATCCCATTCCAATCGGCCAAGCTGTCAATCACACAGCGCGAGTTTATCTGACACTTGCCAAAACTCGTTATGAAATCAATGACGCTGTTACACTGCACAACGAAGCTCTTACTGTATTTATATACCTCATGTTTGCATTGGTGAAATCATTAGTGAGTGCAGAAACTGCGTTGCAATGATAAGATCTTCATTCACGTGATCAACAGGCTGTCATCTGCTCAATGCTCATAATCACTGCAAACTTTTATGTGATTGAAATAGATCTAAATACTTAAAAAACTTCTCATGATTCGTTAATCCCGATAGCTGTAATAGTAAAAACGTATAATAGCTGTAATAGTAAAAGTTTTCCAGATAGTTCCACATATAATGCCAGATATTTCATATGCAAGCATGTCAGCCAATCACAGCAGTGGGCAACAACACTGAAGTCTCTCAGCAGACACGCCCCTTCAAACAGAGTGTTCAAATCAGGTGATGAAATCAGGCTAGGAAAAATGCCTTTTATTTCTAAATTATAAAAAAAATTGATCTAAAAAACATACTAACATTATAAGGGCACCCCAGGAAACATTATAAAATAATCAAATTATCCATGGAATGGGACCTTTAACACTTAACTAATCGCTATTAGCATGTAGCTATTCACTGCTAGCATGTGTAGCATGTTGAAAGTGCTGTTTGCTAGCATGAGTCAAAAGAGCCAAACCTCATCTCTATATGATGTTCTGATACAGAGATATAGGTCTTGCAAAACGGTTGCTAGGTTACTCAAGTTTGGTTGCTTTGGAGCTGGGAGCTTTAAAATTAAGAAGTTTAAAGTGGTTTAAAGTTTAAAGTAGTTAAAAGTAGTTTGAAGTTTATGATAGATAGATAGATAGATAGATAGATAGACAGACAGACAGACAGACAGACACACACACACACACACACACACACACACACACACACACACTACCCAGATAGCCACTGGACGCTGTAACGGAACAGGGCCGCAACCGCAAAACGATAGAGCCGGGTCTGGCACGCATCCGCCTCACGGACTCGTTCCTGAGTCCAAACGCACATCGGGCCGAAGCCGTTTCTGGTCTGTTTTTAGGGGTTGTTGCGGATATGTGCCAGCGCCGATCCAGCACCGCCTAAACATCCCGTTACAGATGCGTAACGGGTGCGTGAAACGATTCCACCTACCGGAGCTGTGCCGGATGTGTTACGATTCCACTTAAATCGCACTGGATTGTCCTTTTGCCTTATTTTCGGCATTTTTGTCAGTTAGGGTATCATATTAACCTATGCTACCTAGGCATACATAAAGTTATTTTATAATAATGCTCTGTCTATCTACAGTAATTATCTTATATAGTTTTTCTGTGTAAAATAACTATGAAGTTATGTATAAAAATGCAATAAGTACATACATTCAAATATAAAGTTTGTATATTTACAGTTTTAATTTTTGGTCAAAGTTGTGAAACTAGACCTGCAATCTCTAATTAAGTACTTAATAATAGCAAATGTACAGTGAATTTCTGTTAAATTAACTAAACATACAAGTACGGAATACCTGCACACTTACAGTATTCATTAAACAAACACTGAACATCAAGATACGTGAATGATAGGAAATACAATCTTAGTATAGAATTTAGAACATGTAAAAATATCCACATTAAAAGGCAATTGCTGTATACCTTTATACTCTAATATAACTTGTTTTAAACATTTACAATTACATTTACAATGACATTTTATCCAAAGTGAAAATTAAGAGAACAATAGAAGCAACAAGTGCAGTGACAAGTCCCAGTTAGTGTAGCACAGTGCACAAGTTTTTATTTTTTTATTAAAACAAAGATTTAGTATTATTGGGTCAAGTGTTTATGAAAAGATGGATCTTTAGCAGTTTCTTGAAAATGTGTTGAGTTGGGCAGGTCATCCCACCAGCAGGGAACAGTCCAGGGAAAGGTCAGTGAAAGTGGTTTTGTGTCTCTTTGGGATGATGGCACCACAAGGCGCCGTTCACTTGCAGAACACAAGCTTCTGGAGGACACATAGATCTGAAGCAGTGAGTTTAGGTCTTGCTGCAGCATCTGGATCAGTTGCAGAGGTTTGACTGATGCTGGAAGAGCTGCAATAGTCCAGTCTGGATAGAACAAGAGCTTAGACAAGGAGTTGTGTGGCTCCGATAGGAAGGGCCGGATCTTTCTGATGTTGTATAAGGCAAATCAGCAGGATCACACAGCAAGGATGGTTTGGCTGAAACCATAAGCAGTTCTGTCTTGGCAAGGTTGAGTTGAAGGTCATTCATCCAGCAAGAATTTTCCATCAGGTAGGCTGAGATGCAAGCAGCAACCGTCAGATCCTTTAGCTGGAATGAAAGGTAGAGATATGTGTCATTAAGTGATAGGAAAAGTCATGTTTCTAAATGAAAAAGCCTAGTTACGCTACCAACAACAACAAAAAAATTAAATAGATGGGTGGAATCTAACACAATCGTGGTCTTACTGTAGTAAAACCAAACCTTGTGCAGTGGCCTCACAAGGATCAAATGAATATTCATATGGGAAAATATAGTATAAAACAAATTACATTTTCTGCCACTTTTAGTGAAATCATATGGAATCAGAAGACTTGGCCATTACAATATTTTAAATTACTTCTTCCCATACCTTGTTTGCCATGATAATTCTGCTTTCCACTTGACCTGAAATCACAAAAAAAAACAAAAAAAACTCAGTATTACATTTACACATGTAAGAATATGTTCCACTGAGACAATGCAAAACCTAAACTGACTATGATCTGGAAGCTGAGCAGGAAAGGCTAACAGTGAAGTTTTGAGCTGAGACACCTAACCTTAGGGGTGTAAGTTAACTGTCTGTTCATCTGGATCAATGCAATTTTCATAACCAATGATCAAAAGTATCCTATGAAAAAGGCTACTATGATGACCCCAGGCCATCCAAAATGTAGATACGTTCATTTCTTCATCAGAACACAAACATTCTATCAACTTTTATTTTATAAGCCTAATATATGCACATATGCATTCTATAGCTACGTGTTGGCAAGCAGATGCAGCCAGAATATGCAATGTATCATGTTGTGTTCATATTCTAGTCTCGTGCTTTCCTGTATCAAGTACAGTATTTACTGAATTCGTTTTCTTAACAGTCTTGAGATAACGTTAGCCATGTTTAACCCTTACAAAAATTAACTGTGGTTTAACCACAAAGAAAAAAAACAAGAAAAAAAACATGGTAGGCCTATTTGTTTTTGTAGTATAACTGTGGTTATTAAAAATGGTAATAAAAATTGGTTAGTTAAAACCGAGGATATTTTTTAAGAGAAGAATTTTCAGCTTCCAGACAGTGATTCAAAATGTCCCGCCATTTAAGAGATTGATTTACTGACAGATACTATCGCGTATTAACGAAGATTTTATTCACAATTAAACGGACTTTGATATGTATAACAAGTCTACGAAAGCTTGTTTTAGGTCTTTTGAGGTGTGGGTTCAACTGATCTTTCTTAAAACAGATGGAAAATGTAAAGACGCATGCTACATTTTCAGTGTTTTGCCCTCCAGCTCTCGCCTGTTATGACAGAACATAATTTAAGAATGCTAACGTTAGCTTGAAAACTGTAAACGTAACACAAATGTAATATAAAATATCGTTCACATGTAACTTAGTATATGAGACTCTTACCTCAGCCGGTGATCGGTTGGCATGATGTCCGCTGACGAACAAGGCTCACAGAAAAGGGTGTTATTTCCAAAGAATCCAAACGGACTGACAGACAACAGCTCCTGCTCACGGCTGCTCTTGACGAACACGATTGCTTTGAACCACTGTTGATCTCACAGTCTACTTCACGAGAGTAGACTGAATTCAAATCTCCCGCTTGCCCAAACTCGATCCTGATCAGCTAACGTTAACCGTTGTGGGCGGGAGTAAACAGCGGAAAAGTAATGGCGGCGAATTTGAATCTGCGTCATCTCGCGCGCGCGCGCGCGCACTCACACACACAAAGCCCTGAATGTGCAGCAACGGCAAATGCCTTTTATTTGCAAATATTTGCTGTATAATGACAAAACGGTAAAAATCTGGAAAAAAAATACAGACAATTACTTGTAAAATTACACTTTTTTTTTTTACAGTGTGTGCTGTAACGGACCTGTTGCTGTATAGTTTTTAAACACTGATAATATTGTTCAGCTTAATGACAATGCATTTATCTCATGCTCTAAGATAGAAAAATAAATATGCAGACAGGTAACCATGTTGTTTTGAAAATGTTTATTCCACGGAGTTCTTCACACAGTTTGAGAAAAGTATTTCGGATGTGGTCCACATCAGGTAGTCTCTGTCAAAACAGTGTTGGCTCAAATCCGTTTTGCAGATATGGGCCAGAGCAGTTTTTAGCCCTTTTTTAAATGCAGTCGGCTCAGATATGTATCACAGATTCGGGCCACACCAGTGTAGCCTATGTGAAAACAGTATCGGCTCAGATTCATATTGCAGATCTGGACCAAATCAGTGTCAGACACAGCTAATGTCTTTCGGTTACCTATGGGAAAAGTGATCTGGGCCAGATCTGTAAAATGATATAAATACTGAACTGATGGCAGTTAGATTGTTTAAGCTGAAACCTCTGTCTGGCACGGATCTGGTTCACAATCAGAAAACGTCTCTAAGATAGAAACGGAGGCAAGGGGCTTAAAACGGATCCGTGCCAAATGTAATTGCTATCTGGGTAACTCGCTCACACACTCACTCAGACACACGCACACTCAGAGTTTATGAGTTTATAAGTGTATAAATTGATGAGTTTATAAGTGTATAAGTTTTTGAGTTTAGAGTTTATACGTTTTTAAATGAGTTTAGAGTTCAGAGTTTATTAATTTATGAGTTTAAGAGTTCATAAGTCTATGAATTCATGAGTTTATTAGTTAATTAGTTATTCAATTTTAGTTATTTAATTAGTTTATAAGTGGATGAGTTTAGAGTTTATTAGTTTAAATGAGTCTCATTGGCTCATATAGTATATACATAGAATGGCAGTTTGAATTAGTCTTCAAGGTGTTTAGATTACATTTTTTTGATATTTTGGGTGGTTGCTAGGGTCTTTTGGGTGGTTGCTAGGCGGTTGCCAGGGTGTTCTGGGTGGTTGCTAGGCTGTTTTGGGTGGTTGCTAGGCGGTTGCTAGGGTGTTCTGGGTGGTTGCTAGGATATTTTGGGTGGTTGCTAGGGTCTTTTGGGTGGTTGCTAGGCGGTTGCTAGGGTATTTTGGGTGGTTGCTAGGGTGTTCTAGGTGGTTGCTAGGCGGTTACTAGGGTGTTCTGGGTGATTGCTAGGCTTTTTTGGGTGGTTGCTAGGGTATTTTGGGTGGTTGCTAGGCGGTTGCTAGGGTATTTTGGGTGGTTGCTAGGGTGTTCTGGGTGGTTGCTAAGTTATTCAGGGCGGTTGATATGGTGTTACTAGGTGGTTGGTAGTTGTCACAGATGGTTACTATGGAGTTTTCATAGAGTTCTTAGCATGATCTTGGCATGATTTAACACTTAACTAATCGCTATTAGCATGTAGCTATTCACTGCTAGCATGTGTAGCATGTTGGAAGTGCTGTTCGCTAGCATGAGTCAAAAGAGCCAAACCTCATCTCTATACGATGTTCTGATACAGAGATATAGGTCTTGCAAAACGGTTGCTAGGGTACTCAAGTTTGGTTGCTTGGGAGCTGGAAGCATTAAACTTAAGAAATTTAAAGTGGTTTGAAGTTTAAAGTAGATAGATAGATAGATAGATAGATACACACACACACACACACACACACACACACACTCAGACACACTCGCTCACACACTCACTCAGACACACACACTCAGAGTTCATGAGTTTAATCGCAGCTTTCTATTTCATTTTAGTGATATTAAGTTTATATCTGTATTTATTTGCTGCTACACTATATTGATGAGATGATTTCTTATAGAAGGAACAGTACAGACGAATGATATTTATCATTAGTCATCGTCGCTATATCAGGAGGATACTGGATAACGTTAGCCTACTCGTGGTAAGTCTGATTTTTTTTTTTTATAATACTGGCTTTTTTCCGGTGGAGAGGCATTTTAGAGCTCAGTGAGAGCCCATAACATTATACAGCTGTGTTGACTTGATTTAACTGTTAGCCCAATCATTAGCTGCTACATGACTTGTTTATCTACATTCGGTTACAGTCTTTGATTAGATCATATTTGCTTCGATTAGATCATATTTCCCCCCAGCCACTCCAAACAACATTTGGCCGATGCCATAGGACCAGAGCGCTGTCAATCACTGCCTGATTCAACTTTGGCAATGTAAAGCCTTTTTACCATGCCAATAAAGCTATTTAAACCTGAATTTCTCAATTGCTGATTAATTTGCGATGCAAAGTTTTTGAAAGAGGAGAGACACGACTTGACCACAGACCACGTCTCTGTTCGTAATAATGTAAACACTCAATTATTTTGAAGTATCTCCCTGGTTGCAATATTTATTCTGATTACCTTTGTGTGATACAGATGACTGATAAAGCTATTATATGTATCTAGTAGAGGTGGGAATCTTTAGTCGCCTCACGATCCGATCCGATTCCGATTCTGGAGGTCACGATCCGATTCCAGATCGATTCTTTATCTACTTTTCCCCCCTTATTAATTCATTAGTTTACATAAGTAATTAAGTACTTTTTAAAAAATAATTCCAAATAAAAATAAATAAAATTGAAACAGTTGTATTTTAAGAATTTTAAACTTATATAACTTCAAACCATACAAGCAAGTAGCAAATAATAAAGAGGAGCATAGAAACATGACAAACAACAAAAGAGTGCTTTCAGTATTTAAGATTATCTGAACATTTTCCATTCAAGAACTGTGAGTGATTTTTCTTCATCGTACTTTTGTATTTTACTATGACATAGACTGCGGGAGATCTATTAAGCTGCATTCACGCTCGGATCTCTTTTGAAATATAAGAAGTAATGTGGTTTGTCCTGTCCGTTTAATCCCTTAAAGGTGCTCTAAGTGATGTCACGCGTTTTTTAGGCCAAAACATTTTTTGTCACATACAGCAAACATCTCCTCACTATCCGCTAGCTGCCTGTCCCCCGAACACACTGTAAAAAAACGCGTCTCTGTTGACACCACAGGCTCCACAAACGGCAACAAAAACAAACTGGGCTCACCCGCACCACGAAACACAACAAACAGTGCTCCAGCCAATCACCGACAAGAAGTATTTGAGGGGTGTGGTTTGGGGGTTAGTGCGCGTGGACATGAAGGGGGTGTGGAGGAGAGACGAGAGAGAAGCATGAAGAGGGAAGTTTGAATTATGGCCGACACACGACTAAAGAGACGACGTTCCGATGAACAAATTGTAAAGAAGAGGGACAAGGATAAGGAACGCGCGAAGTCCCGAATTTACATCGGAAAAACCCTCGAAAGGTGGCGAGAACTCCGCCGGCAGAAGGGCTTCCAATCCGACATTCAGTTGCTCTGTTTTTGCAGAACAGGTAAATCCATTTTTCTTTCTAAATTGACGTTCATGTTTGCCAAACCAACACAAGGATGTAATTAGCTAGAACTATGCAGTCAGCGTTAGCTTTGGTGAATACAACATATGTTTCTAGCAGCTAGTGATCAATCTCTATTGTAAATGGTCAAGCAAATTCACAGTAGGGCGACAATTTGTGTGAATTATTGTTTTCACCCACTGTTTGTTATGGATTTGAATGTTCATTTATAGGCTATTGACAACTTTGACTAAATTTGTTTACGCCGCCGCCGTTGTTTATGCTCACTGGGAAACGCGAAGCTAACGTTATCTTGCTATTATTGCGTCCTTGTATGGGAGCTATAGTTATAACCTCAGGTGGCGAAACGATTTTAAGACAATGTTTCTCTTTTTCTGCATTCTGTTCTGCAATATATAAAAGCATTTATCTTACTTGGTGACATTACACATTGAATGAAGTATCAGTAAAACTTAACTTTGTTTTTAGTGACTACTTTGACTTTCCTTTATGCCGGAAGGGAGGGGAGGAGGGAGGAGACGGGATGAGGAGGAGGGAGGGTCTTGCTAGCCTCCGTTTTGTTTGACAACAATTCGAATATCAACACTCCCGGCATCACTTAGAGCACCTTTAAGACATAACTGGCTGTGTTTACGTTCATTTTGCACAAGTTACAGGGAGTCGCACAGCCGCTTGCGCGAGCAGTCTCGTACACAAACAAAGCGCGCGTCAGCATTTAAAATTGAAAGCAGCCTTCTGTTAGTGAGATTCATATTTTAAATATATAAGTACACTGCATTCCAAACCACATAAATGATGACTTCGTAGAGCATTGTTAAGGAAAATACCGACAGGCGAGACAGCACACTTTAAGTATAACATCAAAACAAGCGCACGTCTCTCACAGCGCATCCTGTGCAATGAAGCCTGTGAATGTCCTTGTAATTCGCTTCAACCTTTCCGAACTTTATGAAAGATTATTTTACGGAAGGTTCGAGTTGTGTACGTGTGTGAGGAATTGTTAGCAAGCAGAAGACGGTGTTTCTAAAGCAAACTCAGCGTCATCGCACATCTGGTAAAAAACTAAGCTCAGAATCGATCCAGAATCGTTGGAGAGAGAATCGCGATGCATCGATGGATCGATTTTTTTCTCCCACCACTAGTATCTAGTATGAGTAACAAAATGATTTTTCTGTGTCTATATTTGACTAATAATAATGAAAAAGAGTGCACTTCAAATGAACATTTCTGAGAAAATTTTTTAATCTTTAATAGTCTTTAATAATAATATATGTCCAAATTAAAAACTTAATACATGCAAGTAATTATGACTGAACAAATCCAGCAACTAGGGAATACACAGCCATATGTTTATATATAGGGCAATACAGCCATCTACTGGTAACACAACAGTATTACAGATGATAAATGCTGCTTGACTCCGAGGTAAATATTTAGTACTGTAAAATCCCTTAAATATATAAGCAGTCTGTATTGTTAGATTATAATACATTTCTTCTCTCATTTTCCTGGGAGTGGAGCAACTTTTCCATAAACAAAATTCTGATGCTGACACAGAGGATGGATAGCCTGGTAATACCAGACTCTGCTACTTCACTTTGCTTCATAGACAGAGTCTGGAATGGCATAACAGAGAAGTGTTTTCTCTCTCGCTAGGGGGCGCTTGTCTGAAGTTTAAAATCATTGGTTACCCGTAAGCCAATCAGATAAGTTTAGTTATGACGTATCTTATGCGCCTGTACAGCCGCATCGAACCACAGACATCATGCATCGAACTCAAATCTATGATCGAACTTCCACTGTAAACCTGCTGTAAACACATGATGATGCGAGCGAAATACCGGAGTGAACATGGCTGTAAACGACTTTTGCAGATTATGCGAAGTTAATCTACGCATCCACGGTACAATCACGGCCTCTAAACATATTTTTGACATAACAGAGCGAATTGCATCCCGTGTCTCGTTTCCCATTTCCGCGGTCGTTTCGGTTTTTGATTTCTCTAACCTACAATGTAACACTCGGCGCTTAGCGTCTACGTCACGGCTCTCAGCCTGCCCTCTGTTCGTTGATTGGCCCGGCCGTCCGAAGGCCGATGGAAAAATGAAAGATAGGCTGCTATCTCAGACTGACTACAGGAGCGAAATGAAATTAGCGGAGGTAGGAAGTCTGACGTAGTCAGGCTAGAGGATGGAGTGATAGTACCAGAGATCCACTGTCCCTATCAGACAATAATCTTACTTTATTCAGACAGCAAATATTCAATTTCCTCTAGATTAAAACAAACATAGTTCACAAGTACACAAGAGGTTGCACTTTATTCTTATTAGTCTATGCTGATCTTGGATTAGCATACCAACAGCATATGAATGTTGAGGGCATAGTTCACCCAAAAATACAATTCTCTCTTATTTTACTCACCCTCATGCTGTCCCAGATGCATTTTACTTTCTTTCTACAGATAAACACAAATTAAGATTGTAAGGAAAGTAATCCATCTCTGTGAGTCCTAAAGACACTTTAAACCACACAGTGACCGTGACGGTAATCCATGCGTCCTCAGTGGAAGAATCAATGCCTTCTGAAGTCAAACAATAGGCTAGATAAGAAAAATACTAATAATATGACTGTTTTAACTATTAAAAATCACTTCTGACCAACTGTCTTACGTACATGGGTTACAATCCACTTGTATTATGGTCTCACTGAGATGGATTATTTCCTTAAAACTCTTTGTCTATGTTTATGTGAAGAAGAAAGTCATATACATCTGGGATGGCATGAAGGAGAGTAAATGATGAGAGAATCCTCATGTTTTGGGTGGACTATCCTTGTTCTGCTTGTGTCCAGTCACTGCTTTGTTACTTGTACTGCAACAGGAACTGTTCAAAGAATCATTGCATCATTTAAAATGTATATGCATTTTAAATATGTATTCTGTATTTGTAATTGTGCATTTTGTATAGTAATGTACTGTGCATTACATGTATATTATGCAGTTAATGTTTTGTGGATTCTGGTCTTTCCGGTCACAACATAATTGCATCCAAGACCTTCACCTCGGTACTTGTGTATATGCTTTACTGACAATAAAGAATGTACATTTATTTGAATTCATATTTTCAATTACATTCATTTAACTGGTTGTACAAGTCACGATTGAAATGGTTGATGATTGTTAAAATATATTTTCAATTTTAAATGTTAGAAGATAGTGTTAATTAAATGAAATAACTAAATACAATTGTCAATTAAAAAAATGGCAACAAGAACATTCTTTGTGTGACATATGTAATGAAATGCCCTTTGAGGTCTGTATCATCTGATAGCAGGCCACGACTGTAATTTTCATATTGTTTAAATTCCTCTTATTTAAGTGATTGTTAATTTTGATGGTGTAAATGTATATCATGCTAACGATGAGTAGTGTGATGATGGCCATGTTTGCCAACCTTGATTACCTGGTTGAAGTGAAACTTTCTTGACGGCTGAATATATCACACACGTTTGCTAGTATTCTCTTTAAATTGTAACAGCTCAACCTATTCAGAGCCTAACATGCAGAATAATCATCAGGAATAAACAAATATTCTCTGAAAACATTGGACACTACAATATTTTAAGTATTATATACAGTACTTTAATGTGCAATTACACCTGAATAGACTGAATAGATCTCTTGTGCTCCTAAAAGCTTCTGCCAACTAAGTAGTAGCAGCAGGTAAATACAGATAAAAAATAAATAAAAAAACATAACTTAATATCACTAAAATGAAATAGAAAGCTGCGATTAGACGCTCACATAAACACACCACTGACGTCTTCACTTCCAGGTCACGAAGCTGTCAATCAAAAACTCAGTAACCAATGAGAACACACTGCTACTAGCCCCGCCCTCACGAGAGAAATGTGTCAGAACGGCGAACGAAAACTTCAGAAGCGTAAATGAAAACTCTGGAAGTGCATTTGTAAGTTCAGATCAGCGATTGAAATATGAGAAATAGTTAGCAAAACATGCAGTGTATTAAAAACGAAGTAAAAAAAAATGCCTGCTATTTATTATTTTTCAGTTTTAGAGATAATTTATTTAGATTCAATTTATATTTTCATTAGTTTCTTGAAAAGTTACATTCATTTTTATTGGCACAATAATAATTCCATAGATCTCACGTCCTCTTCAGATCTATAAATAAGTAGGAATGTCTGTCCAGTAACTAATGATGAACGTAAGGCGAACTGCACAGTTTCATTTGCTCACGCAGACTTCGGTGGACTTCTGTCTATAAGCAGTAAGTTATACCATGACAGACAAATCCCTGCTTTTAAAGGTATAGGCCTATTGGGTTTTTGTTTTTTTGTTAATCTCTTAATATAATATTCCATACATTGTCAGAGCTTGGTAGACAGATCACTTTTATATTTGTAGACGTTATTAGACAGATTAATTCATAGATTATAATTAATGTTATTTATTAAAAACCTTTATAAATAATAATAGCATGCATAATAAATGATGATCATATCTGTCATACACCATTTATGGCTGAAAAGTGCTAAATTATTTAGAAAAAAATGTGTCAAATAATTACATAATAATGTAGTCATAATTTAAGTAGTAAATAAATTAAATATGGAAAAAATTATCCCATCCCTGCAGAATTGTCAAAAACTGCTTAAGGCACACCAACATATACTGAAGAGTTATGTAGAAATAAATAAAATAATCAAATGTAAAATAATAATGTGTTCTTTTGCAAGTTCACATACTTGATCTCATGTTTTATCGTGGTTTATTGTTGAGCTGTCAAGTTGTCATGTTGAAATAATCAGTTCCAAGACCTTGACACATTTTTATTTTATTAAATATTTGATTTGATTATTATCATTATTGTTTTAATAGGACGTACTGAATATTCTTCAGTTTTATGCAAAACATAATTATGACAAATAGAATATCAGATCTCTGTCATGTGGCGAAAGATAAATGCAAAACATATTTATTCATTAGTTACTTTAATGGACAAATTAAACCATGTTATTCTTGATTGCAAGTGAATCATATGTGTTATTTCATTATTATTATATTGTGAGTCTGTAGTTATTAATGTGAATATCGTTTCCTTGTTGGATGTTCAGTTGAAGGTTTGTCTGTTGTCATCGGTTCACTCCTGCTGGCTGATGTTGGAACTGCACCATTCAAAAGTAGATGAATATCCGTATAAATCATTGCAAGCAACATATAAATGGCACAGATTAGTTTGGTGTTATTGAGATGCTTAAGAAAAGCTTCATCATTATAATATTAGGAGGCCTTTAGCTTCAGTTAAACATGTGATGTCTTCGGCTCACACTTGCCAAACAGGAAGTGAAACTACAGCCACAGGAAGAGCTTTGAGGCTTCAGCTAAACACACTACGTTTCCCACAATGCAACTCTTCTCCCAGAGCTCATATGATGGAGAGAGTGATTTTAATGTTCAAGAAATATTCTGTATTATTTATAGTTTCTGTAAACAACAGTGTTTCTCCATGCTGTCGATTACCACAGAAAATACCCCTAACACACATTTCTTCTTCATCTCATGTCTTTTTCATTCAGAGTTTGGCAAGGATTGTTTCCTTAAAATGTTTGACATGTTTTCCTATAAGTGTATGATGCTTAACATGTAATTAACATGTCTTGAAAATATATTAAAATATTTAGAAGTAGAAAATGAGCAAAAGGGCAACAGAAAACACTGAAACATGTTAAAGACAGAACAGAAACAGGTTGTGGTTGATGATTAATTTCCTGGTCAAAACTGAGAGGCGTTTTCACACCTAACGCCACATGGAAACACAGACACAGTTTCTCATCACGTGAGATGAGCATCAAGCGTATTATTTGACTCTCCACATATAGATGAGAGCAGTATTATTGCTGTTTGAGTTTCAGAGAGTCTATAGAGCGCTGTAACTGTCACATGTGAAACTTTTATTAACACACTCCTGTATCTTCACATCATTCATCAGTTTGGAGAGTTAATCATGATGATCTTCCTCTTTCAGTTCATCATGTTGCTGGTGGGAATGTGAGCACAGCGTCATCTGGAGGATTATTCATCATCATCATCATCATCATCATCATATTATTATTATTATTATTAATAATAATATTATTTTTAATGTAAATAAAAATCTATCAATAAGGAGTACATAAATATATATATATTGAACTAATTCATAGGCTAAATATATTTGATTATTCAATGTATATGAAACAATTAAAAAACATGTTTGTGTTTTTGACAGTCAGAAGAAAAGAATAAACAGAAGATCTGCTATAAATGAGGTGAGATGATCAAAAATAAAAATGGCTTTTTTGTATATTTAGAGATGTTTTTTATGGCTGGTCCAACTTGTGATCAAGTCAGTTTACATCATATGTTGTGAAATGATCAGACTGCTCAAACATCTAATGACAAACTCTGATTGAGACATGAACTCACAATGTTTAAAATCTCTTATTTTTTGTGCTGTAAATTCCTTCTCTCTGTTTCCCTGTAGAACGATGATCCCAGTGCAAACACATATGCAGCTCTTGAGCTCAAGTCAAGATCACCTGACCTCTACGACACACTCACAGTAAGAGACATATCAAAAACTACATGTGCAAAACAGTTTGTGCATTAAAAACAGTTTGTGCATTAAAAACAGTTTGTGCATTAAAAACAGTTGGGTAATCTGTCAAATAATATTATCTGTGTTTTACAAAGACTGTCTGACCTGCTGTTCACCAGTCCGGCTCTTCTGAATATGAGAATCTGACTCTTCAGTAGCTCTTCAAGTCTTCTCAAGAAGAAACTCTCCTCACTCTTACTCAATAGATACTAAACAGTCCTTACATTCATTCTTTTCAATCTATACTATATGAGCAATCTCACCAACAGAAATCAAAATTTTTAAATTGTCATGTCAATTGACCCAGAAAGGTGTACTTCCATGATAAACTCCCTAGACAAAGAAAAAAATGTACCAAGTAAACTTGAATTTTTTATGGAGGATTTGATTGTAGAAAATCTGCAAAGGAAACAAGACAAAAAAGTAAAGAAGGAACGAAGACGGAGGAAGGGAAAATCCTCATAAGAAGAAAATAATCCCCAAAGGAGAGATGATGCAAATAATTAGACAGCAAGAGAGATTAAATAAAACACTTAATGAGAGGAAAGCACCGTGAAGAAATTTGTTTAAAATATGAAATGGAGAAACGAACAGAGAGAGTTGATCTTCTTTTTACTGAAAAAAGAGAAACATCAACGCTGTCTGTTAGAGACGCAGCCCTGTCATTTTCTAAAGTGTTGATACATACATTTGCTGTAAAGAAACGGAGCTTGAAACTGCAAACGTCCGTTATAGCTTTTAGTGCATATAGGTCAGAGTAAAGAGCAAAACATGTGTAACCTTTGATTCGCTATGAGAATTGTTGAAAGTGTGAAAAACCGTTGCTGCGAGCAAGAAGAGCTCAGCAAATGTGGTCAACGAGCTCGCATCTACAAGAGACCAGAAAAGAGGAGCTTGTATACACAGTTATAGGAACTCGGGGCAGCCTAAACTGGGGTGTGTTTCCCGAACAACGACGTAACTCGCTGCTTAACTATCATAGTACGATGCATCGCTGAAGAAATCAACTGGCTAGTCACGACTGTTTCCCGAAACCATACTGTCACAAATTGGTCGTTCAACCACGTTGGTTAATGATGTCACGCAGGTGGTGGAGTAATAACTAATTTGAATGAATCTGTTGAGATCGAATTAATGCTAGATTTTTTTGCTGTAAATTACAGACAATAGTCTGAGGACTATTTCTAATTTTTCTCAGTTATTTTGCTCTATTTCCAGATTCAATCACAGGCTCGTTCTTACCATAGATATTATGTAGAGACTAGATGCCCTATTGGCCGCTGGGCACTGAGAAATGCGGCCGCCATCTTAAACCGGTCGTATTCCTAGTTTTGTTGCGTGGCAGCAGTGAAGATGCTAGAGCACTGTGGAGCATTTTCCTGTTGTAATCGGCGGACCATCGCAAATAGGGCCCGGGGGATCACTTTTAACATTACCGTACTATTGGTTGTATTTTGTGAATAGAATATTACCAGATAATTGAGAAGGAGCAAGGATCTTTGATATTACTGTACTGAAATCGTAGCCAGCTAACGTTAGCTAGGCAATGTTTATGTAGCCCCTATCCACCAACCATTTGCTCTAGGCCAGAGTCTGTTGATAAGGACCTGAGTTCTTTTATTCCTAAATGATCTGTTAACTAGGGGTGTAAATATTAATCGATTCGTATCGATGCATCAATTATACAGCCGACGATTCGATGCATCGATGCGTCCGCAACAGTATCGATTAATGTGTTTATTTTGCCGCCTGTCTATTTTCAGCATCTGCTCCGACATATGCGTACAACCTACTAAACTGCGGGTGGCGCTAACCTCATTATTGTCTTCTACTTCACACCGCTTCACACGCGTTCCTTACGTTTCACAGTCTATCTATGTTCACACACATTGCTGAGTCTGACTTTCAAGAGCGATGGAACCGTCAGAGCGAGCTGGCAATGACAGTGAAATGTTACACACTCCAGTCGGCGTCAAGTCATGGGTGTGGAAGTATTTTGGCTTCAGGAAAACAGATGGAGCAGTGGTAAGAGATGTTGCCGTTTGTCTGATTGCGCCCGTTTCACACATACTCCGTTTGCAGTGCATGCGGTGTGTATTTACCCATGTTGACAGGTTAGAGCTTTCACACTGCACGCGGTTGCGGTCCGTTTATCCGTTCCAGTTGCGGTGCGTATAGCCTACAGCAGTGCAGAGATCGTTTCCACACCGAGTCTATTTCTGCTGTGCTGCACGCGCTGAATTAAAGTGACAGCGCATGTTACGTGGTCAAAATGAACACAGACTGACATGAAAATGTAGTAATTTCACCATAAATGTGTTTAATTAAATAAATTGTAGTAATCTCACCATAAATGTATTTAATTTAATTCTACTATTTTTCACAGTCATCTTTTTTACTTTAAGACCGGGGTAAAGCAAGGAAAACTACAATTTACCTCAACAAGGCGACATAATGAACGAACACTTGTCTCATTCGTGGAGGTGGAAAAAAAACTATTTCTTTGTGACATGCAATTGTATTCTGTATTCTCAATAAAAGGCAGATTATTTATTATTTTTGTTGATTTATTTTAAACTTAATCGATATCATGTAAAAATATCTAGTATTGAATCGTATCGAGGGGAATTCTTAAGTATCGAAAATAATCGAATGGTTGGCTTAAGAAATCGGTATCGTATCGAATCGTCATGAAGGCTCCGATTTACACCCCTACTGTTAACCCTGTCTTCTAATATAAATTAACCTCCAGGAAATCACTTTATGCAAGTGTCACGGGGTGACTATGTTCAGTGGGGGAGGAACGCACATGCCAGGGAATGGGTTTCCCTCTGGGAATGTTTTTAATGTAACACCCAGCAAAATGGCTGTTTCCTGTGCCTGGATGTAAATAGTGACAATCTAGCAATCTAATAGATAAATCAGCTTCAGGTGTTCGGCGGGAATAGTCTATGCTGGCGATTGGCCCACATGTGTGACGGGAGTGCTTTATATGTTCATTGTTGCTGACAGTTGGAGGGCAGCAGACGCGGGGGAGAACGCGGCAGGAGACGAGGGAGAGACCGGCGCCCAGGAAGGGGCGCTCGGCCGATGAAAGGGCAGCAGACGCGGGGGAGAACGCGGCAGGAGACGAGGGAGAGACCGGCGCCCAGGAAGGGGCGCTCGGCCGACGATTTGATCGAGCACGTTTGTAACGCGAAACCGACGAGGATCTGAAACGAAACCAGCATTCTGACGGAACTGGAATTCGCGATCACTACGGCTGCCGCCGTCGCGTGGACACGGCCCCGATTGTCGGGTTGAGAGGCGTGTGTGCCTGCTTCGTGGTTCAATGTGATGGGATGTGTGACTGCCTGTGACTCCCCTGACCTGTACGGTACGGTGAGCTTTGCTCATATTCTGTTTTCTCTGCCAGTTGAAAAGGGATTCCCTCGGCCCGACTGTTCTACTGTTCTGCTGCTCTACTACCCTACTGTTGTACTGCTTTTCTTCTTTCAACACAGCAGCTAATCAGCCCAGCCCAACTTCAAGGAGATGTTTGCTTGGACACTGTTCAATTGCCTTGGTCACAGTGAGTTTACTGTTTTGAAGTGTCCTGTTCTTAAAGTGTTCACATTGGGAAGGTTGTAGTGTGTGCACGAGTGCTTTGACGGTTTTGGATTGTTTGGTCTGCATCTACAGTTCCAGATAAACAGCCTCCTGAGTCCAGTGAAGAGCCTGCTAAAGCTGTGAGTTATACGTACCCGCCACTCTCTGTCTGAGTCCAGTGAAGAGCCTGCTAAAGCTGTGAGTTATACGCACCCGCCACTCTCTGTCTGAGTCCAGTGAAGAGCCTGCTAAAGCTGTGAGTTATACGTACCCGCCACTCTCTGTCTGAGTCCAGTGAAGAGCCTGCTAAAGCTGTGAGTTATACGTACCCTCCATTCTCTGTCTGAGTCCAGTGAAGAGCCTGCTAAAGCTGTGAGTTATACGTACCCTCCATTCTCTGTCTGAGTCCAGTGAAGAGCTTGCTGAAGCTGTGAGTTATACGTACCCGCCACTCTCTGTCTGAGTCCAGTGAAGAGCCTGCTAAAGCTGTGAGTTATACGTACCCTCCACTCTCTGTCTGAGTCCAGTGAAGAGCCTGCTAAAGCTGTGAGTTATACGTACCCTCCATTCTCTGTCTGAGTCCAGTGAAGAGCCTGCTAAAGCTGTGAAGTATACGTACCCTCCATTCTCTGCCTGAAGAGAGAACGAGGAACTGCTGGTCGATTCCTCCTGGGAGTAATTGCTCACTTTAAAGACTCTTTTAATCATTTAATAAATATAAAACCTTTTGAAGCTATTCTGTGTCCTGTTCTGACTTTGTGGGAATACGGTCTTGCTCCTCAGGGTGGTACGCAATTTAGGGGAGGCGGTTAGCGTCCCCCGCCTGTGACAATTGGCGTAGTCGGCAGGATTCCGCCCTGGGTTTGAGCAACCGTAGACCTCCAAATGTCAGACGACGAAGCACCAGCAACATGCCCCCAAGTTATGCCGGTCTTAATGGGTGCCCCTTGGGCGCGGAGGTTCGGAGGACCAGGATCAGAGCTAAGTTTGCAGGGGTGGAAGTCGCGCACCGAGTGCCTGGCTTGCAGGGACTGAATGCGGGAGCAGTATGCCCGGCTAAAGGGAGGACGTGATGGTGGCCTGGAGGTTTGCGGCAAGTTTCAGATGGCTGATTCAAGAGCTGCCTGGATACACTGGAGACGTGACTTTGGAGGGTGTAGCGAGGAGATGACAGCAATTACGAGTGATTTGAGAGCTGGATTGCCTTGGGCCGTGGAAGACGGAATCTGATGAGAGCAAGAGAGATGACTTTGGGCTGGGACAAGCAAGTGCATGCTATTTTAAACAACTTCCATACTGGAGGTGTATTATTGTTCTGCTGCTCTACTGTATTAATACTGCCTCACTTGTGTTGTAGCAACGACCCGCTATCCCCACTGTGCCATTCCAGAGACTTTTTTTTTTCCATCCAGGTTCTAGGGACTAGAACTCAATAGTGGGGGAGGATGTCACGGGGTGACTATGTTCAGTGGGGGAGGAACGCACATGCCAGGGAATGGGTTTCCCTCTGGGAATGTTTTTAATGTAACACCCAGCAAAATGGCTGTTTCCTGTGCCTGGATGTAAATAGTGACAATCTAGCAATCTAATAGATAAATCAGCTTCAGGTGTTCGGCGGGAATAGTCTATGCTGGCGATTGGCCCACATGTGTGACGGGAGTGCTTTATATGTTCATTGTTGCTGACAGTTGGAGGGCAGCAGACGCGGGGGAGAACGCGGCAGGAGACGAGGGAGAGACCGGCGCCCAGGAAGGGGCGCTCGGCCGATGAAAGGGCAGCAGACGCGGGGGAGAACGCGGCAGGAGACGAGGGAGAGACCGGCGCCCAGGAAGGGGCGCTCGGCCGACGATTTGATCGAGCACGTTTGTAACGCGAAACCGACGAGGATCTGAAACGAAACCAGCATTCTGACGGAACTGGAATTCGCGATCACTACGGCTGCCGCCGTCGCGTGGACACGGCCCCGATTGTCGGGTTGAGAGGCGTGTGTGCCTGCTTCGTGGTTCAATGTGATGGGATGTGTGACTGCCTGTGACTCCCCTGACCTGTACGGTACGGTGAGCTTTGCTCATATTCTGTTTTCTCTGCCAGTTGAAAAGGGATTCCCTCGGCCCGACTGTTCTACTGTTCTGCTGCTCTACTACCCTACTGTTGTACTGCTTTTCTTCTTTCAACACAGCAGCTAATCAGCCCAGCCCAACTTCAAGGAGATGTTTGCTTGGACACTGTTCAATTGCCTTGGTCACAGTGAGTTTACTGTTTTGAAGTGTCCTGTTCTTAAAGTGTTCACATTGGGAAGGTTGTAGTGTGTGCACGAGTGCTTTGACGGTTTTGGATTGTTTGGTCTGCATCTACAGTTCCAGATAAACAGCCTCCTGAGTCCAGTGAAGAGCCTGCTAAAGCTGTGAGTTATACGTACCCGCCACTCTCTGTCTGAGTCCAGTGAAGAGCCTGCTAAAGCTGTGAGTTATACGCACCCGCCACTCTCTGTCTGAGTCCAGTGAAGAGCCTGCTAAAGCTGTGAGTTATACGTACCCTCCATTCTCTGTCTGAGTCCAGTGAAGAGCCTGCCGAAGCTGTGAGTTATACGCACCCGCCACTCTCTGTCTGAGTCCAGTGAAGAGCCTGCTAAAGCTGTGAGTTATACGTACCCTCCATTCTCTGTCTGAGTCCAGTGAAGAGCCTGCTAAAGCTGTGAGTTATACGTACCCTCCATTCTCTGTCTGAGTCCAGTGAAGAGCCTGCTGAAGCTGTGAGTTATACGTACCCGCCACTCTCTGTCTGAGTCCAGTGAAGAGCTTGCTGAAGCTGTGAGTTATACGTACCCGCTACTCTCTGTCTGAGTCCAGTGAAGAGCCTGCTAAAGCTGTGAGTTATACGTACCCGCCACTCTCTGTCTGAGTCCAGTGAAGAGCCTGCTGAAGCTGTGAGTTATACGTACCCGCCACTCTCTGTCTGAGTCCAGTGAAGAGCCTGCTAAAGCTGTGAGTTATACGTACCCTCCATTCTCTGTCTGAGTCCAGTGAAGAGCCTGCTAAAGCTGTGAGTTATACGTACCCGCTACTCTCTGTCTGAGTCCAGTGAAGAGCCTGCTGAAGCTGTGAGTTATACGTACCCGCCACTCTCTGTCTGAGTCCAGTGAAGAGCCTGCTAAAGCTGTGAGTTATACGTACCCTCCATTCTCTGTCTGAGTCCAGTGAAGAGCCTGCTAAAGCTGTGAGTTATACGTACCCTCCATTCTCTGTCTGAGTCCAGTGAAGAGCTTGCTGAAGCTGTGAGTTATACGTACCCGCCACTCTCTGTCTGAGTCCAGTGAAGAGCCTGCTAAAGCTGTGAGTTATACGTACCCTCCACTCTCTGTCTGAGTCCAGTGAAGAGCCTGCTAAAGCTGTGAGTTATACGTACCCTCCATTCTCTGTCTGAGTCCAGTGAAGAGCCTGCTAAAGCTGTGAAGTATACGTACCCTCCATTCTCTGCCTGAAGAAAGAACGAGGAACTGCTGGTCGATTCCTCCTGGGAGTAATTGCTCACTTTAAAGACTCTTTTAATCATTTAATAAATATAAAACCATTTGAAGCTATTCTGTGTCCTGTTCTGACTTTGTGGGAATACGGTCTTGCTCCTCAGGGTGGTACGCAATTTAGGGGAGGCGGTTAGCGTCCCCCGCCTGTGACACAAGCAGTCTGTTTACTTAGCACTTGAGTTGTTTATAAATCACTTTTAAACTACAAAAACACACACACTCACAAAATAACGTTTAAATCGATATGTATTGTATTAAATGTAAGGTAAATTGAAACTTTGAATTTAAATGAAATGAAATAGATCAATTATTTGAATTTGACAATGTAAATGAAAACTAAACCAAATAAAATAAAATATGACAAAACAACCCTCTTGTGATTGCCTTCCTTTTAACAGTAACTAAACACTTTTTTTTTTTACCGTATCACGGCAGGATTGTCAATATTAAGTCACTGTCTGAATGTATTTAACTCACTAAAGTTAACCATATATAGGCATACACCCTTTCTTTCTGTTTAACTTTAAGTTATACTATCAAATTAACTTATAACTCTGTATCACTTGTATAAGCTCTAATAACCCTTTTAAACTTTTAACATCCAAAAATACACTCAAAATGGAAAGAAAAAGACCGGTCACAATATTATTAGTGCACTTGAATGTTAACACACATCCCACCCCGTTGCAGGCCTGATTTGGAGCTTGAGTGCGTAGTGGCCGAGAAAACGAAAATGGCCCCTTCGCTCGAGGGAGCAAACAAAAATAATTGTTTCAAAAGTTACCTCAATCTGGTTGCTAGTGTACGTTGAAACACATCCGCATTCATCACATTGAAATGGTCCGGTGTCCCATGGGTTGCAATGTCTCAGTGTACGACAGATGCAGAGGTTGTTTGAGCGTCAGATCCTCATAAAATTACTGAACGATGCTCACCGACAAGTTCATCCCGGGAAACGAAAGTATACGTAGTTATCCTGAAACTCCGCTCGGTTTAAGCAGATGACAACAACAGTTTCAGTCTACAAAGAATGCCAACACACACAAGCGTTCAACTCTTGCCGAGCCAACATGCAAAGACGGCAAAACTCACATGAAACAGTCCGCAGAAATCACAAGCCTCCTCCTAAGTGAAGAAATACGAGCAGTACTTCTTATTACAAGAAAGATTCTTGCGCTAAACACTCAAATAAATCACTCAAATCGCATCTTTTCGCCCCATAACTTTCTCTCGTCTCTCCTCTGTTTTTCTCTCGAACTTTTCTCTCAAACTTTTTTCTCGAACTTCCCCTGAACCAAAAAAACTCTCCCCTCGGAAAATCTGATTGGCTCACAAACTTGTCAGTCTCTTATTTGGGCCAATGCACATCAACTAACAACCCAAGATGATGTGAGACACGTTTTTTCACATGTACACCCCAACCAAACTATAATGTAGAAAAGAAAAAAAAACAATACATGTTGAACATAAACATGTTTCAAAATACAAAAGCATTTTATCATAATTTCACCCTCAGTAAATATAGAAAATGACAAATATATATATACATCAGGGTTACATTTACTGCACCAGCCGGTGTTCACCTGACATGGAGCGGTGGGGTAAAGTAATAATTACAAGAGCTTCTCGGTTATTTTAGTCCCGTCCGAATGTGCATCTCAGTAATCATTACGGACAATGTCAGTAAAGATTACGGCGACTTTTACTAGTGATGTAGTACTCGAGTCCGGTCTCGAGACCGATTTCTGCTTTCTCGGACTCGTCTCGGACTTGTTCCTTCAAAGACTCGGTCTTGACTCGGACTCAACCCTTCAAAGACTCGGTCTTGACTCGGACTCAACCCTTCAAAGACTCGGTCTTGACTCGGACTCGGCATAGGCGGTCTCGTCCCCATCACTAGTCCACTAGAATACATACCACTAGAAAATTTGTATTTGCTCTGCATGTCCTAACTATGATTAAAAAAGTCAGGGTGGGCTTAACATGTTGATGACAGAGCAGCACTGTTGAAGCAGTTTAGAAAAATAGGCAGAGGGCTTAATTTGAGCTGGAACACGCCGGAACATGTTTCCGTCACTTCCGACGTTGGATCCGGAACCTTTTTTATTGGATCCGGCACCTCCTGTGTCACTATGGAAAATTAATTGCCTAAATGAAAAAAAATAAAAATACTGTTTGTGTAGTGTTCAATGTTGTTATTTGTCTGGTTAGTCTTTATTCGCCATTGAAGTTCTACAAAAATCTTGTGTTTGCATTTGCATTACATTGAATTGTTATTTCGACATAATATCTTGTTATTTCGACATAATAAGGGGACATTCTAATTTGCATTAAGCCATATTAAGCGTTCTTATAATGGTTTTCTATGGGAGGAAAATGCTTAACGTGTAATTGCGTTCATATTCTGGGCTCATCTGATTTTTTGTACATAGCATAGCCTACTTTGTTATGATTTTAGTATCATAATGATTAATAAATGCACACACTATTATCCGTGAACTGGATTTGAACAAATGCCTTTCAACTTGTGTGTGCAAAATTCAGAATTAAATGAATGTGCAGCAATTTGTACAAATAGAGAGTCTGTAGGCCTACTATTCAGACTCATATGGATGATATTTGTAAGTTATTATTCTGGCCTTATGTCTCTTGCTCACACATAACAGCTCTATATAATGATATTTGTGTTTTCAGCTGTTGTTGTTGGAGCTTCACAGACAATTACTGGATACAGAGGAGAGAGAGTTGAGATCAGATGCTCATATAAATCTGGATATGAATCATATTCAAAGTATTTTTGTAAAGGGGAGTGTAACTATGGAAATGGAAACATCATGGTTAAATCAGGATCTCCAGCTAAAGACGAGAGATTCTCTCTGACTGACGACACGACGACCAGAGTTTTCACCGTCACCATCACTGATCTGAGAACAGAGGATGAAGGCCAATACTGGTGTGGTGTGAGCAGGATTTTGCCTGATGTCTATTCAGAGATTGTGTTGCTGGTTTAAGAAGGTAAGTGATTACATTTGTTAATAGCAGAAATGAACTGCATGGAAACAAGCTGAGAGTGAGAGATCAAGTCATTAATCTTGTACAACTCAAGATCCAGAAAAGTTGGAAAGTTTTGTAAAATGCAACACAAATGAAGAATCTGTGATTTGTTAATTCTGTTTCAACTTTATTTTACTGACAAAAGTACAAAGAAAAGATTTCCCATGTTTTAATCACACTTTATATTAGGGTCCAATTGTCACTATAACTATGACTTGGTAGTGTGTTAAAGTGACTTTACTGGATTTCTTTGGCACAACAAGAAACAGAGTGATTAATACAGAGATAAAATGAAAGATTGTATGTATTTTAAATGAACTTCAGTGTCAGTGTTTTAAGTTGATCTTTCCTGTGACCCTTCAGATAAAAATACCACTGAAGTTTCAACCATCAGCCCTTCTTCAAAAACACCGTCATCTTTCAGTCCAACAGAACTGAATCCACAATCAGGTCAGTTCCTCTGTCTGTCGCTCTTTATGACTCTTATTTCTTGAATATTGTGCTTTTAAATGTACTTGAAGTCATTTATATATATATTAGATGATTCCTTTGAGATTAAATGTGTTAAAGTTGTTGAAGACTGAAGGTTCAGTCCTCAGATGTTTGCTCCCGGTTATTAAAATGTACTAGTTGCTTTGGATAAGAGTGTCTGACTCATCCAGCGCTGCCGTCTCCAGACTCAGATAAACTCCTCCTCTGTTCATGATCACTCCTCAGGCCGAGATCTTAAGCCACTCCTCTTTGGACCGAGATATTCGGCGGGCCACAAAACCCTGGCCGTTGAGGATCCCCGACAGTAACAGTGGAGACACGACTAATGTGTGCAACTGAGGCCTGGGACACACTAGACCATTTTCAAATCTTTATCGATTTCAGCATTATAATCCTCTGAACACACACACTAGAAGATTCGTCCGGGCCGTGAGACACACACCTGTCGATTGTAACATGTTCACAGTGATACGAGATCTCACAGAGACTCGCAAGATCAAACGTGACTTGAGAAATAAACTGGAGGGCGATTGACGTCATCAGCTGATTCTCCTGGCCTGAGTTTTGTTTTACGGGAAGAAAAACTAAAGAAAAAAAAGAATAAGGATGATCTTCTTTCTCAATTCTCCACTTTCATGGCATGTTTGTGGCTGCCGAGTCTCAGCTAAACACACAACATCCGGTTGGTGAAGCTCGCTCTCATTGGCTAACGCGGGTTTAACGTCAGAGGCGGACCAATCAGGAGTCGGAAATATCAAACATGTTTCATATTTACGGTTTGGGATCATGCGAGCTCTGATGCGATCAGGAGAAGTGAAATAATCATAATGACATCACACAATTGAGGAGTTTTCGGACAAAAAGTAATTTGCGACAAGCATTGAATCGGACCTCGACCCTCGATCGCTTAGGGTTTAAAATCTTCAAATGTGTGTTCAGCCTGAGGTTTAGGCTTAATGAACTCATCTGTGTTTATGAAGGAGTGCTCGAGTCTCATATGACGTTATAGTTTATTAAACACAGCTGTAAAATACAGTTGTTTCTGTGTCTCTGTCCTCTGGATTACAGAAGCGTCCAGTGTCTTTGATCTATAATCACAGGAACAAGAGTTATTAAGTTAATAGAGAAAATAACTCAAAGATGATCTCTAGTTTTTACACATGAATATAATCATTCACACACAAGCTGATAGAGATTCAGTGTCTGAATATCATAAAAACACAGTCCTGTTTCAGTATCATTACAGTGTTGAGCAAGAAATTAAATCTGATTGTGTTTCAATGGATCTGCGAACACAATTACTACTGTAAACCACCTTGAGTTCAATACATAACCATAATCATCAGTTTCTGCTGACTCACCTGTTCATAAATCACTGGATTAAACACAACAATGGTGGACGACAGCAGACCTGAGCAATAGATCCACATTAGTCTTTCTCTTTCTTATATTTAGTTCATAATTATAAGATCCTTTAATTCAGTTCTCATGCATTTCATCACAAACCCAACCAAGTATTTAGTGTAAAATATTACCTTTAGTCTTTTTCTTTCTCACAGCCACTATAATCAGTGGAACTGCTATCAGGAGTAAAACTAAAGTCTCCGCAGAGACGATGATCACAAATGAACCTGAAAAACACAGGAGAGAAACAGCCAGAAGAATCAGTGACTAAATGTGTGACTAAATCAAAGACTAATGCATGAAATGAGACGTATATGAGGCTTATTGAAAGTCATGTTGCCATGACAACCGTCTGTCAGACCTTTGACCTCCTGTTGCGATGGGAAGAGAGACGGACGGTGAGATGTGGAGAGATGTGTACCTGTGTCCGGTGAAGAAATAACCAGAGATAAAGCATATTAAAGGCTGAAGAGATGTTGAGAAGAAAGAGATGAAGTACCTGTTGAGGAGATCTGATGATCTGTGACGCTGCTGGACGTGTCCTCTTTGCTTCCAGATTTTTCTGTGCGTGAGAAAATGGACGTGAGAGCGTGAGAATGTATGTGAGTGTGTGAACAGTGTCAATTGTGTCAAAATTGTCAATTGAGTTTAATGGTGAATGTGTGAGATTTAGCAGCTCTGGTGCAGATGTCAGTGTGTGTGTGTGTGTGTGTGTGTGTGAGTGTGTGTGTGTGTGTGTGTGAGAGAGAGCAGATGTCAGTGTGTGTGTGTGTGTGTGTGTGTGTGTGTGTGTGTGTGTGTGTGTGTGTGTGTGTGTGTGTGTGTGTGTGGATGTGTGTGTGTGTGTGTGTGTGTGTGTGTGTGTGTGTGTGTGTGTGTGTGTGTGTGTGTGTGTGTGAGAGAGAGAGAGTGCAGATGTCAGTGTGTGTGTGTGTGTGTGTGTGTGTGTGAGAGAGAGAGAGTGCAGATGTCAGTGTGTGTGTGTGTGTGTGTGTGTGTGTGAGAGAGAGAGAGTGCAGATGTCTCTGTGTGTGTGTGTGTGTGTGTGTGTGTGTGTGTGTGTGTGTGTGTGTGTGTGTGTGTGTGTGTGTGTGTGTGTACACTCTAAAAAGAGATGTTAAAAAACAACACACAGCATGTGTTGATGGTATTTTGACACGTGTATATTTTTAACACAATGTGTGTTAAAATGTAACTCTGGATAGAATAGCACTGGGTGGAGGAGAGTTTGTGTTTATGAAGGTATATTTTATATGGTATCCCATAAAATACTCTAAAATAAATAAAGCAATACATTCAAATAAATAAATAAAATCTTAATTCATGAAAACTTAAAGATTAACGGGTGTTTTTTTGCAGCCAATCACATTATGCCTCTTTTTCAATGTCTTTTTCAAATGCTGCTTTCACTTGTTATTAATAACCAGATTGACTTTATTTCTGTCAGACTCTACAGAAGCTCTTATTGAGAATTAACAGGTTTTGTGTTGACGATTCATTGAATGTTTCATTTAAAGTCACCAGAGTCGTGATTAGTGTCAGCTTTATTTGGGCTCTTGACCCTTGACTCTTTAACATTAGTAGTTTTCTCTGATTACTGTAAATGTGTCTTTATTTTAACACATTTGAAACAGCAGAAATAATCATGAGTGAAATATGCTCAGATGATGATATTATCATCATGGACATGTTAGATTGATAAACTCAGCAAGAGTTTAATATTTGAAAGATGATTTTTAAAAAGATTAGCATATTGCAATTAGCTTAAAATTAATTTTTAATTACACAGTTCATACAAAACCTTACAGACTATGTTATCAAACAGACATCAGGAATCAGCACATGAATCTCAACAATGGTGACAAACGAAAAGCTTCATGCGGCAATGCATGATGGGAGCCACCATAGTACAGATCTCATCCATGACTCCCAGCATGCATTGCGGCATGAAGCTTTTCGTTTATCACCATTGTTGAGATTCATACGCTGATTCTTGAGGTCTGTGTTTGACTAGTTTCTGCTGCAGATTAAAATTTTCAGAAAACATTTTTTTTTATTATGATGGATAGCCTGATGTAGTGTAATTGTTATAACTAATAGCAAACAAATAAATTAAATGCACACCATCCATATACTCAAAAACTTGAACAGATCAGCACTTGCTGATTATGACATCATCAAGAAACATCTGATCATATTATCTCTCGCCATAATAAATGTATTTTATTAAAATACTGTTAAAGCAGCCAGAGACAAACTATAATAAGAGTAAAGGGTCAAGAGCTCAAATAAAGGAGCCGTTAATCACGATTCTGGTGACATTTGAAATAAAACATTCAATGAAACATCAACATCTAAACCTCAGATAATTCTCAATAAGAGCTTGTCTATGTAGATTCATGATGTCTAAAACATCCAAATGTTCAAACAAACTCTTTATTAAACGCCACTGGACTCCATAAACACAAGTTAACAATACGTTTCAGTGTTCATCCAAACACTCAGTTGTAAAAACACAGGCACTCTGGCAAATACACACCGACTACAGTCACATGTGACACATATCTGACACAAGTTGTGTAACTATAACACATTAGTGTGTAAAAGGTTTCAACACACTCTCTGTGTTAAGAACAATAACACACTGGTTGAGTTAAAAGTAACACAAAATGTGTTGTCCTTAACTAGACACAGGTTGTGTTGTTTTTAACACATCCGTTTTAAGAGTGGTGTGTGTGTGTGTGTGTGTGTGTGTGTGTGTGTGTGTGTGTGTGTGTGTGTGTGTGTGTGTGTGTGTGTGTGTGAGAGAGAGTGCAGATGTCAGTGTGTGTGTGTGTGTGTGTGTGTGTGTGTGTGTGTGTGTGTGTGTGTGTGTGTGTACCTGTGCTGGTGTGTTCAGTGCTGCTATACGGACTAATGCTGGATGTTGAGATCTGGACACGTGTCGTTGTCTCTGGAGCTGAGAAATGAAGAAGAGCGTCACACCATAATAAATATATTCATAAAACAATAAACATGAGTGATGAAGTAGATTGGTGTTAAAGCTGCAGTCCGTAACTTTTTTTATATTCAAAATGTACTAAATCTATAGACACAAACAGAGAGAAGGAGCTCCGGCTCAATGTTCTTCAGTTTATTAACCTCTAGAGCGCCGAAAGTTACGGACTGCAGATTTAAGTGTTGAATATCAGGCACCTCTGATCACATTTAGCTGGATTTGTGTGTAGGGTGCCCATCCAGCTCTACATCCATATGGTCCAGCATCTTCCATCTTCAGGTTACTGATGGTCACTGTAAATGATCTGGTCTGAGGATTATCCTTCAGTGAGAATCTGCCCTTCACTGAGGAATTTCCTCCATGAGATTGTAGTATAAGGACACTCTCTCTGTAAAGTCCTCTGTAGAAGTATTTGTAAGAGTTTTCATATCCTTCTGGATAAGAGCACGTAATGATCACTCGTCGTCCCTCTGTTCCTCTCACTGTAATGTCCACAGACAGTGAACTGCTCACTGCACACACACACACACACACACACACACACACACACACACACACACACACACACACACACACACACACACACACACACACAGCTTTACTCATGTACACTGATAACATACACCATAATGTTAGATAATAAACACTTTTAGTAGAGATCTTCAGCTCTTACCCGTCAGCAGAAACACACAAACTATCAGTGGAAACTTCATTTCTTCATCAGTTCAGTTCAGAAAATCAGTCTGAAACTCTCAGTAGTTCCTCACACGACTCTCTGAAACTCAAACAGCAATAATACTGCTCTCATCTATCAGTGGAGAGTAAAATAATACACTTGTTGCTCGTCTCACGTGATGAGAGTCAAACTCATGCTGTTCACTGACTGTGTGTCTGTGTTTCCATGTGGCGTTAGGTGTGAAAACGCCTCTCAGTTTTGACCAGGAAATGAACTGTGAATTCATCAACCACAACCTCTTTCTGTTCTGTCTTTAACATGTTTGAGTGCTTTCTGTTGTCCTTTTCCTCTTTTTCTACTTCTGAATATTTTAATATATTTTCAAGACATGTTAATTACATGTTAAGCATCATCCACTAATAGGAAAAAAATGTCAAACATTTTAAGGAAACAATCCTTGCCAAACTCTGAATGAAAAAGACATGAGATGAAGAAGAAATGTGTGTTAGGGGAATTTTCTGTGGTAATCAACAGTTGCATTGTGGGAAACGTAGTGTGTTTAGCTGAAGCCTCAAAGCGCTTCCTGTTGCTGTAGTTTCACTTCATGTTTGGCAAGTGTGAGCCGAAGACATCACGTTTAACTGAAGCTAAAGGCCTCCTAATAATATAATGATGAAGCTTTTCTTAAAGGGATACTTCACCCCTGGAAAGATGAATGTGTATTTAAAAGAGGATGGTCACCCCTAATACTCAGCTTTTTCCACAGAACAAGAGCCTGCTAGCTTAGCTTCCAAAGAAAGACGGCTGACACTATGTGTACATTCTGTGAGTGAGATCCCCCCCCTCTATGGGCGGGTTGAACACATGCGGGACAGCTCCTCCTACTGGCTGTAGTCTCTCGCCTCTGGCCAAAAAAATCTAGCCTGGTAATACCAAACTCTGCTACTTCGCTTTGCTTCGTAGACAGAGTCTGGAATGGCATAATAGAGAAGTGTTTTCTCTCTCGCGGGGGGGCGCTTGTCTGAAGTTTAAAATCATTGGTTACCCGTAAGCCAATCACATAATGTTTGGTTATGGCGTGTGTTATGCGCATGCTCAGCCGCATCTAACTTCCACTGTAAACACACATATGATGCGAAAACAAAAACCATCGAGCGAAATACCGGAGTGAACATGGCTGTGAACGACTTCTGCAGATTATGTGAAGTAAATCTATGCATCCACGGTACAATCAGCGTCTACGTCACGGCTCTCAGCCCGCCCTCTGTTCGTTGATTGGCCCGGCTGTTTTCAGGCCGGAGGAAAACGGAAAGCTATGACGCTGTCTCAGACTGAGTACAGAAGCGAAATGAAATTGAGCGGAAGTACGAAGTCTGACGTAGTCAGGCTAAAAAAAATCCTCTGATGACACAAAATGACGATTTTTGTGTCATCTGAGGATTTTTTTCCAGACAAAAAATACATAAATCTCTCGTCTCAGGGGGATATGAGGGTGGAAAGCACGGTAATTCGAAAATACTACAGGTTTTCTACTAATACAAAGCTTAATGCTAAATCCTGAAGTATCCCTTTAAGCATCTCAATCGCACCAAACTAATCTGTGCCATTTATATGTTGCTTGCAATGATTTATACGGATATTCATCTACTTTTGAATGGTGCAGTTCCAACATCAGCCAGCAGGAGTGAACCGATGACAACAGACAAACCTTGATCTGAACATCCAACAAGGAAACGATATTCACATTAATAACTACAGACACAACATAATTGTTAATTAATGTGGTACTTAGAAATTATCACGATGAGGAATCATTCTAGAAGGAAGACTTTAATAAAACACTCAAGAACGCCTCGGTTACGACTGTAACCTCGGTTCCCTGAAGAGGGAACGAGCGTTGCGTCGAGAAAATGACGCTGTGGGAACGCTTTGCGTGATGACGTCTTGAAGCACATGTAAAATCAGTCCAATGGTGTGGCGGAACGTCAGAGGCGGGTGACGTCACGTACCAGGAAACTATAAAAGCCGGCCCAAAACAGAAAACGAAAGCTTCGTAAAAGTCTGAAGTCGAGCTGACAGGCATGAAGGAGATATGGCAGGGCGACGCAACGCTCGTTCCCTCTTCAGGGAACCGAGGTTACAGTCGTAACCGAGGCGTTCCCTTTCAAGGGAACTCCCGTTGCGTCGAGAAAATGACGCTGTGGGAACGTCTATACCAACGCCTCCATAGCTACAAATGTCTGTCCTGTGTGAAATCCGTAGAGCAGCACTAGGAAGACAAAACATGAGACCCTGGAGCAGAGTCTAGATCCAGAGAGTAAAACCTGACGAAAGTGTGCGGTGAGGACCAGCCTGCCGCATCACAGACGTCCTGTAAAGAAACTCCTGAAATAAGGGCCTTAGAGGCCGCCATACTCCTCGTCGAGTGCGACCGGACAGCCAAAGGAGAAGGCTGCCCAGCCGCCTCATAAGCAAGTGAGATAGCCTCGACCACCCACTTGCTCATCCTTTGCTTAGACACCGGTCCCCCTTTGTTAGGGGACCCAAAGCACACAAATAATTGATCACTTTTACGCCACAGGGCAGCTCTGTGGACGTAAGCGTCTAACGCCCGCACAGGGCAAAGCAAATTATTAGCCTCCTGGTCAGCATTTTGAAAGGGAGGAGGACAGAAAGCCTGCAGAACAATAGGTCTAGCCACATTAGTGGGGACCTTGGGGACATAACCCGGTCTCGGATGAAGGAACGCTTTAACCATACCCGGAGCAAACTCTAAGCATGACGGAGCCACCGACAATGCTTGAAGATCCCCTATTCTCTTAAGAGAAGAAATAGCCAGAAGGAAAAGAGCTTTCAGAGTAAGAAACTTCTCAAGAACCTCCTCAATGGGCTCAAAGGGGGCCTGGGATAAGCCTTGTAGCACAAAGGACAAATCCCAAGGTGGCACCCTAGAGCGAACTGCAGGCCTCAGCCTCCAAGTGCCACGAAGGAAACGAGATACCAGAGGGTCTTTCCCCACAGACATTCCACCCAAAGGAATGTGGTAAGCACCTATGGCCGCCACATAAACCTTTAAAGTGGACGGGGTCAGACCTGCAGTGAACCGGTCCTGCAGGAACTCCAGCACTGTACCAATTGGGCAGTGGACTGGGTCCAACCGACGGTCACTACACCAGGAAGTGAATACTCTCCACTTCAGGGCGTAAAGTTTCCTCGTGGAGGGAGCTCTGGATTGTAGAATGGTCTCAACAACCTCGGTTGAGAGACCTGACTCTATGAGCTGGGCCCCCTCAGAGGCCAAGCCCACAGGTTCCACAGTTCTGGCCGAGGGTGAAATATCGAGCCCTCTGCCTGGGACAGAATGTCCCTCCTGACGGGTAACTCCAGAGGATGCCCGTCGAGGAGGGACACAAGATCGGGAAACCATACTCTGCCCGGCCAGCGCGGGGCTATAAGAAGTAGATGGACCCGGTCCCTGCGAACTCTTTCCAGAACTCCCGGGAGCAGAGCAACTGGGGGAAAGGCGTACAGACGTAGCCTCGGCCACGTCTGTACCATAGCATCCAGTCCGAGAGGAGCTGGATGCGTGAGGGAGAACCAAAGTGGACAGTGAGACGTCTCTCGAGACGCAAACAGATCCACTTGTGCTTGGCCAAACTCCCTCCATATCAGCTCCACCACCTCGGGGTGGAGCCTCCATTCCCCGGGCCTCGGCCCCTGCCTCGACAGAGTGTCTGCTCCTATATTCTGTACCCCGGGGATGTAAGCTGCCCTGAGTGACAGTAACTTCCCCTGGGACCACAAGAGGATATGGCGTGCCAAGTTGGATAACGGGCGCGAGCGCAAACCCCCTTGGTGGTTGATATAGGCGACTACCGATGTGTTGTCCGTATGTACTAACACATGGTGCCCCCTGAGATCTGTGATAAAGCTCCTCAGAGCCCGGAAGACAGCTAACATCTCTAGGCGATTGATATGCCAGGAACGATGATGGTCTTCCCACAGACCTTGAGCCGAGCGACCCTCCAGGATCGCTCCCCAGCCCGTGAGGGAAGCATCCGTCGTTAGCAATTTGCGACGACAAGGAGCTCCCAACACTGGGCCCTGGGACAGGAACCAAGGCTTCTTCCACATAACCAAGGCACGTAGGCATCGCCGCGTGACCTTGATTGTGCGAAATGGGTTGCCCCTCGGGGAAAACCCCCTGGTCCTGAGCCACCACTGCAGGGGCCTCATGTGTAGCAGTCCAAAAGGTATCACGTTGGAAGCTGCTGCCATGAGACCCAACAGTCTCTGGAACTGTTTGACAGTGAGTAGCTGGCCTAGCTTTACACTTTTCACAGCTGCAAGGATGGAATCTATCCGTGGCGGTGACAGGCGCGCCTGCATCGACACAGAATCCCAAACCACGCCTAGAAAAGTGGTCCTCTGTAATGGAGAAAGCACACTCTTCTTGGCGTTCAGCCGTAACCCCAACTCTTTCATGTGGGCGAGAACAACATCTCGATGTTGAACCGCCATCTGATGCGAATGAGCTAAAATCAACCAATCGTCGATGTAGTTCATAATGCGAATACCCTGGAGGCGCAGTGGCGCCAGAGCTGCATCCATGCATTTGGTGAAAGTGCGGGGTGATAAAGCTAGGCCGAATGGAAGAACTCGATATTGGTATGCTTTGCCCCCGAAAGCAAACCTCAGGAACTTCCAATGACACGGACGGATGGATATGTGGAAATATGCGTCCTTGAGGTCTATCGTGACAAACCAGTCCTCGGACCTGATCTGTGGCACGATCTGCCTCAATGTTAACATTTTGAACTTGAGCTGCATGACTGACTCGTTCAGAACTCGAAGATCTAAAATGGGACGCAATCCCCCGTCCTTTTTTGGAACTATGAAGTACCGGCTGTAAAACCCGGTTTCCCTGTTGGAGGGGGGTACATATTCTATGGCCCCTTTCTCTAACAGAGTGTTCACTTCCTGTTCCATAACCAGAACCTGCTCGGGGCCCACCACTGTGGGCAGGACCCCCATAAACCGAGGTGGGCGTTTCTTGAATTGTATCTGATACCCTTTTTCCACGGTCTGCAGGACCCAACGAGAAACATTTGACAGTAGCTTCCACGCTGTCAAAGATTCTACTAGAGGTACCAGCCTCTCGAGACTGGTTTCTGGATTTTGTTGCTGTTGAGTAGTCGGTTCGACGCCCTGTAACGGCGAACCGGCAGGGAACGACCGAACAGACTGCTCTAGCACCCTCCTCGGAGGGGGCGGGCATCCCGAGGCCACTACGTTTCCGGGTGGACCTTGAGATATGTGCTCGCCGGAGACCGCTGCGCCCTGTAACACCAGAGGTGGCAGGGTTGGCAGAACGGTCCCCTGAGGGCACCGAAGAGAGACGGGCACCGTAAAATGAGGTGTTAACCGCTCTACTTCGGGGGGGACTACCCTCATTTGTCCTGGGTCCTCGGACGTCAGGACTTTTTCCCAGCAGCCTTCTTGGCGGTAATAACGGTCCGCAGATCCGTTCTACCCCTCGAAGACTGCTGGGTTTGAGCGCGCCCTCCGTGTCCCCGAGGTTTTTGTGGGGGAGCACGGGAGGAAACGCTCTGTTTTTGAGTGGCACGGTGCTCAGCGCTCTTTTTAGAGGAGTGAGGCTGCTCCCGCTCAGCAGCCTCATAGAAAGAACGGCGGGGGAGGAGTTTCTGCAATGCAGCTGCCTGTTTAGCAGCTTCTTGAGATTTAGCTACTGCACTGTTTACTGCATCGCCAAATAAACCCACAGTGGAAACCGGAGCATCTAAAAGAACATGTTTTTCTTTCTCTTTTATATCACTCAGGTTGAGCCACAGATGCCTCTCAGTGGCCACCAGGGCTGCCATAGACCGCCCGATTGATTTAGCGGTCTCCTTGGTGGCCCTGAGAGACAAATCTGTGGCTCTGCGTAGTTCAGCCACTGTATCGGGACCAATTCCCCCGCCCTCCTCTAAATCCCCCAATAATTCTGCTTGATATGCTTGCATAATGGACATCGTATGCAGACACGCTGCTGCTTGACCAGCGGCTGCATAAGATTTATGAACCAGGGATGAAGTATATTTTACTGGTTTAGAGGGAAGTGAAGGAGCTTTCAGGGAAGATGCCGTTGCTGGAGAGAGATAGCTCGCAAGCGTCTCCTCCACCTTCGGCATCTCCCCATAACCATAATCTTTATATTTCTGAATAGATGAATAATGAGATGTTTGTGGTGCATAAACTCTGTATGAAACCGGTTTTCCCCACGATCTCGACACCTCGGTGTGGAGATCGGGGAAAAACGGCAGGCTTCTTCGCTGAGGCTGAGCACGAGATGGCAGGAAGCGTTCGTCGAGCTTACTTTTCGAGCGAACGTCCTGCCTATCCTCTGGCCACTCAATAGAAAGTCTGTCAACTGCTCTAGTAATCACATCGAGCAGTTCCTCAAACGCATGAGACTGAGGTGGCGAATCCTCAGACTCAGCTTCAACACTCACAACATCCAACTCCTCAGAGCTGGACAATTGCAGTATTGGTGCCTCTATCAGGGGGGAAGAAACCGCTGCGCGTGCTTCCGCACCCTGATGAGAGGCACTGGATCTGTCAGATTGATGCTGAGATAAGGCAGAGCCCGTCTCAACATCCACTGACAGATCCATTTGCGAACCCCAGGTCTGAGATCGCCGCCGAGCCTCAGCCGCGGCGGGACCCGAGCCCTGGGGAACGTGGTCGGGATTGAACCGAGCCAAACGGGATCGGAGCGTACGCAATGGAAGCGCACAGCAATGCTCACAGTCACCACCCTCGAGTGCTGACTGGGCATGCTCCTCTCCCAAACAAACAACACAAAGAGTGTGTGTGTCACCTCCCGTTAAATAACGCGGGCAGGGATGGACACACACTCGATACTGCTGCTTGCTCGCCATAACTGAATCAATATATATATATAGAGACAGACAACACCAAATAACAAGGACAGATTTCAACACAGAGCGCAACTGAAGACTCAGAAAGCTTTCGTTTTCTGTTTTGGGCCGGCTTTTATAGTTTCCTGGTACGTGACGTCACCCGCCTCTGACGTTCCGCCACACCATTGGACTGATTTTACATGTGCTTCAAGACGTCATCACGCAAAGCGTTCCCACAGCGTCATTTTCTCGACGCAACGGGAGTTCCCTTGAAAGGGAACCAGGAAAAAAGCAAGAGAAAACCACATTACAACAAACATTAACGAGAACCGACAGACACTGAAGTGTCTTATTTAGTGTTTTATTAAAGTCTTCCTTCTAGAATTATTCCTCGAAAAAGGGCAACAGAAAACACTCAAACATGTTAAAGACAGAACAGAAACAGGTTGTGGTTGATGAATTCACAGTTCATTTCCTGGTCAAAACTGAGAGGCGTTTTCACATCTAACGCCACATGGAAACACAGAGATCACAGTTTCTTATCACGTGAGATGAGCAACAAGCGTATTATTTTACTCTCGACATATAGATGAGAGCAGTATTATTGCTGTTTGAGTTTCAGAGAGTCGTGTGAGGAACTACTGAGAGTTTCAGACTGATTTTCTGAACTGAACTGATGAAGAAATGAAGTTTCCACTGATAGTTTGTGTGTTTCTGCTGACGGGTAAGAGCTGAAGATCTCTACTAAAAGTGTTTATTATCTAACATTATGGTGTATGTTATCAGTGTACATGAGTAAAGCAGTGTGTGTGTGTGTGTGTGTGTGTGTGTGTGTGTGTGTGTGTGTGTGTGTGTGTGTGTGTGCGTGTGTGTGTGTGTGCGTGCGTGTGCGTGTGCGTGTGCGTGTGCGCGTGCGTGCGTGAGTGTGCGTGCGTGCGTGTGTGTATGTGTGTGTGTGTGTGTGTGTGTGTGTGTGTGTGTGCAGTGAGCAGTTCACTGTCTGTGGACATTACAGTGAGAGGAACAGAGGGACGACGAGTGATCATTACGTGCTCTTATCCAGAAGGATATGAAAACTCTTACAAATACTTCTACAGAGGAGTTTACATAGACCGTGTCCTTATACTACAATCTCATGGAAAAAAGACCTCACCCAGATTCTCACTGAAGGATAATCCTCAGACCAGATCATTTACAGTGACCATCAGTAACCTGAAGATGGAAGATGCTGGACTGTACGGATGTGGAGCTGGATATCAACACTACACACAAATCCAGCTAAATGTGATCAGAGGTGCCTGATATTCAACACTTAAATCTGCAGTCCGTAACTTTTGGCGCTCTAGAGGTTAATAAACTGAAGAACATTGAGCCGGAGCTCCTTCTCTCTGTTTGTGTCTATACATTTAGGACATTTTGAACACAAAAAAAGTTACGGACTGCAGCTTTAACACCAATCTACTCCATCACTCATGTTTATTGTTTTATGAATATATTTATTATGGTGTGACGCTCTCCTTCATTTCTCAGCTCCAGAGACAACGACACGTGTCCAGATCTCAACATCCAGCATTAGTCCGTATAGCAGCACTGAACACACCCACACACACACACACACACACACACACACACACACACACACACACACACACACACACACACTAACAGCTGCACTCTCTCACACACACGCACACACACGCACACACACACACACATACTGACATCTACTCTCTCTCTCTCACACACACACACACACACACACACACACACACACATACACACACACACTGACATCTCATGCACAACAACTCTCATGCATTCACCGTGAGACTCACACAATTGACACTTTCACACGCTCTCACGCCATCATATATATTTATACTGACATCTACACTCTCACACACATACACACACTCTCACACTCACACACTCCTCACGTCCATTTTCTCACGCACAGAAAAATCTGGAAGCAAAGAGGACACGTCCAGCAGCGTCACAGATCATCAGATCTCCTCAACAGGTACTTCATCTCTTTCTTCTCAACATCTCTTCAGCCTTTAATATGCTTTATCTCTGGTTATTTCTTCACCGGACACAGGTACACTTAGCACTTTCTTTGTTCTGCAGTTTCTGAGTAAAATCATCTCATAATGACAGTAATAACATGAGTCCAGCTTTACGTGGGTTTGACAGAGACTTTTATCCAAAGTGACTCTGTATCAGTTCAGATAATAAAGTGTCTTCTAAATGAACATTTATAATGTGATTATCAGTGATCAGTGATATGAACAGAAAACACAACATTTGTTCATATGCAGCAATAGCAAACAGTGTTAAGTGTGTGTTCGTCTATTATTATTATGTGTTATTATATCACTGCATGAGCGACACATTCACAGTCACTGGTGTTTCTCTCTGTCAGCGACTCATCAAACAGAAACTGAAACAACAAGAACAACAACAGGAATTACTACAGTTCAACTCTATCAGACAAACACTAGTAAGCACACAAACTACACTACCCATAATGCAACTCTCTGATCACATGATCACTCTTTGAAAGGAAATTGCTTTGAATATTTGTTGAGACACATTTTAACCACTGTATAAATATAAATGATGACACACTGCACTGTAAAAAATGTCTAACCTCTCCAAGTCAAAATTTTCTAGTGACTGGTCACATCTAAATTTTTTAATTGGCCCAAGTGCAATTCTTGTTGAAATAGTCTGTTAACATTGGCTCAATGAGAAATAATACGTAAGACTAATTGAAAAATGTTGATGTTATCAGTCACTAGAAATTTTTCACTGTAAACTTTTTTTTTACAGTGTGACATCTGCACTCTCTTACACACATGCGCGCACACACACACACACACTGACATCTGCACTCTCTCAAATTCAAATTCCTCAAATTCAATCAGGCACAGTTCAATGCCGGTTTTTCAAAGAAGCTTCTCATCAAAGATGATGCAGTCCTTACATTGTTCGGTCCGACCTCAAATTCACAGCCCGTAAATAAACTTCTAACACTTTTTATGTTACATTATGGAGCAGCATAATCTCATATTATCACTGTAAAGCCGCTTTGGAACAATCTACATTGTTAAAAGTGCTATATAAATGAAGGCGACTTGACTTGACATGAAAAAAATCAGATCAAAACCTGCTGGAAACCACACACAAATGAAAGTGAAACTTAAGAAGGAGAAATTGAAGTGCGAGTCTCAAGCGGCTCCCTCTAGTGTTCAGGTGGTGTTCAGCACCACGGACAGCAGCTGATCTGCAGCAAATGACTGATTCATCACGACACACACACTCACTGTCTGTTCAGACCATCTTCTGTTCTCATCTGAATAACTGACCATCAAGAGCTGCGTATGACAATGAAACACATTACATAAATCAACAGAGCATTGATGATCATTAAGTGGTTCATCTGGACAGTCTTGAGCAGCAATGTTCGACCTAAACCGTCTGTTCTGCTCATTTCACGAATGACTGCTTCGTCAATTTTCAAAGAAGCTTCTCATCAAAGATGATGCAGTCCTTACATTGTTCGGTCCGACCTCAAATTCGCAGCCCGTAAATAAACTTCTAACACATTTTATGTTACATTATGGAGCAGCATAACCTGATATAGTTTGTAAACGGATATAAAACACTAACATGTTGCTAAATTGATGCTGATGTTGTCTTGTACAGTTTCTATGGATGCCACAAGCTTTGATAGAATATCTGCTGGAATAACGTTGTTTGTTTTCCTAAGTTACAGACTCCGGCCCTGTTTGTGTCTGTTGTTTTTACTGAGTTAAAGACGGTGAGATTGAGTTCACTCAGTCTCTGTGTCTTTTGTGTTTGCTAGAAACTAACGTTTAGTGTACTTGCATGGGTAACGTTATTTCAGGCGCTGTAACTGTCACATGTGAAGCTTTTATTAACACACTCCTGTATCTTCACATCATTCATCAGTTTGGAGAGTTAATCATGATGATCTTCCTCTTTCAGTTCCTCATGTTGCTGGTGGGAATGTGATTGTGATCACAGCGGCATCTGGAGGATTATTCATCATCATCATCATCATATTATCATTTATTATGTAAATAAAAGTCTATCAATAAGGAGTATATAAATATATTTTCAAACTAATTCATAAAGATATTTGATTATTAATTGTATATGAAACAATTAAATAACTTTGTTGTGTTTTTTACAGTCAGAAGAAAAGAATAAACAGAAGATCTGCTATAAATGAGGTGAGATGGTCAAAAATAAAAATGGCTTTTTTGTATATTTAGAGATGTTTTACATCATATGTTGTGAAATGATCAGACTGCTCAAACATCTCATGACAAACTGACAAACTCTGATTGAGACATGAACTCACAATGTTTAAAATCTCTTATTATTTTGTGCTGTAAATTCCTTCTCTCTGTTTCCCTGTAGAACGATGATCCCAGTGCAGACACATATGCAGCTCTTGAGCTCAAGTCCAGATCATCTGACCTCTATGACACACTCACAGTAAGAGAAATATCAAAAACTATGTGCAAAACAGTTTGTGCATTAAAAAAACAGTTGGGTAATCTGTCAAATAATATTATCTGTGTTTTACAAAGACTGTCCATCCCAGACCTGCTGTTCACCAGTCCGGCTCTTCTGAATATGAGAATCTGACTCTTCAGTAGCTCTTCAAGTCTTCTCAAGAAGAAACTCTCCTCACTCTTACTCAATAGATACTAAACAGTCCTTACATTCATTCTTTTCAATCTATACTATATGAGCAATCTCACCAACAGTAATCACATTTTTTAATTGTCGTGTCAATTGACCCAGAAAGGTGTACTTCCATGATAAACTCCCTAGACAAAGAAAAAATGTTACCAAGTAAACTTGAATTTTTTATGGAGGATTTGATTGTAGAAAATCTGCAAAGGAAACAAGACAAAAAAGTAAAGAAGGAACGAAGACGGAGGAAGGGAAAATCCTCATAAGAAGAAAATAATCAGCAAAGAAAAAGAGATGATGCAAATAATTAGGCAACAAGATAGATTAAATAAAACACTTAATGAGAGGAAAGCACCGTGAAGAAATTTGTTTAAAATATGAAATAGAGAAACGAACAGAGAGAGTTGATCTTCTTTTTACTGTTAGAGACGCAGCCCTGTCATTTTCTAAAGTGTTGATACATACATTTGCTGTAAAGAAACGGAGCTTGAAACTGCAAACGTCCGTTATAGCTTTTAGTGCATATAGGTCAGAGTAAAGAGCAAAACATGTATAACCTTGACCAGCGCTATAACCTGCTTCGCTATGAGAATTGTTGAAAGTGTGAAAAACCGTTGAGCAAGAAGAGCTCAGCAAATGTGGTCAACGAGCTCGCATCTACAAGAGACCAGAAAAAGAGGAGCTTGTATACACAGTTATAGGAACTCGGGGCAGCCTAAACTGGGGTGTGTTTCCCGAACAACGACGTAACTCTGCTTAATTATCATAGTACGATGCATCGCTGAAGAAATCAACTGGCTAGTCACGACTGTTTCCCGAAACCATACTGTCGCAAATTGGTCGTTCAACCACGTTGGTTAATGATGTCATGCAGGTGGTGGAGTAATAACTCATTTGAATGAATCTGTTGAGATCGAATTAATGCTAGATTTTTTGCTGTAAATTACAGACAATAGTTTGAGGACTATTTCTAATTTTTCTCAGTTATTTTGCTCTATTTCCAGATTCAATCATAGGCTCGTTCTTACCATAGATATTATATAGAGACTAGATGCCCTATTGGCCGCTGGGCACTGAGAAATGCGGCCGCCATCTTAAACCGGTCGTATTCCTAGTTTCGTTGCGTGGCAGCAGTGAAGATGCCAGAGCACTGTGGAGTATTTTCCTGTTGTAATCGGCGGACCATCGCAAATAGGGCCCGGGGGATCACTTTTAACATTACCGTACTATTGGTTGTATTTTGTGAATAGAATATTACCAGATAATTGAGAAGGAGCAAGGATCTTTGATATTACTGTACTGAAATCGTAGCCAGCTAACGTTAGCTAGGCAATGTTTACTGCACCAGCCGGTGTTCACCTGACATGGAGAGGTAGGGTAAAGTAATAATTACAAGAGCTTCTCGGTTATTTTAGTCCCGTCCGAATGTGCATCTCAGTAATCATTACGGACAATGTCAGTAAAGATTACGGCGACTTTTACTAGTGATGTAGTACTCGAGTCCGGTCTCGAGACCGATTTCTGCTTTCTCGGACTCGTCTCGGACTTGTTCCTTCAAAGACTCGGTCTTGACTCGGACTCAACCCTTCAAAGACTCGGTCTTGACTTGGACTCGGCATAGGCGGTCTCGTCCCCATCACTAGTCCACTAGAATACATACCACTAGAAAATTTGTATTTGCTCTGCATGTCCTAACTATGATTAAAAAAGTCAGGGTGGGCTTAACATGTTGATGACAGAGCAGCACTGTTGAAGCAGTTTAGAAAAATAGGCAGAGGGCTTAATTTGAGCCGGAACACGCCGGAACATGTTCCGTCACCTCCGACGTTGGATCCGGAACCTTTTTTATTGGATCCGGCACCTCCTGTGTCACTATGGAAAATTAATTGCCTAAATGAAAAAAATAAAATTACTGTTTGTGTAGTGTTCAATGTTGTTATTTGTCTGGTTAGTCTTTATTCGCCATTGAAGTTCTACAAAAATCTTGTGTTTGCATTTGCATTACATTGAATTGTTATTTCGACATAATATCTTGTTATTTCGACATAATAAGGGGACATTCTAATTTGCATTAAGCCACATTAAGCGTTCTTATAATGGTTTTCTATGGGAGGAAAATGCTTAACGTGTAATTGCGTTCATATTCTGGGCTCATCTTATTTTTTGAACATAGCATAGCCTACTTTGTTATGATTTTAGTATCATAATGATTAATAAATGCACACACAATTATCCGTGAACTTGATTTGAACAAATGCCTTTCAACTTGTGTGTGCAAAATTCAGAATTAAATGAATGTGCAGCAATTTGTACAAATAGAGAGTCTGTAGGCCTACTATACTGTTGTAGCCATTAAATAAGCACATGTTTCATATTTGTTAAAATATTATAATGTTATTTCTTTTTCATTTATGTTGATTATGAAAAGTGAACAGCACGAGTAAGACAGGATGCGCAATATGAGACATGGAGTGGGGTCAGACATGATTTTGACCACTTCATTAATTTTGTTTTGTAAAAAGCCTTTCTTTAAAGTGAATTTCGTTTTGTATAAATTGTATCTTAATTTTAATAAATTTTTTATTAATATTAATATTAATATTATTAATGAATAAGAAGCAAATATAACAGACAATATAATCATGGAGGCGCCTGCGCGGTCACTTGCATTGCACGTTAACTGGAGCGCATATCTCATCCTAACTTAACGAAACTCAGTGTATGCCTCACACAGACATGAGAAATACATCAAATACACAAAGCTTGAAATGTCTTTAAACAAAATAATTCAAAACGAAAAAAGAAAAAGGCTACTCTCTGTCACGAACTGCACCGGGAAACAGACAGAGGAGATCCAAACGCAGGCTTTAATGAAGGATAATCCAGATAACACAACGAATACTCAGGCAGAGGGTCAGAGTCCAGGTAAGCAGTCCAATACAGCAGAAGTACAATACAGGGACAAGGCAAACGGATAAACTAGATACAAGCAAGGTGTCCAGGAAACAGGGATACTCGGACAAGAACAGGATACAAGGAAATAGTACAGACCTGCAGCGTGACAGTCTAACAACACTTCACAATGAGACAAAGGAAAACCAAGGCTTAAATCAGAGAAGCTAACAAGCATAATCTAAAACAGGTGAATGACATAAGGCATAATCAGTCCAGGTAAAGCCCTAAGATCAACTGATAAATAGAGAAGGAGTGCCCCCCAGTGGCTCACGCGGGCACTCCAGCCGCTGATTGTCACATAACCCCCCCTCTAAGGAGCGGCTTCCAGACTCTTCTAAGAGCTCTGGAGGGAGGACAACGGGGGATGGGATGGAGGGCCAGGCCCGTGGAGAGGCAGTAATCAGAGTCCAGATAAGCAGTCCAAATCAGCAGCAGTACAAACAGGGAACAGGCAGTCGGGTAATCAAAGCAGGCAGGCAAGAGGTCAGAAACACGGAGACTAAAATACTAGGAAACTTAGAAACTAGAAACAAAGCTAGATCATGCAGTGTGACACGTACAATCCTGAGCCCTGAACAAAGGAAACATACAGGTTTAAATAAGGATACTAACAAGCATAATCATCAAACAGGTGCAAGACATAAACAGGTGCATGACATAAAGCATAATGAGTCCAGGATAACAATATAAAAAGAAACCATAAACTAGGAAGGGGCGCCCTCCAATGGCTCACTCGGGCACTCTAGGCGCTGAATGTCACACTCTCTAATTATGTAATCCATTATGTGCATTTCTCTCTATAGGCGCGTTCATTACGGATAGCCTATGGCGATCGTCAACTTCATCTTTGCAGCCGACACTGTCAGAAAACACTAGTTTATTAAAGCTGCCGTCGGCAACATTTTTTTGATCATATTCAGTGAAATTGACACTATAATCCGACAGAACAACATAAATAAAATGGTTTTAGAAAAAAACCCGAGCTTCTAACTCCACCTGGAGCGTGTTTTTTTATTTTGCAAAAATCCACCGCTCCCGGATCATCAGGTCCAATCAGCGCAGGGGGGTGTGAGATCTGACTGTCAATCACAGGTCGTGCACACGCCACAGATCCCCCCTCACTCGCGCACGTTAATATCACATGCACACGCCACGCCTGAAGTTCGCCTGGAGATTGCATGAAGCGTGATGGCAGAGAGAAAATCTACTAACAAGCTTCCAATTCCTCGGTTATTGCTATCTATGGATAGATTAGCCAGGGCAGCCTACCTCCGAGTCCATGGTGTTGATAGATGCTGAAGAGACGGACGCGTTCACAGAAAATCAGGTACACACGCACAGTGACGCACTGACGAGCACGACCTCGATGGGAGGGTGCTCGCTGGTAGTGGGGAGGGGCATGAGAGTTGTAAACATTCAAAATTTTGGCTAATTGACCCAATCTGCCAGACTTGCCGACTGCAGCTTTAATAAAAATCATGTATGCGTCACCGGATTTACAAATGTACATCTTGCTTGTTGCACACACACATATTATGTCGAAACAATGAGATATTATGTTTAAATAACATTATTATTAATAATAATAGCCTACATCTTTTAATAATAATTCATAATTCATAATAATTTAATAATCATAATTGAATATTAAATATTTAGTGGCCAAGTTTTGCGCAGCTCCCCCTGTCAATGATCTAGCACCTCCTCAGCACATGCGTTAAAAATTCTCTGGCGCCGCCCCTGCAGAGAAGCTACGTAGGCAGTGTAATTTTTATTTTATTTTTTTTCGTTACCTCCAACCCCCGTTTTGAGTCGCTCGGACTCGACTGAATTTGAAAACCAACGGACTCGGTCTCGGACTCGACCCTTCAAAGACTCGGTCTTGACTCGGACTCGACTGAATTTGAAAACCAACGGACTCGGTCTCGACTCGGACTCAACCCTTCAAAGACTCGGTCTTGACTCGGACTCGGCATAGGCGGTCTCGTCCCCATCACTAACTTTTAATTACCTCAGGTAACATTTACCGTCTATTAATAGACGTGTGAATAGACCCTCTGTAAATCAAGTAATTTCGTGTTTAAAAGTAGTTTCCTTTGGTTTTTCAAGTATTGAGACGCTTGAAAAGGCATTCAGTTGTGTTCTAGACACAGGAAGAATTCGCCCCCAAGTGTTTTCTCCCTCCCTCAACTCAAGTGTTTTCTCCCTCCCTCAACTCAAGTGTTTTCCACATACCATTCAGATCAGAAAGAAGTTCGAAAGCACTTGTTAGAGGCACAAAACTTACTTTTAGCGTTAGGTTAGGTAAGTGCCTATTACCAACACAATCCAATCTGAAGTTAATTCATACATTGTTCGACCGGACATAACTGTTTTATAAATATATAAATATAGGTTATTTGTGTTTGCGCACGTGATATCAGGAAGCAATGTAATACACACACGTTTCTTCAACTTATTAAAATATCTTACTTTACTGAAAATATCTGTTTCTGCTTCTTTATCATATTTATAGTGTGTGATTTATAAAATACCTTATATCCTACATCACATATTTTGATTTTGGACGTCTGGTCACTTTATATCTTATATCAGAATATTATATTACTGTTAAGCCTACTATGAATGTTAAAATACGCAGAACCATGTATCCTGTATAATAGCTACATGAATGACCTTTGCAGCAAAAAACCCGCGTGAAAATCAGTTCGGTATTCAGTGAGGTACGATTAATTAAATGCGCTGACAGCTCCTTGCACCTGCCATACAGATTACACTGAGTGGAGCGGGTGACCGGTCTAAGATGGCGGCCCCACGGCTCGACCGCGTCAGTAGGCAGTAGCGGTCCATAGGGCGTCTATCTATATGATGTCTATGGTTCTTACGCACTAGAGCACGTTCGCACATGCGCATTCTTTAAAAACAGTGCTTTAAATCTCTTGACAAACTAAAAGACGTAAATGACATTTGTATTTGTTCTAAATAAAAGATACAGATTGCACTGAATGTCAGCTTGCTTATTTTTCTCAAGATAAGGATTTATTGAGTCCACATAACTAGAAACTCTGCTTCTAACCACAGGTCGAGAGCTGTCGTTCAAACTACACAACTTTGCGATACTGTTTGCGAATGTTCGTTAGAACGATGGTTTCGGGAAACATCGACTCGTTGAACTATGCTGATAACGACGGAACTTGCGACCAAAGTTGGCTAACGATGCTTTTGTGAAACGCACCCCTAATCCCCTAATCGGTTTGCTGTATGCTGTATTTCTGTTAGACCAATGCTGTATTTCTGTTAGACCAAAGCTGTGTTTCTGTTAGACCAATGCTGTATTTCTGTTAGACCAATGCTGTATTTCTGTTAGACCAATGCTGTATTTCTGTTAGACCAAAGCTGTGTTTCTGTTAGACCAATGCTGTATTTCTGTTAGACCAATGCTGTATTTCTGTTAGACCAATGCTGTATTTCTGTTAGGCCAATGCTGTATTTCTGTTAGACCAATGCTGTATTTCTGTTAGGCCAATGCTGTATTTCTGTTAGGCCAATGTTGTATTTCTGTTAGACCAATGCTGTATTTCTGTTAGGCCAATGCTGTATTTCTGTTAGGCCAATGTTGTATTTCTGTTAGACCAATGCTGTATTTCTGTTAGGCCAATGCTGTATTTCTGTTAGGCCAATGTTGTATTTCTGTTAGACCAATGCTGTATTTCTGTTAGACCAAAGCTGTGTTTCTGTTAGACCAATGCTGTATTTCTGTTAGACCAAAGCTGTATTTCTGTTAGACCAATGCTGTATTTCTGTTAGGCCAATGCTGTATTTCTGTTAGACCAATGCTGTATTTCTGTTAGACCAAAGCTGTGTTTCTGTTAGACCAATGCTGTATTTCTGTTAGACCAATGCTGTATTTCTGTTAGACCAATGCTGTATTTCTGTTAGACCAAAGCTGTGTTTCTGTTAGACCAATGCTGTATTTCTGTTAGACCAATGCTGTATTTCTGTTAGACCAATGCTGTATTTCTGTTAGACCAGTGCTGTATTTCTGTTAGACCAATGCTGTATTTCTGTTAGACCAGTGCTGTATTTCTGTTAGACCAATGTTGTATTTCTGTTAGACCAATGCTGTATTTCTGTTAGACCAGTGCTGTATTTCTGTTAGACCAAAGCTGTGTTTCTGTTAGACCAATGCTGTATTTCTGTTAGACCAGTGCTGTATTTCTGTTAGACCAATGTTGTATTTCTGTTAGACCAATGCTGTATTTCTGTTAGACCAGTGCTGTATTTCTGTTAGACCAATGTTGTATTTCTGTTAGGCCAATGTTGTATTTCTGTTAGACCAGTGCTGTATTTCTGTTAGGCCAATGCTGTATTTCTGTTAGACCAATGCTGTATTTCTGTTAGACCAATGCTGTATTTCTGTTAGACCAGTGCTGTATTTCTGTTAGACCAATGCTGTATTTCTGTTAGACCAAAGCTGTGTTTCTGTTAGACCAATGCTGTATTTCTGTTAGACCAATGCTGTTTTTCTGTTATGCTGATTGTTTTATTCTGTACTTCATTATTAAAATGAAACCATTGAATGTGGTGATTCGTAAACCTCTCTATAACAAGTCTCAGAGTAATTTTTCTTCATACCTATTCTCTGAATCTGGATAATAATCCCATAGAGCCTCAAGAGCACCCGAATCCAGACTGAGTTTGACACGGACTAACCAGCGGACAGCGATCCAAACTTGAAGGTAATGCCAAATATTTTGATTTGTAAAGGTTAAGGAGATGTGTAGTGGAATAATAAGTCAATTAGGGAGAATATACATACAACAAAATCTGTGAGAAAGATTATTTGTACCATTGTAGAGTTGGCTTTATTCATGTGGTTTTTAAAATGTTTGCAGACCTGAGTAAATGTGTTTCCTTTAACAATAACAATACATACCAAGACTCCACATTAAGATGAAGCACAAGTTAAACTTTACTCAACTTGTGTTGCATCGCTGGACACATCCACAACACAACTACTAATGAAATTGAAGGACTTTATGTGTGAACACACCTTTAGAGTTTCCAAGTGATGTTTATCATTGCTTTTGTAGAAAGTAATGGATTATGTTAATGAAAAAAATTAGTTTTCCACTGAGAGCTGTTGCTGTATTAAAGGACTTAAAAGCACTGGTGTGAGTAAATCATGTCCAAGCATATATACTGTAGCAGTTTATTAAAGGGGTTTTATCTTTATTCCTTTTGAAATAAAACCTTAAATTATAAAAAAAAAAAATGACATGGGCCATTCAACCTTCTGTTTTGAATCAGTGTTTTAGAGTGTGTATCAAATTGTCCAATATTACGGTGGCCGAGAGAGCTCAACGCGCTACAACTGAAGAAAACACATGCAAAAAGAATAAAACAGCAGAAAATTAAGAAAAATATATTCATTAGTTTGACAACACATGCTGCAAATACTCACAACGCAACCAAATACAGGAATTTCTGTTTCTGTATTTGTTGTTTTTTGTGAGTATTTGCAGTGTGTTTCTGTATTCGGTTGTGTGAGTGGTAATGACATCTTCATCCACCTCACCGACTGTCTCACTGACCACTCAGCCACTGCACATAGTCACTGCATCTGGCTAGGGAACATGTGGTAGCCATTGCAGGTAACTGGCGAAATAGGGAAATCATCCAAACCAGTCCAGAAGATGGTCTTTAGGGTCCCATCGTTCCAGGGCACCAGATGGGCAAGATCAAATAACTTGTCTTGTGATATGGTGATAAGCAGATCGGCTGGGTCAACTGGGGTGAAGAAAATGCCCATCTTACATCTTGGGTCGGTTCTTCTGTTACATGAAGTGGTGTTAAGAAATGCTCATGATGATGAATAACTACATTGGAACAAGGAAAAACCAAGGAGAAAAAAACACAACCAAATGTTAACGAGAACCGACTAATGGCCGGTTCAGATTACACGATTTTTTTGTCTTATGCGATGGTCACTGTGTCAGATTACACGATTTTGACTCCTAAAATCGTGTCGTGTCGTGGACAAGAACCATGTCAGACTACACGTTTCTTCCAGACCAGTCATCGCGTGCCGTCTTTGAAGACGCGCGTGAAGGCGAAACTAGTAGCGCCTCACTTCCGGAAACGAACGTAAACAAACAATGGATGAAGCGCCGATTTTCGTATTGGCTGTCTTGTGTTCAGAAAAAGATAAAAAAAAAGAAAGAAACCCCGACAATGGACACGTTCCTGGATTGCACGAAGAGGACAGTATGGACTGTCAATCCTTCAAAGAGAACTTGAGGTAAAATATGTTTAATCTGTAAAATCTAGTCTATGTACATGCATACACACACACACACACACACACACACACACACACACACACACACACACACACACACACACACACACACACACTTAAACTCACTCACATAATACACACACATAAACTCACTCATTCACACACACTCTCGCTTGCTCGCTCATTCACACACACTCTCGCTCGCTTGCTCATTCACACACTCTTGCTCGCTCGCTCATTCACACACACTCACACATTCTCACTCGTAACACACATACATAATCACACTCACACAAACAAGTTTATCTATAGCGAAGTACAATTTAATGAATGATTAGTTAGCTTAATGCTAATTCCAGTCAGTTAACACAGTTACTCACCGGGTTGCTGAAGTACTTCTGCTATTTTTCGCCAGCATTTTTCTTTTTTAATTCTGTCATGGTACTCTCTCGATGGAACATCATACAGGCAGGAGTACTGTTGCCACAGCTCCACGAACCTTTCCTCCATTTCATAATTCCACTTAGCAACACCATCGTCTCTATTTCGTTTCGGCATTTTTGAAAGCTGTGTATTGAAATGCGTCTGTGCTCCTATTGGTCAATGTCACAAGTGATAGAACCCGTCGTGGAGGTCCGGAAAAAAAATTAAACATGCTAGTCTTTTTGTCGTGGTGTCGTGAAGCATCGCAGACGCAACGTAGGCTGTCGCCCGCTATGACACACTATACGAGATGAAACGATCGAATCTTGCGTCCCGACGAGATATATATATATCTTCTTCTTCTTTGGCTAGTAGAAGTTCTGAACGGCCGGAAACGTAAAAAATTTGTAGCCAAATTGGCTGGTGGGTGAAAAAGTTAATTTCAAATCCTGCATGTATATATTCCCTGTGTTCTCCCTCAGTCTTATGGCCGGTTCAGATTACACGATTTTAGCCCGATTTTGCCACGATCCGTTTGACTTAGAGTGTCGTGGGAATTCGTATACGACAACGGGCGTCGGGACGCAAGATTCGATCGTTTCATCTCGTATAGTGTGTCATAGCGGGCGACAGCCTACGTTGCGTCTGCGATGCTTCACGACACCACGACAAAAAGACTAGCATGTTTAATTTTTTTTTCGGTCCTCCACGACGGGTTCTATCACGTGTGATATATATATATATATATATAAAACGTTTTAAAAAGTGCTAAATTATTATTTTTTTAAATGGGTCAAATAATTACATAATAATGTAGTCATAATTTAAGTAGTAAATAAATTACATATGGAAAAAAATATCCCATCCTGCAGAATTGTCCAAAACATGATTACTGGTTCAGAATGACTGCTTAAGGCACACCAACATATACTGAAGAGTTATGTAGAAATAAATCAAATAATCAAATGTAAAATAATAATGTGTTCTTTTGCAAGTTCACATTGATCTCATGTTTTCTCGTGGTTTATTGTTGAGCTGTCAAGTTGTCATGTTGAAATAATCAGTTCCAAGACCTTGACACATTTTTATTTTATTAAATATTTGATTTGATTATTATCATTTTTTTTTTAATAGGATGTACTGCATATTCTTCAGTTTTATGCAAAACATAATTATGACAAATAGAATATCAGATCTCTGTCATGTGGCAAAAGATAAATGCAAACAATATTTATTCATTAGATACTTTAATGGACAAATTAAAACATTATTCTTGATTGCAAGTGAAGCATATGTTTTATTTCATTATTATTATATTGTGAGTCTGTAGTTATTAATGTGAATATCGTTTCCTTGTTGGATGTTCAGTTGAAGGTTTGTCTGTTGTCATCGGTTCACTCCTGCTGGCTGATGCTGGAACTGCACCATTCAAAAGTAGATGAATATCCGTATAAATCATTGCAAGCAACATATAAATGGCACAGATTAGTTTGGTGTTATTGTGATGCTTAAGAAAAGCTTCATCATTATAATATTTGGAGGCCTTTAGCTTCAGTTAAACATGTGATGTCTTCGGCTCACACTTGCCAAACAGGAAGTGAAACTACAGACACAGGAAGAGCTTTGAGGCTTCAGCTAAACACACTACGTTTCCCACAATGCAACTCTTCTCCCAGAGCTCATATGATGGAGAGAGTGATTTTAATGTTCAAGAAATATTCTGTATTATTTATAGTTTCTGTAAACAACAGTGTTTCCCCATGCTGTCGATTACCACAGAAAATACCCCTAACACACATTTCTTCTTCATCTCATGTCTTTTTCATTCAGAGTTTGGCAAGGATTGTTTCCTTAAATGTAATTAACATGTCTTGAAAATATATTAAAACATTAAGAAGTAGAAAAAGAGCAAAAGGACAACAGAAAACACTCAAACATGTTAAAGACAGAACAGAAACAGGATGTGGTTGATGAATTCACAGTTCATTTCCTGGTCAAAACTGAGAGGCGTTTTCACACCTAACGCCACATGGAAACACAGACACACAGTCAGTGAACAGTATGAGTTTGACTCTCAACACGTGAAGGAAATGTTAATATTAGTTGCTGACACACATTGTTCTCTCAGTACGGAAGAGAACGACAGTAACGTTTGTCACACAGAATTTGGTCTTTTATTTAAGCGAAACGCTTGTCAAATTTCATCATGTTGGACGTCCTGCTGCTCTTTTCCAGCATCTGTACAGGTGAGTTTGAGACTCTCAGCTCTTTTACACAGAGTTTGACATCTTCTCTTGTTTTTCCTCTGTTATCACATGATCATCAGACTCATATGGATGATATTTGTAAGTTATTATTCTGGCCTGCTTATGTCTCTTGCTCACACATAACAGCTCTATATAATGATATTTGTGTTTTCAGCTGTTGTTGTTGGAGCTTCACAGACAATTACTGGATACAGAGGAGAGAGAGTTGACATCAGATGCTCATATAAATCTGGATATGAATCATATTCAAAGTATTTTTGTAAAGGGGAGTGTTCATTGTTAAGTAAAAACGTACTCGGTTACTAACGTAACCTCGGTTCTCTCTAGAGAGGAAACGAGTACTGCGTAAGTCTTACGCTAGGGGAAAATCTCTTTTCCGCGAGATACTGAAGCCAAAAAATTATCCTTAATTTTGAAATAATGTAAAACGCGTTGCGGCAGCATGCAGACATAGGCGAGACAGCTTGCGCGCCTATTGGCTGCCCTGCGGCAACTGCAGCAGCCTATCGATAAGGCCCTATCGTGACGTCAGCACCAATGGGGGCGCTTCGCGCCCAATACGTCACGTCCCGCCGAAACGGGCGTGGCCTGGGGCTATAAATATAGCATCGAAAGGCTAGCTTACCGGTTTTTCATCGCCGGAGCGAACCGGAGCGTGCGCAGGCACGGCAAGATACGCAGTACTCGTTTCCTCTCTAGAGAGAACCGAGGTTACGTTAGTAACCGAGTACGTTCTCTTACGAGAGGTACTCTCGTACTGCGTAAGTCTTACGCTAGGGGAAACAGTGTAAAACGCCGTGCATGCTAAGATCCAGCACCAAAGTCCCAAGGGCAAGTGCCCGGGCTCATGTAGTACATGATCATAAGTGACTCACAGAGAGCCCAGGAAGAGTGGCTAGAATAGCATCATTCCTATAATGTAGCATCCTATAAGAAACAGTTATAGTGATGGTATTTTATTCAGTCAGGGCGACCCCGGCCTGGACTGATGAATATAGTGGGTCTTACACACTGCCCATAGAGCTGCGCGATCTAAAACGAGCGTTGCTCAAGCCATTTCGGTATTCTGGGCCGGACGCACTCGGGGCAGACAGTACCGATTTTTAGACTGAAAGCAGCTTAGCTTGCAGAGCGGGAACCTCTAGGTTATAAAACCTTATAAATGTAGACGGGGAGGCCCAGCCTGCCGCCATACAGATATCTTGCAAGGCAATCCCACTAGACCAAGCCCACGACGAGGCCACGCCTCTCGTGGAGTGCGCTCTGACACCTAATGGGCACTGCAAGCCCTTAGAGGTGTAAGCCAGCGCTATAGCATCGACTATCCATCTAGATAGACTCTGTTTCGACACGGCGAGTCCCTTAGAACGTCCGTAGAGTGAAACAAAGAGCTGCTCCGTCTGTCTGAAAACAGACGTGCGGGACACATAAGCCCTTAACGCCCTGACCGGGCAAAGGAAGCTGGCGTCCTTCTCCTCGTTAGAGACCGGCAGGGCAGACAGGGAAATTACCTGGGCCCTGAACGGTGTGTTGAGGGATTTAGGGACGTACCCGTGCCTCGGTTTGAGTATGACTTTCGAGTCATTTGGCCCAAACTCCATACACGTCGCGCTCACTGAGAGCGCTTGTAAGTCCCCTATGCGCTTCACTGAAGCGAGAGCCAGAAGAAACACCGTTTTGAAAGACAAGTGTTTGATATCTATTGACTGGATTGGCTCAAATGGGGCACCCTTCATGGCCTCCAAGACCGTAGAAAGGTCCCATATGGGGACTGAGGGAGGTCTGGGAGGATTTAACCTCTTAGCTCCTCTAAGGAACCGAATGACCAGATCGTTCCTTCCCAGTGACTGACCAAGCGTTGGTTTAGAAAACGCTGCTATAGCCGCCACATAGACTTTGAGCGTGGATGGGGCTCTGCCTTCATCCAGTAGCTCTTGTAGGAAGGAGAGAACCTCCGTCACTCCACAGTCGAGGGGTGAAAAGCCGCGTGCTGTGCACCAGCTGGAGAACACTGACCATTTTGAGGAATAGAGCCGTCTCGTAGAGGGAGCTCTAGCCTGCATGATCGTGTTTGACACTCCCTCTGGGAGATCAGAGGGTACCCGTTGATGGCCCACGCATGTAGGGACCAAAGCTCCGGGCGAGGATGCCAGATCGAGCCCCTGGCTTGAGAGAGGAGGTCCCTCCTCACTGGTATTGGCCATGGGGCAGCGCTCGTCAGCTGCATAAGAACTGGGAACCAAGCCTGGTTCTTCCAGAACGGAGCCACCAGTAACACTGAGCATCTGCTTTCCCTGATCCGCTCTAATACCTGAGGTAGGAGCGCGACGGGGGGAAAAGCATAGAGCGGGCAGCGGGGCCAGACGTGGGCCAGCGCATCCCTGCTCTTGGAGAAAAATTCCGGGCAGTGAGCGTTTTCTTGAGACGCAAACAGGTCTATCTTTGCTCTGCCGAATGTCTGCCACAGCAGTTGGACTGTCTGCGGATGCAGTGACCATTCTCCTGCTGGAACATTGTTCCTGGACAGTCTGTCTGGTCCCACATTCAGGTGGCCAGGCACATGCGCTGCTCTGAGCGAGCGCAAATTGTGCTGAGCCCATACCAGGAGGCGTTTCGCTAACCTGTACAGGTTTCGGGATGTGATGCCTCCCTGGCGATTTATGTAGGCTACCACTGACATGTTGTCCGAGCGGACCAAGACGTGGTGTCCTGCTATTTGGGGACGAAAGCGCCTCAGCGCGTTGTCGACTGCCATCATTTCCAGGCAGTTTATGTGCAGAAGCTTTTCCCGTTCTGACCACTGGCCGAAAAACGGTCTGCCCTCGAGCAGTGCTCCCCATCCCGAGGTGGAGGCGTCCGTGGACACCACCTTCACACTCGAGGAAGTCCCCAGGCTTACACCTGACTGGTACCAGTCGGTCGCTCTCCAGGGTATCAGTGCTGAGACGCATTTTTGATCGACCTTGAGGCGAAAGAGACCTGAAGTCCACGCTCGACGCGGTACTCGCGCTTGTAGCCAGAACTGCAGTGGGCGCATGCGAAGCAGACCCAGCTGGAGAACTGTGGATGCTGCAGCCATGAGACCGAGCATCCTTTGAAACTTCTTTAGCGGGACTATAGTGCCGCGGCGGAAGGTTTCTGTCATGCGCTGAATAGTCAATCTGCGCTGTAGCGATATTTGAGCTGTCATTGAAAGCGAGTCCAGTTCTGTGCCCAGAAAAGATATTCTCTGACTGGGAGACAGTGAACTTTTCGCCCAGTTGACTTTGAGACCCAGATTCTCGAGATGTTCGAGTAAAATGGTTCTGTGTTCTATGAGCTCTGTATGTGACTGAGCTAGAACCAGCCAATCGTCCAAGTAGTTCAAAACTCGCATTCCCCGAAGTTTCAGGGGAGCGAGGGCTGCGTCCATGCACATCGTGAATGTACGGGGTGCTAGGGACAGGCCAAACGGTAGGACTGTGTATTGATAAGCCTGGCCCTCGAAGGCGAATCTCAAAAATCGCCTGTGACGTGACGCTATTTGTATTTGGAAATACGCGTCTTTCAGATCTATTGACACAAACCAGTCCCCGTGGCGAATTTGCGCGAGGATTTTCTTGGTTGTGAGCATTCTGAACCGGCGTTTTGAAAGCGCTTCGTTCAGTTGTCTTAGATCTAGAATGGGTCTGAGACCCCCGTCTTTTTTCGGAACCAGAAAATATCTGCTGTATAGCCCCCCTTCGCTCTGAGCTTGAGATAAAGGCTCTATTGCCCCTTTGCTCAACAGTTTCGCAATTTCGGTACGAAGTACGCTTGCTACTTCCTTTTCTACCGTGGTTTCGATTCGCACCGCACAACGGCGGGGACGTCGAGCGAACTGTAGCGAATAGCCTCTTTCTATAATGTTCAGCACCCATTCTGATACACCGGGAAGCTTTGCCCACGCATTTGCATGCATAGCTAAGGGTTGAATGAGATCGGAGCTCTGGCCGTGACATAGTGGCGACCGGGGAGCTTCGGTATGCTGTATTATAGACACCGCATTTGCAGCGCTCGAGGCGGGGAGTGTGTTGATCACAGCGGGCGGTTCGCCCGCGCTCGGCTCTCTGACGGCAGGTAGCTGAGAGACGGCGAGCGTGGGGGAAACCGAGGGATTCGTCATGTCTGTGAGTGAATGTGGGCGCAGGACAGCGGGCACATTTGCACTGAAAACACCATCGACCTGAGTCGGCTGTATTTGTGTTGGTTTCGTTTTTACAGAAACCGAGAGACATGCAGCGTGTAGTGTTTGTGGGCACTGGGATGTGGGCACGCTCACTACATTCTGTGCGCAATCGACATGAGTCGATTTTATGTGCGCGAGCCCTGTGGGGCGGGCTGTGTCTGTGTGTAGGAATGGGCACTGGGCAGTGGGCATTTTTACTACACTCATAACACCGTCGGCCGTGGCCGGAATACCAGAAAATACACTCTTTACAGGATTTATCTGGGTCGCCGTGAAAACGGCGTTTGTGTACAGGCAAGCGGGTAATGTAACCGACTTGTTTACTGCAGAGTACACTGGAACAGTCGCATGTAATGGAACTGGACGAGCGAGAAGTTTTGGTGGAAACCCGGCCGCAGCGGGGCTTGAACACCGTCGTTTTCCTAAGCTGGCTAGGAAGACTTTGAGGCCTCGGGCTTCATCTCAATCTTCGGCCGAGTCCCACGCGGTGGGGGGCGGCGGCCGGCAGAGCGAGAGCGTGGTCTCTGGTCCCGGGCCTGTCGACGCTGTGAGGCGGCGGCGGGGGGCGGCGGCTGCGAGCTGCGAGCAGACGGCTGTTTAGAGAGGCCTGATGCGGAGCTAGAGCGCTTTGGCAAAAAGTGCTTCATGGCCTGCGACGTCTTTTGTACCTCGGCGAATCTGTCCGCGAAATCTTTGACGGACGATCCGAAGAGGCCAGTAGCAGAAACGGGGGCGTCGAGGAACACAGAGCGCTCCGAGTCCGGCATTTCTGAAAGCGTCAGCCAGAGGTGTCTCGCAGCAACGGTGAGAGAGGCCATGTTCCGCCCTATGGCCTGTGCAGCGGATTTTGTAGCGCGGAGAGCGAGGTCCGTAGCGCTCCTTAAATCCGCCACGTTGACTGCTTCCGTGCCTTCCTCGTCCAGCTTTCGGAGAAGGTTAGCTTGGAAGATCTGGAGAGTGGCCATAGTGTGTAGCGCTGATGCAGCCTGCCCAGCGGCGGTGTAAGCGCGACTGTGCAGGGTAGAAGTAGCGCGGCAGGCTTTTGAAGGTAGCGCCGTCTTAGTCCGCCGTCCAGCAGAGGGCGGGCAAAGATGGGCTGCTACTGCCTCCTCCACCAGAGGAAGAGCGAGGTATCCTCTGTCTTTGGCACCGTCCACCACGGAGAATGCCGCTGAAGCAGAGGAGCACAGCCTGGCTGAGAAAGGGGCGCTCCAAGACTTTGCCAGTTCTTCATGGAGCTCAGGAAGAAACGGGGCGGGTCTTGAGGGCGTAGAAACGCGGTCCCCTTGTAGGAAACAACCGTCCAGACGGTTGCGTGTAGGCTCGGCGGGCGCGGACCACTCGAGGCCGAGGCTCTCTGTGGCCTGTGTGAGCAGACGCATCAGCTCAGCTTCAATACTGGCCCGTTTTCCTGACGACTCGCGGGCAGAAGAAGGGGCGAGGTCCACAGAGCTCGCCCAATCCTCGCTGTCCGAAGCCAGGATAGAGCAGTTGTCCTCCTCGAAAACTGCCGCTTCTTCTTTGTCATCTCCGGCGGAAGCGGCGGCCAATGGCGGCCACTGTCCGGGAGTGAGAGACTCGAGTGAAGCAGACGGCGAAGCTGGCAGGCGAACCGGCGAGCTTCTCTCGGTGGGAGGCTCAGGGATCCGCTGAGCACGGCGCTTTTTACGGCGCGGCGTCACAGCGGGAAGTGCAGGCTCGTGGAAGGTTGCCATGCGAGTCCTCAGAGTCGCCATAGGCATAAGCTCGCAGTGAGGGCATCCGCCGTCGGCGAGCGCTAGAGCTGCATGTCCTTCACCCAGGCAGGAAACGCAGATGACATGGCGGTCCCCGTCGCTGAGTGGGGCTCGGCACGAGCCACAGGATGGACGAGACATCTTGAAAAAGACGCTCTGCTCTTTTAGTGAAGGAGTGTGAGTCGCGGCGGCGAACACACACTAGCAATGAAAAGGATATGACGCCGGATAGCGTAGCAGGAACGGCGGTTGAAGGCGGCGCGGCCAGCGACTCCAGGTACCGAACTGGTCCCGCTGAAATGCTTTTTCCACGGCGCGGCTTCTTCTCTCTGGATCCAGCGATGCGTGAGCTCCGCTGAAGAGATGAAAAATCGGTAAGCTAGCCTTTCGATGCTATATTTATAGCCCCAGGCCACGCCCGTTTCGGCGGGACGTGACGTATTGGGCGCGATAGGGCCTTATCGATAGGCTGCTGCAGTTGCCGCAGGGCAGCCAATAGGCGCGCAAGCTGTACCTCTCGTAAGAGAACATCATGGTTAAATCAGGATCTCCAGCTAAAGACGAGAGATTCTCTCTGACTGACGACACGACGACCAGAGTTTTCACCGTCACCATCACTGATCTGACAACAGAGGATGAAGGCCAATACTGGTGTGCTGTGGAGAGGACTTTTACTGATGACTATTCAGAGATTATGTTGCTGGTTAAACTGGGTAAGTGATTCATTTGTTAATAGCAGAAATGAACTGCATGGAAACAAGCTGAGAGTGAGAGATCAAGTCATTAATCTTGTACAACCCCAGATCCAGAAAAGTTGGATAATTTTGTAAAATGCAATACAAATGAAGAATCTGTGATTTGTTCATTCTGTTTCAACTTTATTTAACTGGCAAAAGTACAAAGGAAAGATTTATGATATTGATGTCTATTCAGAGATTGTGTTGCTGGTTAAAGAGGGAGAGATCAAGTCATCAAGAATTGAGAAATGTGATTTTTGAATCGTGTGACAATTCTCTCATGATATTTGGTGATCATGACACATCTATGCTTGCAAAGTCTGAGAAGCTCCTTTTACTCTCAATCACGATCCCTTCACCCACAGTATTATCAGTTCTCCTGTTTATTGTAGCAGAAATGTAGATGGATCAGCAGCTTCATATTATTATATAAAGGTCGATGTACTGCATAATTCATTAAATGCAGTGTTCAGAGGAGTGTTAATATATAAATCTAATATCCAAATTCAGGTCGATCTTTTATTTCCACCTTCAGATAACAAGACCACTGAGGTTTCAACAATCAGCTCATTTTCAGTCACAAGAGAATCAGAAATGAATCCATCCAGCAGCGTCACAGATCATCAGATCTCCTCAACAGGTACTTCATCTCTTTCTTCTCAACATCTCTTCAGCCTTTAATATGCTTTATCTCTGGTTATTTCTTCACCGGACACAGGTACACATCTCTCCACATCTCACCGTACGTCTCTCTTCCCATCGCAACAGGAGGTCAAAGGTCTGACAGACGGTTGTCATGGCGACATGACTTTCAATAAGCCTCATATACATCTCATTTCATGCATTAGTCTTTGATTTAGTCACCAATTTTTTTTTTTATTCTCTGATATTGTGATTCTTCTTGCTGTTCAAGTACAAAGAAAAGATTTCCCATGTTTTGGTCACACTTCATATTAGGGTCCAATTGTCACTATAACTATGACTTGGTAGTGCGTTAAAGTGACTTTACTGGATTTCTTTGGCACAACAAGAAACAGAGTGATTAAAACAGAGATTGAATGAAAGATTGTCTGTATTTTAAATGAACTTCAGTGTCAGTGTTTTAAGTTGATCTTTCCTGTGACCCTTCAGATAAAAACACCACTGAAGTTTCAACCATCAGCCCTTCTTCAAAAACACCGTCATCTTTCAGTCCAACAGAACTGAATCCACAGTCGCTCTTTATGACTCTTATTTCTTGAATATTGTGCTTCTAAATGTACTTGAAGTCATTTATATATATATTAGATGATTCCTTCCGGTTATTAAAATGTACAAATTGCTTTGGATAAGAGTGTCTTTAGAATGAACATTAAAGTATTTTTAGTTGAGAGTAATCAGTGTTATGAAAAAAAGAATATACAACTTCTGTTCATATTCACATGATGTGAATGGTTTGTGTGTGAATGTAGAGCTTTAGAGTTTATATGTGTTCATGTTCTCACTGCATGAGCGACACATTCACAGTCACTGGTGTTTCTCTCTGTCAGCGACTCATCAAACAGAAACTGAAACAACAAGAACAACAACAGGAATTACTACAGTTCAACTCTATCAGACAAACACTAGTAAGCACACAAACTACACTACCCACAATGCAACTCTCTGATCACAAAGAATAAGCTCATTTTGGAGAAAGGAAATTGCTTTGAACATTTGTAGAGGCACGTACTCGTGTGGTTAACTTGCTTTGACATCAACCACAGACAGAAGCGTTTCCTTCTGAAGAGTTGAGGTTTACCATTGCAGTTTCACGTTGGTTGCACAATATTATATGTAAGGAATAATTGACGACAGGCCGTTGAATTATTAGAAAAATAATGCACACCCGAGGTGGTAATGCGGTCACGACGCGAAGCGGAGTGGCCGTTACACCTCGGGTGTGCATTATTTTTCTAATAATTCAACGGCCTGAAGTCAATTATTCCGCTTATACTACAGTTACCACACCTCGAAACATTGTTCAGATTATGTATTTCAAGACGTTTGTAAAGTTTTTGTCATTAAAACGCTCTTGTATGTAGGACTAATTTCTTACGCATCTAATCCCATGCCTCCGTTGCTAATTCCAAAACGTCATTTCAGAGTTAGTAACGGAGGTTTGAGCCGCTGATAGCAGACTAATGCTGGAGACACACGACTAGCTGACACATTCTCTGACTGGTTTCATCGACATGATCGACTGCAGCAGATTTTAACCCTTAATTACTGTTAAAAAAGGACAAGGTCATTTTGACCCCAAACTTTTAAAGAGCAATTGCATAAGGAAATATAATTTTTTTATATGGAAAACTATATATCTTTTTTTTTATTTACTTCTAAACTATCCATTTATGCTGTGTTTTTGTGGAAATTTTGAAGTTTTTTACCTATTTACTGCACAAATACATAACTAGGCCATAAATTGGCTCATGAAAAATGATTTTTAAAAGAAAAAATCACTTAAATGATGATCATAATTAAATATAAATCGTTTCTGGACATTGCTCTATGTGTTAGGGATAGAACACTGCCATCTAAAGGTTAGTTGAAAAACTTTATTTCTTATAGGAAAGGAATTAAAGTGCAATGGCCAAAGATATCCAATAGAGGGCCATAGAGAATCATTCATTCAACAAGCTTGTTCCATGTTGCATATGTGACGTGTGTGTTTGTGTGTGTTTGTGTGTGTGTGTATGAGATAGAAAGTTCGTTCCACTTTGGGTTTATGCTCTAGGACCAGACCTTGATTTAAATATAAAATTTTTTTAGATTTATGCCAGTTTTGTTTATTTTATTTGCCAATTTCTAAAAAAATACTCTCTGTTGCAGTGACATACATGTGTGTGTTTGTGTGTGTGTGTTTGTGTGTGTGTGTGTATGAGATAGAAAGTTCGTTCCACTTTGGGTTTATGCTCTAGGACCAGACCTTGATTTAAATGTAAATTTTTTTAGATTTATGCCAGTTTTGTTTATTTTATTTGCCAATTTCTATAAAAATACTCTCTGTTGCAGTGACATACATGTGTGTGTTTGTGTGTGTTTGTGTGTGTGTGTGTGTGTGTGTGTGTGTGTGAGATAGAAAGTTCGTTCCACTTTGGGTTTATGCTCTAGGACCAGACCTTGATTTAGATGTAATTTTTTTAGATTTATGCCAGTTTTGTTTATTTTATTTGCCAATTTCTATAAAAATACTCTCTGTTGCAGTGACATACATGTGTGTGTTTGTGTGTGTTTGTGTGTGTGTGTGTGTGTATGAGATAGAAAGTTCGTTCCACTTTGGGTTTATGCTCTAGGACCAGACCTTGATTTAAATGTAATTTCTTTTAGATTTATGCCAGTTTTGTTTATTTTATTTGCCAATTTCTGTAAAAATGCTCTCTGTTGCAAACACATACATTTGTGTGTTTGTTTATGTGTTTGTGTGTGTGTGTGTGTGTGTGTGTGAATGAGATAGAAAGTTCGCTCTACTTTTTATTTATGCTCTAGGACCAGACCTTGGTTTCTATGTAGAAATTTTCAGATTTATAATGGATTTACTTTTATTTTTTTGACAAATAAAAATAAAAAAAGTCATTTTTTTCATTTTCCCATTCATTTTCAATGTGGGGTCATTTTGACCCCAAACACCTTAAAAGGTAAAAAAAAATGTACACACCTTTAGAACAACCAAATCAAGCCCAGTTTAGATAGATTATTTAGGAAAAGTTCCAGAGTTTCATGCCCCTGAGATGAAGTTAACACTTTTAAAAAATGAAGGAAAAATCCATTGGGGTCAGTATGACCCCAAACACTAATTAAAGGAACACCGACTTTGAACACAGACTGAACGCGCTGAACACGCGCGGGCATGATCAGTCATAAGTATCAAATTACATTCATAACCGGCCTTAAAGTGTGTTCCCGGCTTTATGCAGTTATTAATGCAGTTATTAGAGAGAGATGTTGCAATAATGAGACAGAAAAGCATGTGTGTCAATATTATTATTTATTCATTAATTCAATTCGTTTTAATTAATTCGTTAATTCTTTTTTTTTTCTATTATTGACAGATGACAGTAGACTAGCAAAATAAATGAAACCCAAAGCCCTTTTAACAAGTAGGCAAATAATTATTTATTTGTTAAATTGGCTGCAATAAAAATCCGTGCTGCAGGACTATCCATTTATTTAGCCTATATTCGGGTTAATTTTCTATTGATTATAGATAGGACTTTATAGTTTATTTATTCAAATTAAACTGCATGTTTCTATTGATTGTGAAGCTAGACATTGAAAATTGCAGATCAAGCGCATGGGGCGAAATGCTTTTTCTTGTTATGAATTGTATCCTATTTTCCGTTATTACAGTTGACTACGCGAAGTGATATGGAACTGTAATGCGGTCGAGACCTGCCTGGAACTACTTTAGCCGTGCGTTTACCTGAAAATAATGCACACCTTAGAACGTTCGTCAACCAATCAGATTCAAGCATTCAACGGCCCTGTAGTATAAAGACTATTATTCACTAAACAGTGTAATCAGCATCAGCATTGTGTTGTTGTGTTGTACATCTGTACATTGTGTTGTTCAGATCTGGCTTCTGTTGCTGGCGGTCTGGGTTCGGTTCTGCTGGTTCTGACTCTGTGTTCTGGAACCTTCATCATCCTGAAGAAGAGGAAGAGGAAATCTGGGACAGGTAACAGTTTGTTTGTGATTATTAGTGTTATTATTTAGTTCTATTTTAGTGTGTAAATTGACTTACTCTCTATTTTCATTCAGCTTTATTTCAGCAAAACATGCAGCACAATACAGAGGTGAGTGTTCAAATCTTTACCTGTAGAAGATCAGACATGTTAAATGATCAACAAAAAGATGATAATCTATGTTAACTAGTAAATTATGGATGTATGTGTTGTTTTTCAGACTGACCGCATATATGAAGAGATTCCAAACAGTGATGTCGCCACGGTAAAATCTTCATCCAATCAGACGCCTGCATCTTCATCCAATCAGACGCCTGCATCACACCTCAACAACTGCACAAATGTATGTCCTGTTTACGCCACAGTAACCAGTCGCCGGCCTGATTCAAACCCCAGTCACACCCACTCTACCAATCAGGTGACAGATACAGCCGGTGATTATTATGCCAAAATAAAGTCTCCTAAAGCAACACAGGACAGCGGGACAGAACTGATCTACGTAACAGCAACACATCGACAAAACATCTCAATAAACGAGGGTCCGATATATTCAGTGATCAACCATAAATGAAAAAGACTGTCCACAGACATTGTCATGAATCAAGCCTCTGTGGTTCCTCCTACTCGCCTCCAGAGGGCTCCCTCTCCCCAATATTGACATTATCCATTTAAACTCCATTCCCCATGACCCGTGTCTGGTACTGGTTATCTGCACACATGCCGCTCATCATCTGGACTATTTATTCAGTCTCTCTCCACTCCATCATTGTGAAGTCTTGTTCTGCCCTGGCTGACGTTTCTGAGCGTTTTCCCTGTTTCCATTGTTTCCTCGTTATTGACCCTGGACTGTTTTCACCGGATCGACCATTTGCTTATTGCCTTTGTGACTCTGCTTTGTTTGCCTGGATACTCGCTACTCTGTTCGCTGTCTGCCCTGAAACTCTGCCTTTGCATTATTAATAACAGTAACATACTGTAAAGATTACATTGAAGAACTGTACATTCACAGCTGCTCTTGTTTTGCTGCTTTTACAGGTGTGCTGTATAATTGTAGTTTATGATTTACAGTACTCTTGTACATTCACAGGCTTTACAACCAAAAGTGCCAGTAAGTTGCTGAACATTTTACAGCAATTTTTTACCGTGTCCGTTTGTGTTCAGCCTTGTATATCTCTTTTGCTGGTGTTTGATCCCTGCCTGTTTGTTCTACGTTTACTGCTGATAATATATATATATTTTACTGTTATCAGTTTATAAAGTGTATATACTAACCAGAAATGTTACTAATAACTAAAAAAAATTATGTAAATAAAATGTAAAAATGACACAAAATGCAATATTCTTTGGTACACCTCATCTACAGTTCAATAAAGCTATTAAAAATGTAAAATACAGCAGCAAGCAGCGATTATGAGGCAATTCACTCAAGAGGCAACATTAATAAAGCAGAGAATCAGAGCAATGATGAAGTTTAAGTGCAAAAGCCAGTAGCTTTGACAAGATATTGTATAAAACACTACACAGCTCTTTATATCTTCTCAGGCTCCTTCAGGACATGATCACACACACCAAGTTTCATAATAATATCCTATTGAGTTCATAAAATACATTATATTACTACAAAATAGTAAATGGCCAACATGGGAAAGTTGGGTGTCATTCAGCTTGATATTAAACTATTGAAGGTCAAACTATTTATAGGCTAAAATATCAATTTTCCATTATCCGCCAACACTAGGTGGCGCTGTGCTGAAACTCCTCACGTTCCCTCAGGGTAAGAGGGCTATAGAGGTGCAGGTTTGACATCAGTTTGTAGGACAAATCTTGGAAGCGAGTTGCATTTTAGCACTTCTGGTTTCATCGTCCCGAAGTCAATGGGTTTATGAAATGGGTTTTGGTTAAATGGCTGAAATAAGGTCTGTGGTGAACACAAGCTCAAGACACGCTTTATTCTACGACATAAAATACATTAGTATTTCCCCACTCGTGATTTATTGAAGCTGTTACATGTGTTGAAAAAGGCGGTTGCTAACAAGTGTCTAAATGTGACGACAGAGTCAGTCGAGGAGATTAAACGTCATCAGCCGAACATGTAAACTTAGTGCGCTTTTACAGCATCGATATGCTTATAATTGAGATTTTATAAACTATTCTAAATCAAATCTTCAGGGAAAATGTTTCTAGATCAAAACTGAAAGAGTTTTCTGAAGTTTAGTGATGGTGACGTTGAAGTCATGTGACCATGATGTAGTTCGTTTATAGTCTACCTTTAGCTTTTCACTTCTGGCGACTGCATTTAGGCTTCAATATTCATAAAAAGTTGTGTTCATCTGAAACATGTGTGTATCATGAACTTTTGTTGATCATAGAGCTTGTTTTTTGCAATAATCCAGAAGCCTATGGGAAAATCCTATTGTGTTTTTGTGGAGGGAATCAGTGTGATGTGAACTGCCGGCTGCACTACAAGTGTAAGACTCTTCTTTCTTATGACGATGAACACAAGAAGAGAACTGATACTTGAGAAGTTGTTATATATTTTATTTTGATCTCATCATTAATATTTAATACTGTATGTCCTAGAATAGTTGTTCACTGGAACGCTGTGTGAAACACTCATATTTAACACACTGTGTAAATGTCACAGATCCTCATCCCCTCTTATAATGAAGTGGATCATCTCTTCCTCACAGAGTAAAACACTGCTTATATATTTAATAAAGTTTGGTGAATCATCACTGATGTCCTGTAGAGCTGGATGTGGTTAGAGAGACAAAGAAAGGGGAAGGAAATATATATTTCAGTTGCTGACGCACATTGTTCTCTCAGTACGGAAGAGAACAACAGTAACGTTTGTCACACAGAATTTGGTCTTTTATTTAAGCGAAACGCTTGTCAAATTTCATCATGTTGGACGTCCTGCTGCTCTTTTCCAGCATCTGTACAGGTGAGTTTGAGACTCTCAGCTCTTTTACACAGAGTTTGACATCTTCTCTTGTTTTTCCTCTGTTATCACATGATCATCAGACTCATATGGATGATATTTGTAAGTTATTATTCTGGCCTGCTTATGTCTCTTGCTCACACATAACAGCTCTATATAATGATATTTGTGTTTTCAGCTGTTGTTGTTGGAGCTCCAGAGAGAATTACTGGATACAGAGGAGAGAGAGTTGAGATCAGATGCTCATATGAATCTGGATATGAATCAAATTCAAAGTATTTTTGTAAAGGGGAGTGTAACTATGGAAATAAAAACATCATGGTTGAATCAGGATCTCCAGCTAAAGACGAGAGATTCTCTCTGACTGACGACACGACTGCCAGAGTTTTCACCGTCACCATCACTGATCTGAGAACAGAGGATGAAGGCCAATACTGGTGTGCTGTGGAGAGGGCTTATACTACTGATGTCTATTCAGAGATTGTGTTGCTGGTTAAACTGAGTAAGTGATTACATTTGTTAATAGCAGAAATGAACTGCATGGAAACAAGCTGAGAGTGAGAGATCAAGTCATTAATCTTGTACAACCCCAGATCCAGAAAAGTTGGATAATTTTGTAAAATGCAACACAAATGAAGAATCTGTGATTTGTTAATTCTGTTTCAACTTTATTTTACTGACAAAAGTACAAAGAAAAGATTTCCCATGTTTTGGTCACACTTTATATTAGGGTCCAATTGTCACTATAACTATGACTTGGTAGTGCGTTAAAGTGACTTTACTGGATTTCTTTGGCACAACAAGAAACAGAGTGATTAAAACAGAGATTGAATGAAAGATTGTATGTATTTTAAATGAACTTCAGTGTCAGTGTTTTAAGTTGATCTTTCCTGTGACCCTTCAGATAAAAACACCCCTGAAGTTTCAACCATCAGCCCTTCTTCAAAAACACCGTCATCTTTCAGTCCAACAGAACTGAATCCACAATCAGGTCAGTTCCTCTGTCTGTCGCTCTTTATGACTCTTATTTCTTCAATATTGTGCTTCTAAATGTACTTGAATTCATTTATATATATTAGATGATTCCTTTGAGATTAAATGTGTTAAAGTTGTTGAAGACTGAAGGTTCAGTCCTCAGATGTTTGCTCCCGGTTATTAAAAATGCACAAATTGCTTTGGATAAGAGTGTCTTTAGAATTAACATTAAAATATTTTCAGTTGAAAGTAATCAGTGTAAATCAATAAACGTTTGTTCATATTCACATGATGTGAATGGTTTGTGTGTGAATGTAGAGCTTTAGAGTTTATATGTGTTCATGTTCTCACTGCATGAGCGACACATTCACAGTCACTGGTGTTTCTCTCTGTCAGCGACTCATCAAACAGAAACTGAAACAACAAGAACAACAACAGGAATTACTACAGTTCAACTCTATCAGACAAACACTTGTAAGAACACAAACTACACTACCCATAATGCAACTCTCTGATCACATGATCACTCTTTGAAAGGAAATTGCTTTGAACATTCCTTCTGAAGAGTTGAGGTTTACCATTGCAGTTTCATTTCAGTTACACAATATAATATTATATTGTACTATAATACAAATTATTTATATAAATGATAAGAATGTTATTGTTCACTTAACAGTAATATCAGAATCAGCATTGTGTTTTATATAATATAATACGTACAGATCTGGCTTCTGTTGCTGGCGGTCTGGGTTCGGTTCTGCTGGTTCTGACTCTGTGTTCTGGAACCTTCATCATCCTGAAGAAGAGGAAGAGGAAATCTGGGACAGGTAACAGTTTGTTTGTGATTATTAGTGTTATTATTTAGTTCTATTTTAGTGTGTAAATTGACTGACTCTCTATTTTCATGCAGCTTTATTTCAGCAAAACATGCAGCACAATACAGAGGTGAGTGTTCAAATCTTTACCTGTAGAAGATCAGACATACATGTTAAATGATTGTTTATTGATCAACAGAGAGAAGTATCTACATAAACTATTCAATTATTGATGTATGTGTTGCTTTTCAGACTGAACGCATGTATAAGGAGATTCCAAACACAGACGTCACCGTGGTAACATCTTCATCCAATCAGACGCCTGCATCACACCACAACAACTGTACAGAAGTCTCTACTCTTTACGCCACAGTAACCAATCGCCAGCCTGATTCAAACCCCAGTCACACCCACTCGACCAATCAGGTGACAGATACAGCCGGTGATTATTATGCCAATATAAAGTCTCCTAAAGCAACACAGGACAGCGGGACAGAACTGATCTACGTAACAGCAACATATCCACAAAACATCTCAACACATCCACAAAACATCACAACAAACGAGGGACCGATATATTCAGTGATCAACCATAAATGAAAAAGACTCTCAAAAATGTTTTAATTATTCAATCTTTTGTCACACTTTTCTGTACAAAACAGTTTATAAAGTGTATAATGTATAAATAAAGTTCATAGTCATCTTACTAACAAGATAAGCTGAATTCTTTTGTGATTATTTGTTAAAAAAAAAAAGTTAGGGTTAGGTTTAGGACACCTCATCTACAGTTAAAGCTAATAAAACCAGCAGGGGTTAATGGGGTTAATATGACATCTACCAGCAGGGGTTAATGGGATTAATATGACATCTACCAGCAGGGGTTAATGGAGTTAATATGACAACTACCAGCAGGGGTTAATGGGTTAATATGACATCTACCAGCAGGGGTTAATGGAGTTAATATGACATCTACCAGCAGGGGTTAATGGAGTTAATATGACATCTACCAGCAGGGGTTAATGGGGTTAACATGACATCTACCAGCAGGGGTTAATAGAGTTAATATGACATCTACCAGCAGGGGTTAATGGAGTTAATATGACATCTACCAGCAGGGGTTAATGGAGTTAATATGACATCTACCAGCAGGGGTTAATATGGCATCTACCAGCAGGGGTTAATGGAGTTAATATGACATCTACCAGCAGGGGTTAATGGGTTAATATGACATCTATCAGCAGAGGTTAATGGGTTTAATATGACATCTACCAGCAGGGGTTAATGGGTTAATATGACATCTACCAGCAGGGGTTAATGGAGTTAATATGACATCTACCAGCAGGGGTTAATGGGTTCTTGCTACTAAACCTCAACAACTTTTCAAGAACAGTATATTTGATTAGATTTTGATTGAGAATTTAAAGGGGTGGTAAAATGTCCTTTGCACAAGATGTAAAATAAGTATTTGATGTCCCCAGAGTGTGTATGTGAAGTTTTAGCTCAAAATACCCCACAGATATTTTTATATAGCATGTTAAAATTGCCACTTTTTGAGGGTGAGCAAAAACGCACCCTTTTTGTGTCTGTCCCTTTAAATGCAAATGAGCTGATGCTCCCAGCACAGGGGGTGGAGCTTTGATTACCTCCCCACACAGACATGCACTGAAAATTTCAAAAACTTGTAGCCTTTTATGTTCAAACCGGAGTCAGACAATAGCTACGTTTACATGGACACCTTTTGGTTCAATCGGAATGAAATCAATACGATTGATGAATCCGAACACGGTGTTTACATGAACGATAAATAAAGTAATCGGGTTGATGTGCGTGTTTATATGTCACGAGTTTCAAATCGGAATTGATTTTTTTGACATGCGCACACTGCACAAATATACAGAGTTTCCCGCTGTTCGCGCATTACTTTCTCCTCTATTGGTTCTTTATTTGTTTTAAACAGCAGATGTAATATTAATCCGCCTCTGGTCATGATTTGGAGACAATGAGCACATTAACCATTTTGCTGTGCTGCTTATATATTTATCACGCAGTAAAAATGCCCCTCCCCGCGTCCAAAACCAGTCGTCTGTGGATGAGAATCCAAAACAAGGACTGGTGGGACGTTGTCCTGCTTCACTTCACAGATGCTGAGTGAAATGAGAATTTTAGAATGACGGGACACTTATTTATATGACACTTTTTTCAACAGGAAGAACAGCTCGTTCCGCGCGTCATACGTCATTACGCTATTTATCGTCATCGCACATGCGCAGTCCTTTCAGTTTAGGTTTTCAATCCGATCAAGTGTTTACATGTTCTCTCGATCGGATTACAAAAGGAATAAACCACCCCTTTCAATCCGATCGAAATTTCATTCGGATCGAGCTCAATTGGATTGATTAAGGTTTACATGAAGGTATTTTAGTCTGATTGAGCCGTCTAGCCCTAGCCCTAACCCTAACCCTAGTCTGATTATAAGTGTCCATGTAAACGCAGCTAATGATGGAAACACTCAAGAAGAAGTGACAATATGTAGACAACATTTTTGAATGGTTAGTTGATGAATTTATGTAGCTTATGTGTAGTTATCTTCTAGTCATATATTAGCATATTCTGTCTTGATAATCTATAAATCATGTTCCGAGGGGGCGGTGTTTATGTAAATTCTAGGGTTGGTGATGTCACTAACCCTGGAGGAATGTGGTGTAGTCCCTGCCAGCCGTTTGTTGTAGTCCTTAAAAAGCAATTTCTTTAAAAGCAAATATCTCCCTTTGCTTTGAACTTTGAGCGTTGTAACTTTGCATATGTTGTTTATGCTCAAAACAGCAACATTACACACTAACTAAAGTTAGAAAAGTGAAATCATAATCAACCGTCCCTTTAAATGACTTATAATTGTGTTGTAAGATTAGTGGAGATGCTGTACATGTAATAGATTTACACCAAAAGCTTTTTTTCTAAAATACAATTACACACCTAAAAGAATGGAAAGGTCAGTGTGTCTTTCATACATGCACTTAGTCTGTCGTATCAGTCATTATGAAGACTTCAGCAGGATAACGTTAGACTGCATCACTTTGCCATGATCTAGTTTGATTCTGTCGCCTCAGTCATGCAATAAAGATGTATTTAAGTGGAATATTGGTTCATTTTCTCATGTTGTCCATCAGAGGTCAGTGTGGAGGGAATCAGTTGCTTTATTTTCTCAAGACTTTTCTTCAGACACAAAGGAATATGTTTATTTCCACATTTTGAATGTGGTGCAGCCAATGAAAACCATAGGCAGGCATTATGCAAATGTGTTACTGTGTTACGTATGCGTGTCACAGAAGTGAGACTGGAGTTACTGGCGACTCGTTTAGGAGCTTCAGAGGCGATTCTTTCTTTTGGGAGACAGTAACTTATTTATCGTGCACTTTCGACTTCAGATCTTTGCAGAGCGTTTACATTCACTTAACTAGGAATATTCCAACAAGCATAATAGAGGCACTTTAACTAACTAATTAACTGAAGTTTCCTGCAACTGTAGATCAAAGACACTGGACGTCACTGTAATCCAGAGAACAAGGACACAGAAACAACAGTGGTTTACATCAGCTGTGTTTCCTCAACCAACACCACAACACAAATGAGCTCATTTTAACTAATAAGCCTATTATATAATAAACGTTCATAAACATATTAAGAACCACGAGAAATCTTAAACCTTCTCATCATTTCCATTGTTGTACTGAAATTGGGTCCTCACCAATCTCGCTTCGTCTTTTCTATTCATAATTCAGAAAGACCAGATTCATTATGACTTGGGGGCTGTTTACACCTGGCCACTTCATGCGTTTTCTCAGATCGGATAGCTATCTGATCGTGAAAAGACCAGGTGTAAATGCCCTCCGAAACGCATTCGAGACGGATTTGAATCCGATCGCTCAAACCACTTCAGGAGGAGATCTGAGACGCATTCCAGACGAAACTGGACAAGTGTAAATGCATATGGTTGTTGAAACCACATATGTAAATTGTACTCCTCCCAAAAATGCTAAAAAAATTAACGTGTGAGAGTGTGTTATAGGCTATATGTAATGTTATAGCCAGATATGACGACGCTATGGAACACGCATCACCGCAGATGAGAAGCTGAGCATCTATTCATTAAACCAACGTGCAAACTATCGCAAATCAAAGTGAAAGTGAGACGCTTAACACACAGTCATCATCATTAAAAGTAGAGAAACAAAATGATCTTAACAGGGCTGTTGCCGCTCTCTCTTATTGCTGTCTTTGATTTAGAAATTTTAGCTGATGATCAGTAAAATGCACATATATGTTGCTTTCGGTGACGTGCACTCCATTAAATCTGCATATAGCGCGAGAATTGAAGATCGGATTTAAATCCGTTTCGCAAAAACACATTTATGTGACCAGGTGTAAATGGAATCGTTTTGATAAATCAGATAGCTGTCCGATCTGAGAAAACACATGAAGTGGCCAGGTGTAAACAACCCCTTGATTATGGTCTTGTAAAATGTAATTATCAGTCCTGTAGAAGTGTTATATTTTATCCTGATATGTTTACAGCTGACATACAGAAATATGGATCATAGAAATAAGCTAAATGTATTCAATGTTTAAAGCTGAATCTTCATGTGATGTTTATATTCTTTAGTGTAATGGACACATTTCACCATGTTATTCTGAATTACAAGTAAGAATACATTTTGTCATGATTCTGCCTTCGTGTCCCAGATCTTCTCTTGTCTTGAGGCAGGATCATGACAGACTCATGTTTTATGTGTAAGCACATGGCCATTTGTTTGGGCTGTGTGCTTGCCTTGTCTTGTCACCTAACCCCTCCCCCTTGTTATCTCATCTTGTAATTATTATATCATCGCTTACACCTGTGTTCCTGATTAGTTTGCTCCCTATTGAATCCCCTCATGTTTTCTGTCCTGTGTCGGTACATTGTCAAACATTGCGTGTTAAACTCTGTGACAGTCCTGTGAGTACTTTGTATGAATCCTGTTTAATGAGAATTGTGAGTTTTTGTTGCTGTTAGTTTCCTGTCAAGTCAGTATCTAGTCTTCGTTTATTATCTTGTCTTAGTCAAAGGTGTACTCTCCTCCAGTCCTGTTTTGCCCCCTCGTTGGTTTTGTTGTCGTAATAAACCTTGAGTGTCTGCATATCGTCTGCGTTTGGGTTCCTTCAACCTCATGATGCATTTAGTTTCATTATTATTTTGTATGTCTATATCAGAGATGGGACCAAGTCACACATGTGCAAGTCTCAAGTAAGTCTCAAGTCTTAACCTTCAAGTCTCAAGTAAGTCCCAAGTATTTTTTTCTTGGGCAAGTCAAGTCAAGTCACAGGCTATGTTAAGTCAAGTCAAGTCCTGTAGTAGGTCAAGTCCAAGTCAAGTCACCTTATTATTGTAATTTTACCTGCATAATCTGATCTTAATAAAGTGAAAAGACAAGATATAAGTAGCCTAACTGTCAGTAAATTACAATAATTTGGATTTGCATTGTAAATACTCATGTTCAGTAAAATACATCATGGAATCAAACAAAATTGTAACTTCATAAAATTATGAAGTATGAACACTGCCAACAGTGTTTTAAATTGTCAACATTGAGTCCATAAAACAAATAACAGCTTAACATCCAACAGACTCCTCTCTGAACACCTCCCTCTCTCTCTCTCTCAAACACAGTTTACGTACAACATTAAACTTTGTTACATTTCTCCTCTCTCTCTCACACACACACACACACACACACACACACACACACACACACACACACACACACACACACACACACACACTCACTCACTCACTCATATTCTCTCTCTCTCTCTCTCACACACACACGCATTTTTTTTTTTTACGCGAGCCTACAGAGACGCGTTTTTTTGACCGCTTGCTTATGGGTCGGGCAGCTAGCGGATCGTTAGGAAAGATTAGATGAATGTGATCATTTATATTTGGGCCTTTTTTGGGCCTGAAATCGCTGATAAAACCTTAACGGCTACTTTAGCTATTATTACATTAGCTAAGTAACTACCAACTAACCAGATAACATTAACAAATTGACAAGCACTTACTGGGCAGAATGGCTGTTAATGTTGCATGTCTTGCAAAGCGCTGTTCGTCTTTTGCCATCTTGTGAATAATTCTTGAAGCCGAAAGCGATGACCCTCGGTACCCCTCCGGCTGACATGTTGATGTGATATCTGATCTAAGTGGGCGTGGTGTGCGTAAGGTACGAGAGGGCATGACTGATGATAGTTTCATGATCCAGTCATGACAACGCTATTCTCAGCCTGCGCTCCAGCTGGGTAATCAACTTGATTTTTTAAAATTATTTATATATTTTATATTCAAATTGAAAACATGATGTGATTAACACTCAAGTAAGTCATTCAAGTCATCATGTCTCAAGTCAAGTCCCGAGTCTTTAACTTCCAAGTCCGAGTCAAGTCTCAAGTATTTTATTTTTTGTCAAGTCAAGTCACAAGTCATAAAAATAGCGACTCGAGTCCAAGTCACCAAGTCACAAGTCCCCATGTCTGGTTATTAATGTGTATATGGATTTGTCTGGTTAGTTTCATCTGTTCGCTCCTGCTGGTTGATGTTGTAACTACAATAATCTGCAGCCAAAGAGCGTACTTCTCCATTCATGACCATTTAAAGAAGCTGCATATTCTGATAAATCACTGAAAACAACGTATAAATGCCACAGATTTTTGGAGGATCTTTAAAACAACTGCTATTGAGAAGCTTTAACTAAAGAATAACTTTATCATTATAATACTAGGAGGCCTTTAGCTTCAGTTAATCATGTGATGTTTGTGGCATTACTGGGCAAACAGGAAGTGAAACTACAGCCACAGGAAGAGCTTTGAGGCTTCAGCTAAACACACTACATTTCCCACAATGCAACTCTTCTCAGAGCTTATATGATGGAGAAACAGTGTTTGGCAACAATTGTTTCCTTAATGTTTTACTTTTTTTTTTTCATAAGTGCTTAACATGTAATTAACATGTTTTGAAATTGGTGTATAAGAAAACAAAAAGTATGCTTGTGACTATTATGATTATTCTTTTATGGTTATTTTGCAGGATTAATCCTTTCAAATATATTATTCTTGTATTAATTAATTTATGAATAATCTATTGTGTCTATTGTATCTTTTGATGTAATATACTCATATATATCCTATTCCGCTTTGACAGAGTACATGTCTACATTCTGCTGTCACTTCTCTAAAAAGTGAGACATGTTCCCCTGCAAAGTCTGGTATCCGGTGTAATATTAGCTGTCGCATGAGTTTAGCAGAAAGCCCAGACATTATGAAAATACTTATTTGGCTCTTCCTGATCTGATCTGAACTTTGGTATACATATTAGCAAAGCTCATGCATTGCTCTGCTCTTGCATCTTAAAGACAGAACAGAAACAGGATGTGGTTGATGAATTCACAATTAATTTCCTGGTCAAAACTGAGAGGCGTTTTCACATCTAATGCCACATGGAAACACAGACACAGAGTCAGTGAACAGTATGAGTTTGACTCAACACGTGAGACGAGAAACAAGCGTATTATTTTACTCTCCACATATAGATGAGAGCAGTGTTATTGCTGTTTGAGTTTCAGAGAGTCGTGTGAGGAACTACTGAGAGTTTCAGACTGATTTTCTGAACTGAACTGAAGAAGAAATGAAGTTTCCACTGATAGTTTGTGTGTTTCTGCTGACGGGTAAGAGCTGAAGATCTCTACTAAAAGTGTTTATTATCTAATATTATGGTGTATGTATCAGTGTACATGAGTAAAGCTGTGTGTGTGTGTAGTGAGCAGTTCACTGTCTGTGGACATTACAGTGAGAGGAACAGAGGGAGAACGAGTGATCATTACGTGCCCTTATCCAGGAGGATATAAAGATTTTTTCAAATACTTCTACAGAGGACTTTCCAAAAAGAGGGATCTTATACTACAAACTGATAGAAAAAAGTCCTCAGTGTTCAATGGCAGATTCTCACTGAAGGATAATCCTCAGACCAGATCATTTACAGTGACCATCAGTAACCTGAAGATGGAAGATGCTGGACCGTACGGATGTAGAGCTGGATATCAACACTACACACTAATCCAGCTAAATGTGATCAGAGGTGCCTGATATTCATTATTAAACAACAATCTGCTTCATACTTCATGTTTATGCTTCATGCTGTGGTTAATGATTGTGTTATTGATATATTTGTTTAATTTGAATGGCTTGACGTCTCTTCTTCATTTCTCAGCTCCAGAGACAACGACACGTGTCCAGATCTCAACATCCAGCATTAGTCCGTATACAAACAGCAGCACTGAACACACCAGGGGCCAGTACCATGAAGGTAGCTGAACACACTCGAGGTTACAGGATTAGTTTTGAGTTGACAAAACCAAACCGATGCAATCAGGCTTTATTGGTACCATGATGCAGCTCATCAACTTTCTCTGTCAACTCAGGCTTTGATCCTTAAGCTATGATTACTCCACGCGCGCGTGCACATAAAAGAGTGACGTCGACACTGAACAACCAATCGCGGGTAGAGCGAGAGCGATATATTTTTCCGCGGAGGAGCAAGAGATAATCATTCAGAATTACGATGAATTTAAATATGTATTTCAAGCTCGAAAAATACGGTCTCTGCTGTCAAAGCAAGAGAAGACTGTTGGAGAAAGATTGCTGATTGTTAATGTGTAAGTTAAACAAATACGTTCTATATTTATGTAAAATTATGTATGTATGTGTAGCCTATATGTGTAATATAGCCTATAGCCTATTTTTATAATATATAAAAAATGATACATGCACATTTTTTATATATTATAAAAATAGGCTATAGGCTATATTACACATAGGCTACACATACATATATACATAATTTTACATATTTGTACTACTAAGAAAGCTAGGGAATCCTATCATAAGATTAACAGAATAATAATAAAGATTTAAAATAATTCTTAACATGTATTATATTGTATAGTACATTTGTGCAATTTGCTTTAAAAAAAAAAAAAAAAAAAAATGTGTTCATGTGATGTCACCCTATCAATATATCTTACCGGCAATTTTATAAAAGCCCTCTTTTATGGACATGGCCGATAAATGTCCGGGAAACACTATTAATGAAACTATTCATGTACTCCTGCAGAGCGAGGACCACCTTACGAATGGTTCGACAAACCGTGATTTCCCCTAGCTTCTGTGCGTCACCCACCGTACAAGTATGTACCACTTGCAAAAAAAACGCAACGCAATACCATTTGCGGTACAGTAAGTGGGATGCTTAATTGATAATTGATTGTGTATATATATATATATATATATATATATATATATATATATTGCAGCGTTTATACGCCCACGTATAAATATAATTAATTATTATTCATAACGGATTATGATCAATAATTAATATTTTAATTATTTTTAATTATTTTCATAATTTACTGTAGCAGAATCAATAGTATGATCATTTTATCAGTTCATCCAATGAACAGAAAGCATAAACAAGTATTAACTCTAGGAAATATAATATCTTCCTGGCCAAGAAAGAATTAATCCCCAGCTAACAATAAATTAAGAAATAATCACGGGTAAAAGCATCGGTAACTTAGATCGAAGTTCAAGACAATAAAATGTGTAAGCAGATTAACACAAGTAATCTCTTTGTTCAAATACAAACAATACTTTATTGATTATATACTAACACATAAAAACTAATATCTAACACAAACACACACACACATTCATACGAGTTGCAGAAGGAAAAAGAGTAAGGAAAGATTAAGTTTTAAGAGTGAGTTTAAGAGTGAGATGATGAAATCCCAAGTTTATGCACTTATAAGACATGACCTGGAACGAACCATCAATCATTAATTTAACCCTTCTATCGTTTCTTAGACAGGTTATTAAATGTATATCAATACACCAGTTCAGCTTTTAGTCTGGAGGTATACTTGCTGGTCTTTGCTTTTGGGGATTCCCTTTTGTTGCGTAAAAGGGGTTTTCCCGGTCCGTTCGTTGGCTGGTGTCCTTGTGCCTGGGTCTGGGGCGGCCAGTCACGTGGTGTGCTGGCGGAATGAAAGTCTTTGTTTGAAGCTGGCTTTGCAGAAGAAACGTGGCTCGAAATCTTGTCGCAAAACTTAACCTAGAACCGAGACTCACAACGTAAAATAAAGGAAAACTTAGAAAAGAAAAGACAACTTAGACGAGAGTAGTAAGATGGCTTGAATAAAGCTGTTGAACCCGTTCTTCTGATCTTAATTTGGGTTCGTTTTCTCTGCGTTTACATGGTTACTCGTCTGATTGAGATCTTCATCCTTTTTCTGCCCATCTCTCTTGAGAGTGGTAGCAGAGCGTTTCTTGGGGGTGAACCCAGAGAGCGAGAGCACAGAGATAGAGAGCAGAGTTAGAGAGCAGAGCGAAGAGAGAAAACTTTGTTTCGGGTCTAAGATTTTAAACTCAAAGTTTGTCCAACCTCCAGGATGAGTTCTGGCCAATTAGACACTGGCTAAATTTAGGAGGTGGCGTTCTTTTCTGTTCTGATCGTAAATTATCTTATCTGGGGGGTTTTCTGTTTCGCTCTTAAGCAGAGAGAACAGAGGCCACAGTTTAGACATGATTTCTAATTAAAAGAAGATCAAAACATATTACACAGATTTCATTCCAGCCAACTTACTAGTGGTGTTCGTAAGATAGCATTGATATGAAACAGTACACACTTTCAGTCACACACCTATAATAATTATAACAATTACATGAATTATATGGGATCAAGGCATATTAAATGGACACATATATCGTAGAAACACATAGAATGATGTATGATGTTTATAAGTCCATTGAAAATTGTTACTGAATGAGTTTTATGTATACTGTAGGAAAAATCTCAGTTTTCTGGTTTAGAGGGAAAAGGACTCTGTTTGTTCGTTCAGAGGTCCCAACGGGGAAGGGGTCAGGAATGTTGTGGGGGAAAACAACATCTGCTGGTATCGATCCGTCTTGCAAACTATCGAAGTTGACCAGTTCTTCCTTCAGTTAACCAAAAGAAGCCTTTGGTTACAGACTCTCTGGAGCCTGGGTGATTTATAGCTGTGGTTTGTGAGATTTGAATCTGGAATGTGAGGACTCTTGTGTCAGACCTTGGTCTCTGTCTTTCTCTTAACCAATCAGTAATTTGGCAACAAAGCTAGTGTTGACCAGTTATGTGTTAGTGCTGGGGGCTCTTTTAAATAGCCAGACCGGTCGGCGCCTGGATCCCGTGACAAGATGGATGAGGATACGAAGTCCTGACCAAATCTTCCTCTTTGTTCACAGAGAGTTTGAATTAATATTCTGGAAGAAGATTAGTTTGTGGCTGGTTCCTTCTCATTGTCGCTACAATATATATATATATATATATATATATATATATATATATATATATAGGCCTCAACTAATTTTGTTAATTGAGTAGACATGTTGATTATTGATTGTTGACAGCCGACGTGACGTGATGATTGAAATGGCATGATGATTGGATAAATAATTTGAACGTGTTCCTCCTGAACTGTCAATATAACACCATGTTGTGAAGTAATAGGATGGTACGACAGTGGTGGGCCTCATCCAGGATGCCAATGAACAGACCTACAGGGAGGAGGTGAGACAGCTTGTGGACTGGTGCAACAGAAACAACCTGCTCCTGAATGTCGACAAAATGAAGGAGATCATTGTTGACTTCAGGAGAAAGCAACACAGCCACACACCACTCCTCATCAACGACACTGTGGTGGAATTAGTCAGTAGCACCAAGTTCCTGGGGGTGCAGATCACAGAGAGTTTGACATGGAGCCTCAACATTGCCTCTCTTTCAAAGAGAGCTCAGCAGCGTCTATACTTTTTGCGCCGGATGAGAAGAGCACACCTTCCCCCTCCCATTCTCAGCACTTTCTACAAAGGCACTATGGAGAACACACTGACCAGCTGCATCTCTGTCTGGTTTGGGGACTGCAAACCTCAGCCTGGAAGTCTGTACGGAGAGTGGTGAGGACAGCAGAAAAGATCATCGGCTCTTCACTGCACTCAAACGCTGTCTGACCCGGCCAAAAACATTTTAAAAGACCCCACCCATCCTCATCATGTATAATGTGGAATAAAAGGGGCAAATGATTGGATTTATGTCACGGGGTGACTAAGCTCAAGGGGGTGGAACTACAACAGACAGCGAGTGTCCCTTTGGGGAATTGTTTTTGGGGATGAACATAGTCGGCAACAAGACGGCTGATCTTCCGGGTTCTAGAAAACAAACAGGTGACGAGTAATGTGAGGAAAATAGGAACAGGTGTACGGCTTAATCGACGTGGGTTTGTGATTGGTGACTAGACTGTTTGGAGTACTTTAAATACCCCAGGAAACAGCAGTAAGGCGGCGGGTGATACGGGGAGGATTGAAGATCAGCTGGCGGGAGAACGGCGGAGAACGGCGAGTTGTGACACTACGTGTTTGGGCCACCCTGAGTCAAGAAATGAAGGCATAAGGGCATATGGCTAAAAGTGGAGCTTGGGAATTGGATCGGTAGCGGCCGGCGTCGTGGATGTGAGGAGACTGAAGATACACACCCTTGGCAGATAAGTGCTTCTCGTGTAACGTTATATTGAGGAAACTGTTTAGCTACGCTGGAAAACCAATAGTTCTGTGAACGTGACTATAAATGGCAGCCCCCTTCGCTTGCCCGCTGACTCCCTCGACTGGTAGATAAGTTATCACGGTGGACTGGCATTTTATGCGCGCTGATTAGTTCACGATAAGTCAGCTGTGTGACCTCCCCACTGTGCGAGGAATTACTCCATACTTTGTTTACATTGTGTTATTGCATGACGTTGTTTGTAGTGGTCATATGCTGTGCACGTTTGGTTGGAGTGTTCCCTTTGTTTGAATACTTTGAGTGCAGTTTCATTCACAAATATATTTGACTTGGGTAATTTCTTTCACTGCACAGGAGTGTGACACCCTGACTCGGAGTGTTGAAGTCAGCATTGCCTACTAGCCGTCCTTGCTAGCCCCCGCCAGCGGATTTGTACCTGAAAAGGAGTATTGCTGTTGCACTAAATTGTCATCTAACCTGTGCATGGTTGCCTTGTACCCACAGAACTGTGAGCTGCTGTTGTATCCAGCTGACTTTCCCCTCCTCACTGTGAGGCTTTAATCTGTCGTGCTAAATTAACCTACAACTTGTGTATTGCTGCCCTGTATCAGTGGAGCCCAGATAACTCCTGTTGCATTAAGCCAACCTTCTGCATTTACACCTCAATCGCCTGGTGAGTCTGTTATATTAAAGAGAATTGCACTTTGTGCATTGTTGCCTCATACTAACTGTGCCTGGAGAGCCGTTGTTGTATCACGCTAAGCTGCCCCATTGCTGTTACGCTCCAACCGACTGAGCCTGGAGAGCCGCTGTTGTATTGAGTCAAACTGCTCCACCACTGTTACGCTCTAACCGCCTGGTGAGTCTGCTCTTTGCCCCAAATTGACATAACTTGTGCATTGTTGCCCTGTGTCAGCAGAGCTTGGAGGGCTGTTGTTGTATCAAGACCAACTGCTCCACCACTGTTACGCTCCAACCGCCTGAGCCTGGAGAGTCGTTGTATCAAGCTAAGCTGCCCCATTGCTGTTACGCTCCAACCGACGGAGCCTGGAGAGCCACTGTTGTATCAAGTCAAACTGCTCCACCACTGTTACGCTCCAACCGCCTGAGCCTGGAGAGTCGTTGTATCAAGCTAAGCTGCCCCATTGCTGTTACGCTCCAACCGACGGAGCCTGGAGAGCCACTGTTGTATCAAGTCAAACTGCTCCACCACTGTTACGCTCCAACCGCCTGGTGAGTCTGCTCTTTGCTCCAAATTGACATATAACCTGTGCATTGTTGCCCTGTGTCAGCAGAGCCTGGAGGGCCGTTGTTGTATCAAGACGAACTGTTCCACCACTGTTACGCTCCAACCGCCTGAGCCTGGAGGGCTACTATTGTATCAAGTCAAACTGCTCCACCACTGTTACGCTCCAACTGCCTGAGCCTGGATAGCCACTGTTGTATCAAGCTAAGCTGCTCCATTGCTGTTCTGCTCCAACCGACGGAGCCTGGAGAGCCACTGTTGTATCGAGTCAAACTGCTCCACCACTGTTACGCTCCAACTGCCTGAGCCTGGAGAGCCACTGTTGTATCAAGCTAAGCTGCCCCATTGCTGTTACGCTCCAACCGACTGAGCCTGGAGAGCCACTGTTGTATCAAGTCAAATTGGTCCACCACTGTTACGCTCCAACCGCCTGGTGAGTCTGCTCTTTGCTCCAAATTGACATATAATCTGTGCATTGTTGCCCTGTGTCAGCAGAGCCTGGAGTGCCGTTGTTGTATCAAGACGAACTGCTCCATCACTGTTACGCTCTAACCGCCTGAGCCTAGAGAACCATTGTTGTATCAAGCTATTCTGCCCTATTGTTGCTACGCTCCAATCGTCTGGTGAGTCTGCCTGTTATACCAAATTGGCATATAATCTGTACACTGTTGCCCTGTGTCGGCAGAGCCTGGAGTCGTTGTTGTATCCAGCCAAACTACTCCACCACTGTTACGCTCCAACAACCTGAGCTTGGAGAGCCATCGTCGTATAAAGCCAAACGGCTCCATTGCTGATACGTTCCAACCGCCTGAGCCTGGGGAGTCATCGTTGAATCAAGTCAAATTGCTCTAGCGTACTGCCTTGTATCCGTGGAACTCGAAGTGTTCAACGTCTCAAGTGGACTCGCTTGTACAGTCCTCCTTCTGTAGACTTCAAGGCTCCATCTGGCCCCAGGTCAACCGGCCCTATTGCTCCGCCTCTCTACAACCTTTTAGACTTTTTCTTAAGTATATTTAACCCTCTGAGGTCGAGAAACGCGCCGACGCGTTTTGCTGGATTTTTTTCACATAGCAGCAACATAAACTTAAATTACTCCGTCATTTATGGTTATACAGAAAAAAGAAATATAAAAAAATAATCTGTGATATTTCTACTTTTGTATGTGTCCACTTACAATCAAATCAAAACATTGTGCTTTTGTAAAATAAAGAAAATAAACAGGGTGTGCGTTCTGCCTCTCCGTCGCGGTGAACTTTTTTTTCTTGAGCACGTCTATAAACTGAAACAAAACTCTGCGAATACTTCTCACACATTTATGAGCCATATACCTTTATACACATTTAAGTGTGTACTTTTAAATGATCGAATTCAAACTGAAAACAAATATTCTCTGTTTAAGTAATTTGTATAAAACCAACAGGATGTCCAGTATCTCAAACGCTTGCTAATTACTTTTTAATTCGACACGCCCACTCGCGCAAAAGAGATTCACATGCAAATCTCCACATGGGACGCGAACGCCCTCGTTACCTCAAACACAAAACACCAAAAAACTTCACAAGTCTCTGCTTTTCGTCGAGTTTGGAAGACACGTCTGAGCTTACATTGGATTTACCCCCAGAAGAAGAAGAACGCGATTTGAAGACAAGAAAGATGTAAGGTAAGAAATTCTTACTTATTAGTTTATGGTATTGTTGCATAAACTTCACATTGCAGTTGAACTGTTGCTAGATATATGGTGAATATAATACTATGTGCAGGGAACCAGGGCGGAGACGACCCTTCAGGCGGCCAGGGCGGAGACGACCCCTCGAGTGGCCCTGGCGAAGAAGACCCTTTGGGCGGCCACGGCGGAGACGGCAGTTCAGGAGACCATGGCGGCATGGCCTCCATAGTCCCATCGCGGGACCTACTGCCCCCTACTGGCACAGAACAGGAAATAACAAGTCCACACAAGACAAGGGGAACACAAGACAGGAATCATGACAGATACGAACAGAAAACACAACATTTGTTCATATGCAGCAATTGCAAACAATGTTATGTTTTGTTACTCAGATCTGGCGACCCTGACTCTGAAACACACCAGGATCACTTCACACAATTTAAAAGAAATAAAGAACTGCCGCCGTTTCACTTCTGTGCTCTGATTTAATAACATGTCTGTCCAGCCAATTCGCCTGTGCAGTCCTGAACCCGCATCTCAGAACTGTTTCTATGGAAATCTGAGCTTCTAACAGCAGCAACAGTGACATGATTACCAATTTGGATCTTTTATTTAGAAGGCAGGACTTCCATTACTAGAGCCGCCATATGTGAAAAAGGCCTCAAGCGTTACTCTGACAGGACTGATTTACTCTTCCTCTTGGGTGTGACGTCTCTCAGCGTCACTCCATCGCTTATGAAGGTCACGTGATCATACTGTGATGCTGAAGTCTCACTTACTAAAGAGGAAATGGTATTTTTAGAGACGTGATGCATTCAAGAAGAACAAGGCTGCTGAAAAAATAATGCTTTGAAGTTCTCATGATAAAAACATTCAGATTAATCAATTCTGTTTCTGTTTTAAGTTCTTTGTTTATTTAACTTCCAGATTGGTATTAATGAACAAGTAAATTGGAGGTTTATCAAATGCACAGCTGGCGATGCTGGAGATGAAATGTGTGTTTTGACGTCACTGCTACTGCAATGCCTTCCAGTGTTTTACAAGTTAGGATAGTTGGTCTGCATATGCAAATTACAGTTATTCAAGCAATTATTTTCTCTGTTTCCTGAGAACAGGTTCCTTGTCATTACTATCTATATGCAACTGATTAAATATAGATATTCCCAAGTTTGAAAACATTGTTACATGAGCATCTTTATGGACTGATAAAAAGTTTCTCTCAGTTTAATGTTTATGCCTTAGTCTAATGTTGTCTGTTAAAACTCTTCCTCTGCTCGATCTGCACTAGGTGAGGTGTCATAAGCTCATGTGAAAGTATAAGGTGTTAATCACGTGTCATTCAGAGTGTGAAAATACCAATACTGGTTTCATCCTGATCATTTGTAGTGCTGTCACTGGTGTTGGTGAAACGGGTAAGAGCATGATTTTACAACTGTTCTGTCAAATATCTTAAGTGTGGGGGATTTATGGGAGATTGGTTGGGGCTAGTTGTCACAGGGCTGTGTCTCAGTAACTATATGGTTTAAAATCAAAAGTCCAATAGCACAATGTTTTCTCTAGCAGTGTTTTGTATGTTGGTGACAGACACCTTAAAACTTTAATCTTTTAACAACAGATAACTGTATAATACAGGCTGACTATATAATGAAAGCTGCTGTCAATCAAAGGGGACGGGGAAAGGCGTTAGACAGTTCCGTACTCAAGCAGTGCAAAAATGATGGTTGATGTCATTTTCTTGTATAAATAAAAGTATTTCATTGATTTCTGTTTGACTTTAAGCTAAGAACTAGAGCGTATTTCTCTTTTAGTTCTCTGTTCAATCTCAAAATAGATGATGCTCAATTTTCATAAGAAAAGGAAGATGAGGTCACTGATGCTACATTAGGTAACCCACACACTTGTACATGTGCATGTGCAGCTATAGTCAAGTCAAGTCAAGTATATTTGTATAGCGCTTTTCACAATACAGATTGTATCAAAGCAGCTTCACAGTATTAAATTAAAATAATACAACAAAGTTTGTTTCAAGAGGAATATATTGATTAATAAAAATAAATTAAATATCCCCAAAATATCCCCAACTGAGCAAGCCAAAGGCAACAGTGGCAAGGAACCGAAAAACTCCATCAAGTGACCTAATGGTGTCCTAAAACTCCATCAGGTGACCTAATGGAGAAAAAATACCTTGGGAGAACCCAGGCTCAGTCGGGGGCCAGTTCTCCTCTGGCATTTATGAGCTAGAGGCCGGATTGTAGTTTGAACTGTAAGATTATATGAATGCCTGGCTGAAGAGATGCGACTTTAATCTAGTTTTAAACTGGGAAAGCGAGTCTGAGCAACGAACAGCATCAGGAAGACTATTCCAGAGTTTTGGAGCCAAATGTGAAAATGCTCTCCCTCCTTTGGTGGTTCTGGATATCCTAGGTATGACCAAAAGCCTTGAATTTAGTGATCTTAAAGAGCGCGATGGATTATAGGGCGATAGAAGATCCGTTAAATAGACTGGAGCTAAGCCGTTTAGGGCTTTATAAGTCAGTAGCAATACCTTGTAATTAATACGGAACTTTATAGGTAACCAATGCAGTGATGATAAAATCGGTGTTATATGATCATATTTTCTTGATCTCGTAAGAACTCTAGCGGCGGCATTTTGGACTAACTGTAGCTTGTTTATTGAGGATGCAGGACAACCAGCTAATAAAGCATTACAGTAATCCAGTCTCGAGGTCATGAATGCATGAACTAACTTTTCTGCATCAGAAACTGATAGCATATTACGTAGCTTAGCAATGTTTCTAAGGTGGAAAAAGGCTGTTTTTGTAACGTATGAAATATGATTTTCAAAAGACAGGTTGCAATCGAGTATAACACCCAGGTCTTTTACTGTAGAGGATAAAGTAACAGGACATCCTATGATGTTAAAGTTGTATTGTGCAAGGTTTTGTGGGCGGTTTTTTGAACCGATAAGTATTACCTCTGTCTTGTCTGGATTTAATAAAAGAAAATTACGCGTCATCCAATCTTTTATATCTTTAACACACTCTGTCAATTTGGAAAATTTAGCGTTTTCATCCGGCCGTGATGAAATATATATTTGAGTGTCATCAGCATAACAATGGAAACTAATTCCATGTTTCCTTATAATATTTCCAAGTGGCATCATATATATTGAAAATAACAGAGGGCCTAACACAGATCCCTGCGGCACTCCATAGTTTACTGGAGTTATGGTCGATTTTTCTCCATTTAAATAGACAAAATGGTAGCGGTCAGATAGGTAGTATCCAGCTGTTAGACTGTTTTCAGGTAGTAGGCCTCTTCAGGCCTCCCTGAAGGAGGTCTCCCTGAGGGTTAATTCCCACATACTGTGGTTACTAGGTGGCAGGCCCCACAGGCCTCCCTGGAATTGAATTCCGTTTTTGAACTATGAGCTTTTAGGCCTCACCAGGCCTCCCTGAAGTTGAGCTCCCTCATGTCTTGGCTGTCAGATAGTAGAACGAGCTCCCGCACACTGTGAGTTTCCAGGTATGGTGTTATCAGGTTGCAGGCCTCACCAGGCCTCCCTGAAGGTGTGCTCCCTCATGTCATGGTTGTCAGGTAGTAGGCCTCACTAGGCCTCCCTGAAGTTGAGTTCCAACTTACTTTAAGTTTCCACTTAAGGTGGTTATCTGGTGACAGGTAGTAGGCCTCTCTGTAGGTGAACTCCCACATATGTGGTTATCAGATAGTAGGCTTCACCAGGCCTCTCTGAAGGTGAGCTCCCACATACTGGCCCTCATTTATCAAAAGTGCGTACACCAAATTCCCAGCGTACACCTGGCGTACACCCAAAACCACGGTGACTTTGAGATTTATCAATATGAACGTTGGCGTACGGCACGCTCAAATCCTACGCCAGCTCAGGAGGTGGTGTACGCACGTTTTGAGTGCGGGAATGCGCAGAAAAACAATTCCTAACACCACAAAACGCACTGACAAACTAAAAGATATGATATATTATGACCCACTGTAAAAAATAAAAAAAAAACAACATAGTAGGCTAATTATAAACTTCAGTGTTTATTTTTGTGCAACATGGACTTCAATGTTTAAGTTGTGTGACTTTACCAAAGCATTTGATTTGTAGGCATATGTATTCCTTCAGTTGCGAGCCTGTGCGCTTTACCTGACGTTTCAAGCCTTGTTAAATACTTTCGCCTGGCTCCGCAGCGCGAGTCTCCACAGACTGCGCGCGCACCTCCCCAAACGGACGAGGCGTTTATACTCGACGCGCTCGCCGTTGTACTATTCTTTGAAACGATGGTTAGGCCAGGGTTAGGCCCGGCAGGTGTGCACGGACTGGCTTCAGTAATGAAAGGCTTTCAATGACCAACAAAATTATTCAGACTGACAAAATAATAAAAATGACATTCTTCTTTTAAATAATAATAGCCTAATAATACAAATAATAATAATAACGACATTCTTCTTCTAAATAACAATAAGTGTCATTAATAATAAAAATCTAGAAATCAATTTTGTTTCTTTCCACTTCCCTGGTTTCGCTTTCTCTTTCTCAAAGAAGTTTCTCTTCTTTGCCGTCTTCCGTGTGTCCATGGCGTAAAATGAGGGCGTGGGGGAAGCGGAGACTTGAATATATAGGGGCGTGTTATTCTAATGACGATCGTTTTCAGCCGCGGCATTTATCAAGGGCAGGTATTGCGTACACCTGGATTTCAAAGGTACGCACAGCTTCATAAATCAGGCGATGAGAGGAGTGTAAGCATAATCTTACGCCAACATATACGCCCGTTTCTACGCAAGATTGATAAATGAGGGCCACTGTGTCTGTCAGGTAGTAGGCCTCTCCAGGTCTCCCTGAGAGTAGTTTCACAGTGGTGCTGGGTTTTGTAAGCTAGTGGCCGCTTACTATCAGTTTAGCAGTCCTTATCAGGCAGCTACCGTAGGTGAGCTTGTGCCCTGGCTTGACCCAAGTTTTTATTCTCTGCTACGGGTTCCCTCCTGGAACCTCTTTATCCTGCTACAGCCTGGTTGCCTATCAGGTAGATTTTATGCTCCCCTCTCTGAGGGTCATTATGAGTATGTGGTCTCCTGAGTCTGGTCAGTCGGTCGTAGGCCTCTCATGAGGCCTCCCAGATAGATCAGTCCTTAGGCCCTCACAGGCCTCCTCAGTGTTTTGAAACACAAACACTGGGTCGATCCAGGGATCGAGTAGAGAAACTCCCCTCGCTGGCAAGGGTTGTTAAGCACTATGCTGAGTCATACTCTCCAGGATATCCCGTCTCTGAGATCCGGGCCGAGTGGTTCACTGCCTGCTTCACAGTTCCTCGGGTTGGATGCCTTCCTAAAGGCGAGTGTCCAGAGGCTCTGTCTTTAGACAGACAGGAAGTGGCCAGACTGTAGTGTCTTATGTTGTAACACCAGGTCAGGCCTGCCTGGTGGCATTTCAGGTGGCACGTTCCCCTGAATAGTGACTGGCTGAGGTTCCCTTGGGTTCCCTAGCCACATTCCCTAGAAAGGACCCCTTCTAAGATTGAAGTTGTGGTCCTAGGCCCTGGAGCAGGCCCAGGTAGACCTTTCACTAAACTATGTTTATGGAGGTTTTCTGTGGTATCATATAGCTTGGGCTATGACCGTAGGGAGTGCTGTCACTGACAGCCCAGTGTGACCTGAGGGTGAGTGGTTCTAACGTTTCATTTGAATTTGCTAGTTCTGACAGTTGTCACTGCCGCCTGGCAGGCACTCCCCTTAGCATGGTGGCGTTGGTATATCGTTCCCCAAAGCGTCATTCGACGCAGTGCGAGTTCCCTTTCGAAAGGGAACGTCTCAGGTTACGACTGTAACCTATGTTCCCTGAGAACAGGGAACGAGACACTGCGTCTCCTTGCCATGCATCGGGGCCTGCCTACCAAACAGTCCCTTCAGACGATAAGGTGTTTGTCATGTTTGCAAGGCGCCCTTTTATACTTGAAGGTCGCACGTTAATCATTCACGTTAATGATCGCCGGTCATTATGATTGCCGTGATTTGATAGTGATTTCAGACACCTGTCACGCCTGAGGCGTTCCCCAAAGCGTCATTCGACGCAGTGTCTCGTTCCCTGTTCTCAGGGAACATAGGTTACAGTCGTAACCTGAGACGTTCTTGGAACATGACCTAAAGATAAAGATGAGTTAATAATATTGAGGAGAGGCTCTTCCACTACAGGTAACACTTCTTTCAGTAGTTTAGTTGGTATAGGATCTAATAAACATGTTGTTGTTTTAGATGAAGTGATAAGTTTATTTAACTCTTTTTGTTCTATAGTTGTAAAGCACTGTAATTGTTCTTGCGGGGTAATAATTGAAGCTGAATTATAAGGCGCAATTGAAGATTGAACGTTTACAATTGTGGTTCTGATGCTTTCTATTTTCTCAGTGAAGAAGTTCATGAAATCATTACTACTGAACTGTAACGGGATATTTTGTTCGGGTGACGTCTGTTTATTTGTTAGTCTAGCCACGGTGTTAAATAAAAACCTTGGATTGTTTTGGTTGTTTTCTATTAGTTTGCGGAGATGCTCAGCCCTGGCCGCTTTTAGGGCCTTTTTATAACGTGACATACTGTCTTTCCACGCGATTCTAAAGACCTCTAAATTAGTTTGTTTCCATTTACGCTCTAAAATACGGGTTTCTCTCTTTAAAACATGCGTAGTATTGTTGTACCATGGTGCTTTAATTTTCTCTCTGACCTTTTTTAATTTAATAGGTGCAACCACATCCAATGTTCTAGAGAGAATGGTGCTCATAGTGCTAGTTAGTTCTTCTAGTTCATCTGTTTGTTTGGGTTCAGGCAGCAGCTGAGACAGATTAGATAAGCAATTTGAGAAATTATCTAAGGTGGATGGGAGGATTGTTCTGCCTGGTTGATAACACGACGCCGCATGACATATTACAGCAGTACGTAATATGCAAGTTACCATGTAGTGATCAGTGACATCATCACTTTGTGGAATGATATTTATATCGGTTGGATTGGTTCCATGTGATATAATTAAATCAAGTGTATGATTAAGACGATGAGTTGGTCCGGTGACGTTTTGCTTGACCCCAAATTAATTGAATAAATCTGTAAACGCAGCCCCTAACGCATCATTTGGATTATCTACGTGTATGTTAAAATCTCCAACAATTAATGCTTTATCGACATTGACTAATAGGTCTGAGAGAAAATCTGCAAACTCTTTTAGGAAATCAGCATAAGGCCCTGGCGGTCTATATACGGTAGCCAAGGCTAGAGATAATAGGGATGTTTTTCTAACATCTAAGAGCGTAACATTTAGTACAAGTACTTCAAATGAAATAAACTCTCTATAGTCAAGATACAGGGGGTTTATGTTGAGCTAGTGTCTTCATCTGTAGGTCCAAGAATAGGCTGAGGCTAGTGCTATTATTAGTTTAAAATAAACCAAAAACAAACACATATTCTCTGAGCTTACAGACATTTCTCAGTAGATCAAAGTAGCATAAAGTCTGCTCTGGAACAGACACAGCGCACGAGTCCTCAGTCCACTCTCTCTCAGAATCTCCCAGTTTCCCAGTGGCTGTTATCTGGTATCTCCATGCCAATTACTGCAACAAGACACAGATGTTTATCATTATGCACTTGACCTGCTTACTCACCGCTCGTCTCCAGTCTCTTGCCTTGTCCAAATACCCACACTTTGTGGTCTTGGCCACTTGAGAGTGCGTGCACGCGACAGAAAGTAAGTGCGTAATACTGTCCCATGACTTAAAAATGCCAAAGTGCAGTGCCCTTAGTGCACACTAAACCCACACTATCTCCAATACCACTTCGGAGTATTCAAGGCTAAAGCGTATGCCATCATGCATTATGTTCGGGAACTCATGTGCCCCGAAATCGCGAGATGTCGAGGAAAACATCCCACTATAATTTAAATTAATTAGATACATATAATTTGGAATTAAAAACATAAAGTGTTGCAAATTTCATTGGTGCAAAGATGAGTATGGTATGTGTAGGCCTAATTTGTACAACATTTGCAACTGTTTTTATCACTTAATTACACTCTAAAAGGTTTAATATGATTTACAAAATTTTTTTGGTGAAACATTTTTACACTCAAAAAAATTGTGTAAAATTTTAAAGCTGTGAAATCAATGAAATATACTGTATGAATTGAATAAATGCAAGTAAAAAAAAAATATTTTAGTTTGAGTAACTGCATCTGGTATACTAACGATTAAAATTGAGTAGAAATAATTTAACATTTAAACATTTAAAAAACAATATTTATGAGTAATATTAACTGTTTTTATTTATGAGTAATATTAACTTATTTCCTCTAAACCTTTGTAAATAGTATTCCATACAACCACCAGTATACATGACATTGGCCTGTATTGTCGGTGAGTACAGCAATATAGCATATTTTACACTGTTTTAACATGTATTCAATATTGCCTACATTTAAACTCATTGAACAAACATTTTAGAAGTAAAAAGGAAACATTTAAACATTCAGGTAGCCTAATTCAAGTGTGATCAACCAGTCGGTTATCCAATCTCCACCGGATCAGCGCTGGTTCTCGTGCCGGAGACGGACTCACGCTCTGTGGGTGAACTTCTAACTTCAGACCGCCGTCCTGCGTTTCACTCATAGCCGAAAGATACTGCGAGCGACTGACTCCATAACCTGCCAATAAACAAACAGTGCACAGTTCTGAGGACATTTTATCATCCACATTAATTACTGTATATTCATTATCATTAGGAATAAAGTTGTGTTTTTTTTAAGCAAAGCGTTTCAATCACGCGTAAAGACAGGCACGACTGTCGTTCAGGTGTCGAATTACGCCTCTGTATGTTGTTTTGCATTAAATAAAATGATTTAAAGCACAGTAATGATTTTATAGATAAAATAAAACATACACAAACCTGGATTTCACAGAGGAAATGCACCAAGGGTGGGGGAGGGGTGCATTGTTTTAATTGAGTAAACTTACTCAATTTATTAAAAGTGTGTTAAATATACTAATAATATTAATTTTAATTAAGTAATATTTTTGTTTCTTGAAACAGATCAGTTTAATTCTCCATCCTCAAATATTTTTGATATAAATTTCACAAATATATTAAGTGTATTATAAATAAATAATTTGTTAATCAAATACTAAATTCTTTTAGTAAAAAAACTTAACTGTAAACTTATCTTAACTGTTGGATTTTTAGTCAGTTATTTTAGTATGTTTAACTCAAACAATCAAGTAAACGAAGTTAATAAAGTTAAATATTACTGTAATATTATGGTACGGTACTGTACTATTATTTAGAGTGTAGAAGCACCACAATTTTTAATTTGTGTCTTCTGTTAGTTACATAGCGACTGCTGAACAGACTTGTAGACAAGTGGTCAAGTGCAAAGACCGCAAGTGTGGGTATTTGGACAAGACAGATCTCTCCCACTGTAGACTTTACTGAACCACGGCCCCCAACACATATATCTGATAAAACTTTTAATGCAATGAGAATATGAAAAACTAAATGTGTAACAATGAGACCAAAACGACAAGACATTAAGTTGAAAAATAAGCCACTGTACATTTGTTGTAGGTGTTGAGAGTAACATCACTCAGAATGGCTCCTCCTCTTCCTCTGATCGTTCTTCTGATGGTTCATGGTTAGTCAATGCAACACTTCAGAAACACTCAAGATAAATTTTATACTGCAATTTTATATGCACAAGCTGCTGCTAAATTGTTCGAGATGAATTCTGTGTTTCAGGGGTTTCTAGTGATGATTGGAGTGTGAGTTACAGTCCTTCACACATCTGTGCACTAAAGGACTCAACAGTGATAATGAGATGCACTTATACATACCCTACTGGACATCAGGTCAAGAATGTGTTCTGGACCAAAACAGAGGTAAAAGATAATGGAGAACATCCAGATCTGTCTGAGGACCCTGAATACAGTCAGCGGCTTCAGTATCTGGGAGATAAACAGCAGTACTGCAACATCAGACTACATCATGTGACACTGAAGGATTCACACATGTACTATTTCAGATTCATCACTGATAAACCTGATGGAAAATGGACTGGTGAATCAGGTGTAACTCTTACTGTCACAGGTGACTTTGATGAGGTTTATCTCTTCTTCTGTGCATTATGTTGAATAATAATCAGTGTATGACAGCAGCACTAGATATAATGTCTGTGTTGTGTTCAGATCTTCAGGTGGAGTCTCCTGAGAGAGTGACAGAGGGAGATTCAGTCAATCTGAGATGTAAAAGCAGCTGCGCTCTGACTGACAGAGCAACATTCATCTGGTACAGAAACTCACAGCCATTAACTGAGAGAAGAGACAGAAACAATGAACTCCTGCTGCAGTCAGTCAGAAGAGAGGATTCAGGCAGATATAGCTGTGCTGTAGACGGACACACTCACATTTCTCCTGAGGTTCAGCTCAATGTCATGTGTGAGTACTGCCAGAGTTCTGTCACTTCTGTTTGGGTTACATCTTGTGTTGGTGACAGAGCTCTGGCATTCCCGGTCTGTCATGCGTTGGGTATAGTCTGGTTTGTTGTGAGTACATGGCTTGTCATGTATTTCCTTGTGCCATGTGCTCTCCTGTCAATTGTCTGGCCCCTCCCATCTTGTTACCTGATTATTGATTCATTTGCCCCACCTGCCTTTCTCGTTACCCTCTTTTGTTTGCTTCCTATTTAGTCTCCCTGTGTTTGCAGTCCTGTGTTGGTTTGTTGTCTAACCCCTGATTTCCACCAACTGTGGAACGGCGGCGGAGTCAATAGGTTTCCATTAAAGCCAATGTGTGTATTTTCACTGACTGCGGAACGGCTGCGTTCCAACTCCGGAGATCCGCAGCCCTCCGGAGCAGATACGCAGAGCTTCTATTTTTGCTGGATGCCGGAGAGCTCCGCAGCAATTCAGCAATTATATTGCGTGATCATACGTGAATTCACGAGATCTCGTGGGTCCTCGTGACTTCAGCTGTTAGTCATAGCCACAGCCGTTGCGCAACAAATCCGGACCTGGTGGGTATTGAAGGACAGCGGAGCACGGAGCCGACATGCAGCCGTTCCGCAGTTGGTGGAAATCCGGGGTCAGTTCCCTTGTGTTTCCTGTTTCTGCTGATGCCTGTTTTCTCCCATGGGGAGTTTTTGTTTGTAGTGTTTTTTTTTTGTTTTTTTTATAAATACCCATTTGTTTTCTGCACTTGAGTCCTTGCTCCTTTCACCAACCCAGTCTGTGACAAGTACAGATTGACTTTTTGTTCTTTTTAAAACTAGGAGATTGAGTTTGAAGTGGATGATTTAGGGTTTTAATTTTTGTCCTTTTTAGACCCTCCCAGGAGCGTCTCAGTGTCCATCAGTCCATCTGGTGTAATAGTGGAGGGAGATTCAGTGACTCTGAACTGCATCAGTGACTCAAACCCTCCTGCAGAAATCAGATGGATTAAAAGGAGAACAATTATAGGATCTGGAAGAATCTACAGCATCTCAAAGATCAGCTCTGATGACAGTGGAAAATACAAGTGCAAGTCCATCAATAAACATGGAGAGAAATACTCTGCTGTGACTTTAAACGTCATGTGTGAGTTAATGATGGTTCGGTAACTGTTGTATAAATAGAGCTGTGTTTTCCCGAAGCATTGTGAGTCTGAAGATCTGTTCTTGTTCACACTGAAACAAAAGTTTGTGCTTCTGGTACCAGAGTAACAGAGTTATTTCTTCTTTTCTGTAAGCACCACCTATTTTCAGTGTTTGAATTTGCATTTCATTCAGCCCATCTGCCTTTTTTTCCACATCAGTATTAAAAGACATTTTGCATGCAAAATGAGACTGAATTTTCATGCATAAGATTTGTGTTGGATTTAACAGGCCTAAAGTCAATCGTAGAGACCATTGGTACCAGTGATTTATACAATCTACCTAGGCTTACAATGCTTTGGGGAAAACAGCCTAGAACCAAAAAAAAAAAAAAGATTATACAATTTTGTTTTCTGTGTTAGATCCTCCCAGGAGAGTCTCAGTGTCCATCAGTCCATCTGGTGTAATAGTGGAGGGATATTCAGTGACTCTGAACTGCATCAGTGACTCAAACCCTCCTGCAGAAATCAGCTGGATTAAAGGAGGAACGATTGTAGGATCTGGAAGAATCTTCAACATCTCAAAGATCAGCTCTGATGACAGTGGAGAATACAAGTGCAAGTCCATCAATGAACATGGAGAGAAATACTCTGATACTGTGACTTTAAACGTCATGTGTGAGTTAATAATCACCTACACAATGTTCAAAAACTTTAAAATCATAATTTTCTTATATGTTGTGAATGTTCATTTTTGTCTTTAGACCGTCCTAGAAACATCTCAGTGTTGATAAGTGGATCTGGTGTAAGTGGATCAGTGACTCTGAACTGCATCAGTGACTCAAACCCTCCTGCTCTGAACTTCAGCTGGTTTAAGGAGAATGAAACCTCAGCTGTTGGATCTGGACAGAGTTTCAGTGCACTACAGAGTGGACGCTTCTACTGTCAGGCTCACAATCAACATGGATCTCAGAGATCAGACGCTGTAACTGTCACTGTTAAAGGTAGAGCGGCTCATATTACTTACATTACTCTTTCTAAAGTGAAGCAAATGAATCTATTCAGACGTTTTACTCTTTTGTCTCAGTTGCAGGACGTCTGGTGATATTATACATATCCATTGGAGGGGTTTGTGGAGCTGCAGTGATCATTACGATGTTAGTGATTTGGTAAGATGTGTGTCTGTGGTACTCTGCAGTGTGTGTGAATGAATGACTGAATAAGAAAGTTGTGAATTCAGTGAGACGTCATGAACTAATACAATAATAAAATGGAGATTAAATAGCTTGTTCCTGTCACCACCACACAAAGCACAGTTTTTATGGTGACAGTCCATCATAAATATGAAGATTATCAGATGTATTGTATCTTCTTATATAAAGATGAAGATTGACATTTTGTTAATTAAAAAATAAGCACTTTGTTTATGTTAAAAACATATTTTAGAAGGGCCTCATTAACTAATTTTCCCTGGGACCCACACACTTAAAGGGGACCTATTGTGCAAAATTCACTTTTGCATGCTGTTTGGACATAAATGTGTGTTGGCAGTGTGTACACAACCACCCAATAGTGATAAAAATCCACTCACTCCTTTCTTATTAATCCCCATAAATCATCAGCAGTGTCTCCCAACGACCTGTTTTCAGAATGCGGCTTTAGTGACGTCACTACAGCACAGGCCCCGCCCACGAGTGTTGACAGGCACTGCCGTTTCAACACGGACCTGCCCTGATCGAGTTCACAGCGAGTTGGACACATCCACCATTGCTGCACTGACGAGAATGTCTCCCAAGCGTTGTAGGTGTTGTGTGGCTGGATGTATTAATCCACATAGCTCTCTCAATTTACTCCCAAAATCTGAGGCAGCCGCTGAAGACGAGGTGGAATTATTTTGTTTTCAAAGAAAATGCTCCCTCAACACTACCGAAATTAATTTATGTACTTACGCACTTCTTATACTGTGTTTACTCAGCTCTTTCTGCGATTTTTCTGGAGTAAAACTGACGCTTCATCTTTTGTGTGATGTACAATAAACTTTATTAAACTCATCAGTATATTTTTGATCATCATTCGGACCTGGTCCGAAACAGCAGACTTGTAGGCTATTAATAGTGGATACATACAAGCAGATGACAAATACGTTATAAACGTAATTAAACTAAACTATACCTGTTCCATCTCCATACAGCACTATGACTCTGTAGGCATTATTCTCCGACTCTGGGGGCATTATTCTCCGACTCTGGGTCGAAATGAACACCGTTACTGAGAGTTTCTGATATTATCATCATTCCGTGAGATGAAATTGTCCTGAGAGACTGAGCGTGAGCTCATGAAGCTCCACCCCCTGTGTCGTGCAGCAGCAGCTTATTTGCATTTAAAGGGCACACACTAAAACAGCGCGTTTTTCTGAGCACCAAAAAGTGACAATTTAAACATGCTGTAAAAAATGATCTGTTGGGTATTTTGAGCTAAAACTTCACATACACACTCTGGGGACATCAGAGACTTATTTTACATCTTGTGAAAAAGACATAATGTTGTTATATAGTAATTTGCCAAAAGGTGTCACTGTTGTATTGCCATCTAGTGTGTCACTACAGTTGTGTTATTCATTCTTCTTCGTTGTTTTTCCTGCTTTGTTGGATATAATAAAAAAGCATGTGAAACTTAAATACGTTATGGGTCCAGATCTTCGCTAAAGCAAAGAAGAGGTACTTTTACACAGGGGTCCTATCTTGCACCCAGCGCAATTGACTTTGTACACCGACGCATGTATCATTCCTATTTTGCACCCGCGCAAAGCGGACTTTTCCCTCCACAGAAGCACGTCGGTTAACTAAGAAATACACCTGCGCTCCCGGAGGCGGTTCAGCGCAAAGAGGAGGCGTGTTCCAGCGCAAACGTTCCTTCATGCTATTTTGCAGGTTTAAAAAACAATTGCGCAACAATTAAAGTCAGTGGCGTGTTGCGCATGTTATTCATATGCTATTTTAAGGGCGCATGCTTGGCCATAATCAATGTAGCGTGTGCACAACACGCACTTTGATTCTCTCATCTACACAGAAGCAGCAGTTTTCATTTTTGCAAATCATACATTATTACGATAGATAGATAGATAGATTGAAAGATAGATAGACATAGATAGACAGACAATTTATTATAAAAGCATACATCTAACTTACACATTTACCCAAATGATCATACGCCTGTTTAACCGAAGTTAATTTGGGTGGGTTTCTCCATCCCTAATGTCCCTGACGAGAACGTCGGTCTCCTCGGCTGTGAACCGCTCCTGGCGCGCTTCTGGCAAATCCGCCGTTATAATAGGAATCCGCTTTAGAACAAGCGCGCCTGCTCTTAAAGGGAATGTGATATGTCGCTCTGATTGGTTTATTTCACGTTACGCCCAAACCACACCTATGAATAATGAAGCTACTTCAGACCAACCCCTTTTAGATTTGCGCCGGCCGCAAGAGGCATTTATCCCGCCGGGAAAATAGCAACAGCGCCGGAGATCCGCCCACAAAGTTACTTGCGATCAGGGGCGGACTTTACCATTAGGCAAAGGTCGGCAATTGCCTTGGGCCCCGAGCTACCTTGGGGCCCCCAAAATGCCCTATTAAATGCTTAATTAAAAAAAAAAAAAAAAAAAAAAAAATTATATATTTCTAAAACACCATTTGCGAAAAATGTTATCAAAGCATTAGTGTCGCAGGAGGGGGCCCCCCGCCTCACTACATTGGACTATTCCATTATCTCACTTACTGCGCATCTGCGAAAGTGACAAGGCTGTGCCAAAAAACTGACGGAGAAAAAGAAGTGAGTGACAGAGTAAAAATGATGCGAAGCTAGCTACCCAAGCGGTGCTGAAAAAAGGAGGAAGCGGGAGGAAAGCAAAAAGTCTGTAAAGGTGCGCGGCGCAAAAGATAAACAACACGCAGTAACAGGAGGACTGGGAAATAGGCTACACAAACAGAGCAAGACGAGTCTAAACGCGAAAATGTAAAGTTTCGAAGTTACCCAAGCGGCTCAAATAAAAGAAATAAGTGAAAAGACGCTGATAAGTATTTGGGAACGCTGCCAAAGATGACAAACTTTTTTACGGCTACTGTTAGATACAGATCAGGAACAACAACGTCCAACCCCGCGTCCAACGCACAGAAAAATCGTGCAGAGGACACGGAGATCGACAGACAAAACTGAGCAGTTTAACGTTACTTATGAATCATGATATTGAAAAAAATCTCAGCTCTCTCAGATTCTGTCAATTCTATTACGAAATTCAAACAATAAATACCGTTTTGTCGTTTTAATGTGACATTCCTATAGCGATACAGTAAAGATACAGTATAACTTACCGAAATGTATATTCCTCATTCATAATATCGATCAATAAGTGTTTTTCAACCGCGGAAAGAGGTAAAACAGCTGGAGAACAATCGTCACATAACATTTACCTCAGGAAAGCCATTTAATTGGCTAGAAAAAAAAGAGCTATAGAGAGTATTTGGCTAAATATGTGTACTATATTACTTATTTTAACCTTAAATTATACCATCTGATAGGGCTATTTTTCTTGAGAAAAAGTAATGCATATCTTGTGAAACTTTACCTAATATTTATCCAAATGAGTCAATATTGAATCAAATCACAAGAATTGAATCGAAATGGTGAAATTTGTCAAGCAAAAAAAAAAAAAAAAAAGAAAGAAAGAAAAAAAAAGAAAAGAAAACATAGCTTACCAGAAATTGTACCATGTAAACATTGTAACATGTTTCTGTTTAGGAGTAAAGAAGTGTAGCCTATGCAGGGTTTAAAGGGGATGTTTTTTTTCTCCTCTCTAACCTTTACTTCCCCGTAGATTAGCTTTACCTGCCTATCCACCATTCAGTCGGTAGGCCTACATATTTTTTCGTTCTCTTTTAAAGATTGGATGTGGAGGGGCCCATAGCCTACCTTCGCCTTGGGCCCCCGATTTGCTAAATCCGCCACTGCTTGCGATTTGCGCTTGACACTTGCGTTTCAGACCGTTAAAATAGGGCCCAGGTTCTTTTTGTGTGTGTGTGAAATAGACAGTGTTGTGGAACTCACAATGGAGGATAAACTGTTTATTGAAAAGCTGAGTGGGCCAGAGAACTGGGCAACGTGGAAATTTCAAATGGAACATTTCATGAAAGCTAAAGGACTATGGGGCATGGTGATGGAGACTGACAATGTGGCAGGAGGAGCAAATGCACAGGCAAGAGCAGAATTTGAAAAACAGAAAGAAAAGGTGTTGTCTGTGTTGGTGCTGAATGTGAGTACGCCCCAGTTGTACCTGATAACAAGCTGTAAGACCCCTAAGGAAGCGTGGGACACGCTAAAAGGACATTTTGAGAGAGACACTCTTGCAAACAAACTGTTTCTGAAGAAAAAATACTTCAGATGTGAAATGAAGGAAGGAGAAAACATAACTGAACATTTGAAACGAATGAAGGAGTTAACTGACCAGCTAGGGGCAATAGGTACGGTGATTGAAGAGGAGGACCAGATTGTAACACTACTGGGTAGCTTGCCACCAAGCTATGCTACAATTGTCACTGCACTGGAAAATAAGTTGGACAGTTTAACGCTGCAGTTTGTTCAGCAAGCATTGATAAATGAAGAACAAAAGCGAGTGTCTGCTGATGGTAACTATGGCGGTGCTATGTCCAGTGGTGCTGCGTCCGGTGGCGCGTCAGCGATGTCAACACAAGTTTGTAGTGATATGCAGGCTAACACCAAGGCAGTGAGAGCAGACAGATCGTGGAGATGTTACAAGTGTGGGAAAGAAGGACATATCAAGTGTGACTGTCCAAATAAGAAAAAAACAGACTAAAACACACAAAAATGTAACATGTGAACATGATGAAGACTCATCTGAAAGTGCCTTCGTCGCCAGAGAGGATAAGATGGATAAGGATAAGGATAAGATGACACAACAGGTCGAGTGGTTAATCGACTCTGGAGCCTCAAAGCACATGACGTGTCATGAAGAAACTCTTCAAGACTACCAGCAATTTCCAAAAGCACAGTCTGTGAAACTTGGTGATGGCAGAGTGGTTGACGCTCTAGGACTTGGTAACGTTAAACTAAGAATGACATTAAAAATCAGTGATGTAAAAAAATGTCACAATGTTTGATGTGCTGTATGTTCCCAAGTTATCCGGGAATCTTTTCTCAGTGGGAGCTGCTGTAAAAAAAGGAAATGCGGTGCAGTTCAAGAAGTCTCGCTGTTACATCCGTGATAAAAATGGAAATCTCAGAGGAATGGGAACACAAAGATCTGATGGATTGTATCAGCTGGATGACGAGGGAAGTTCGCCCGTCTGTCACTGTGCGTCAAGTGCATTAATGGCAGCCAGTTTGTGGCACCAGCGACTGGGTCACACCACTAAGTTGAAGGAACTTAAAAAACTGGTGAATGGAGTGGACCTTCCTGCTGAGAAAGAAGTTCCCTTCTGTGAAGCATGTGTGGAAGGCAAGCTGTCTAGGAAGCCACATAAGCCAGTGGGAGAGATCCGTTCCAAACATAAACTACAGTTGGTTCATAGTGACGTCTGTGGTCCCATGCAGACTGAATCTGTAGGTGGATCAAAGTACTTTGTGACTTTTATTGATGACTATTCTAGATGTTGCAAGGTATACTTTATGAAACAGAAGAGTGAAGTTCTTTGCAAATTCAAGGAATTTGAGAACATTATCCAATGAGTGCGGACTGAAAATAGCAAGACTCAGAACGGATAATGGTGGGGAATACACATCCAAAGAATTTCAAGAATACTTGAAGGCTCAAGGTATCCACCATGAGACAACTGTACCTCACACACCTCAGCAAAATGGTGTTGCAGAAAGAAAAAATAGGACATTAATTGAAGCAGCGAGAACCATGCTCTCTCACGCTAAATTACCAAAGTCGTACTGGGCAGAGGCTGTACTAGCGACCGCAGCTTACATACAGAACAGACTCCCCACATCTGTACTAAAACAAGTGATGCCCTATCAGAGATGGTGCGGCAAACAGCCAAATGTGAGTCACATGAAAGTGTTTGGTTGCGTACAGTAGCTTATGCACATGTCCCAGACACTGAAAGAAGAAAACTGGACAAGAAGGCTGTGAAGCTTCATTTTGTGGGATATGCCAACAATGCCAAGGGCTATCGCTTGTTCGATGAAGAGAAAAAGAGGATTCTAATTCGTCGGGATGTGATCTTCAACGAGTCAGACTTTGACTTGAAACAAGAAGTTGACATTTCTTGTTCGGAGAACGAAGTTATTGTGAAAACTGACGAGAGAACACCAGTCGATGCTACTGTCGATGAAACTGCTAGAGAAGGTGGCAGAGTCAGAAAACCAGCTAAGAGATATGGTTATGATGAGTTTGCCGACCTGGTTACTGTGGATCATTATGCAAGTATTTGTTGTGTTGCAGAATCAAGCACACTGAAAGAGGCATTGATGAGTCCTAATGCAAAAGAATGGCAGGAGGCGGCTGACTTGGAATATGAATCACTGCTGGAAAATAAGACGTGGGATTTAGTGAAATTGCCAAAGGATCGGAAGGCCATAGGATCGAGATGGGTGTTTAAAGTCAAGCATCATAGTGACGGACGAGTGGAGAGATACAAGTGCAGACTTGTTGCTAAGAGTTACTCACATAAGTATGGTGCCGACTACGATGAAACTTTTTCACCTGTGGTACGTTTTAGCTCAATTCGTACGTTGCTGTCCTTCGCTGTCCAGAATAACATGCATGTGCATCAGATGGATGTGGTAACCGCATTTCTAAATGGACACCTGGATGAGGAAATATACAGTATATGGAGCAACCAGAGGGATACATCAGACCAGGGGAGGAAAGTTTGGTGTGCAAGCTGAAGAAGTCAATATATGGACTGAAGCAGTCCCCTCGCTGCTGGAGTAAAACTTTCACAGAGTTCATGAAGAACATTGGCTTCAAACAGAGTACATCAGACCCGTGTGTGTTCGTGAGATCTTGACAGGAGCTGGAGATATTAGCTGTGTATGTTGATGATCTAATTCTGATCACAGAGTCCATGGAAGAGCTGAAACTCGCTCTTAAGAAGCGCTACAAGATGAAGGACATGAGAGAACTGTCCTATATCTTGGGGATCTCTGTCATCCAAGACAAAGAAAAAAAACTGTGTGTTCCTTCATCAGCAGCATTACATTGAAGCCATTCTTCAAAAGTATGGTATGCATGAGGCAAATCCCGTTGCAACTCCAGCTGATGTAAATGTAAAGCTAAAAAGGAACGATGGTGTCAGCAAGCCTGTGAACCAAGTACTTACCAGTCTATGGTAGGTAGCCTACTGTATGCTGCGATGGCCACACGACCCAACATAGCACAAGCAGTGAGCGTTGTGTCAAAGTTCAATGCAAATCCAAGTGTTGCACATCTGACTGCGGTGAAGAGAATTCTACGGTACTTGAAGGGAACACTGAAACTCACTCTCAAGTATGAGCGGTCAGAGTCTGGAACTTTGGTCGGTTTCTCAGATGCTGACTGGGCTGGAGACCAGGACGATCGTCGCTCTACAACCGGTAATGTGTTCTTACTGGGTGGAGGAGCGGTGAGTTGGCTCAGCAAGAAACAGTCAACTGTTGCTCTTTCAACATCAGAGGCTGAGTATGTTGCACTTAGCCAAGCAGCTCAGGAATGTGTCTGGCTAAGACGACTACTAAGTGATCTTGGAATGGATGCTACTCCTGTGGTGATCCTGGAGGACAACCAAGGAGCAATAGCAATCTCAAAGAATCCAGTTGATCATTCAAGAGCCAAGCACATTGACATTCGCTACCATTACATTCGTGAATGTGTGCAGAATGGATAAATACAACTGCAGTATTGTCCCACAGATGACATGAAGGCAGATATCTTGACCAAGCCATTGGTGAGACAGAAGTTTGAGTATCTTAGAAGTGAGATTGGACTCTGTTTCATTTAATTCTCTTTAGTCTGATCTTAAATGCCTAAACTGTGTTTAGTGTTAAATATGTTATGGGTGTAAAACGATTAACATGGGAAAATGTACTAAGAATGTTTTGTGTGTGTGTGTGTTAACATAAAATACTAAGACATGGCTTAGTCCTATTGTAAAATTAAGTGGGAGTGTTGTTATATAGTAATTTGCCAATAGGTGTCACTGTTGTATTGCCATCTGGTGTGTCACTACAGTTCTGTTATTCATTCTTCTTCGTTGTTTTTCCTGCTTTGTTGGATATAATAAAAAAGCATGTGAAACTTCAATACATAATAGGTCCCCTCTAATGTAGGTTCGTCTCTGGTCGTGATGAACATGAACTTAAGGCAAAATTTCCCATTCTTTCTTTCCACACTGACAGCTACTCAGTTAGTTATTGAATAATGAAATCTGATGCTCACATCATTACTCCGTAAATCCTGAAGATAGACCAGATTTCATCACATTCAAAGTGGCAGTGCCACGTCCTATAGAGAAATACCTTTAGTTAAAATCATATCTGTGTATTAAACATCAAATTATTTCTGAATCTGATTGGTTGTAATTGTGTCAAATCACTGTCTTTAAAGGGGAACCAGGAGGATGAAAAAGAGAAATGACACACAGGGATCTCAGGTGAGAATAATTATCAGAAGTTTACTGATCAGGGAAATTATTTGGTCTAAATGATTGAAAGTCTGAATGTAGCAGTGACTTTTTCTAGTGAGTTGTTTATAGACATTATTTATTTTCTCTTTATTCTGTTTTTTTTTTTCTTTAATGGCAAAGATGAATCATTCCACACCTGATCATGACAGACACAACGCTTATGATGTTGAATTGAGTGATCCTGTGTATGAGAATGTAATGGTAAGTGTTGTAATTGTTTCCTTCAGAAGACTAAACTCTCTTCACCTTTAGCCAAAAGGAATTAAACGCACAATGTCAGTGTGCACATCCCGTATTGATTAAGTATACGGGAATTTAAATAACACACTCCTGTTTTCACTTTGTTTTCATTCATACAGACTGCTCAACTTGATGACTGTAAACCCGAACTGGACTCGTCTCTGTATGAAAATCTTCTAGTAAGTAAGAATACCCACTAGATTGAGACAAAACCCAATCTATTAGCCTTTACTCTTGACACATGTTGTTGATGATTTTATTTAAAAGCAGTGTGTGAACAGTGTGTGAACATATCTATATTGACTAAGTATATGGAGATTTAAATAACACACTCCTGGTTTTACTTTGTCTTCATTCATAAAGGCTGCTCAACTTGATGATTGTAAACCCGAACTGGACTCGCCTCTGTATGAAAATCTTCCAGTAAGTAAGAATACCCACTAGATAGAGACAAAACCCAATCTATTAGCCTTTACTCTTGACTAGGGTTGGGTATCGAGAACCGGTTCCATTTTAGAACCGGTAACAAATTTCCAAAAACCGGGTATTCGATAAGACGCACGCATTACGATTCCTCTTATCGATTCCTGACTATCCGTTATTTCAAATGTAGGCGCGCGGCAAGCAAGCACGTTCAAAATAGAAGCGACATGGGCCGTGGGCGCGACGAGCATGCGGTGCGTGGCGATCGTTTTTGCAGGCGCGCCTATGCCTCGGCGAGATGAAAACATCTCAACTTTTCAGAATGGCGCAAGCGGTGCGCAGGTCAAGTGACAAAAAACAACCGACCTTTCTGTAACATCAAAAGATCGGCTGAACAGCTGATCATAGCTGAACAGGGCGGGTTTTTATTTCTCATCTCCATAAATATATCTAGTAGCCTAGTAAATGGTTGGTTGCATAGCAACTAATTAATTCAGTGTCTCATAAATACTTGTTTAATGAATGAATGATTCACCGTTTTTGAACGAATCTCTCGAGTCTTCTTCAATAAATAATTCAAAAAAAAAAAACAGTCGATTTTTGCCACCTACTGCTGGAGTAATAATGTAATCAACACCTTTATATGAAGAGACTCCTTTCACTTTAGCCATTTTATTGGTTATTGCTTAAAATTGGCAAGAATAAAAGGTAGAAATATTTATTCTTCAATTATTTGCCCTTTTTTCTCCCTCCAAAAAATATTGGAATCGGAAACAAGAATCGATAAGAACCGGATTCGATAAGCAGAATCGGAATCGCTAAAACTTAAACGATACCCAACCCTACTCTTGACACATGTTGTTGATGCTTTTATTTAAATATTTAAATATGAATGTTTTCTCTTTCTTTCTTTCTTTCTTTCTTTCTTTCTTTCTTTCTTTCTTTCTTTCTTTCTTTCTTTCTTTCTTTCTTTCTTTCTTTCTTTCTTTCTTTTTCAGCCTAACAAGAAGAGGCTGTAGTGTTTTGGACACAGTAAATATTACAGCCTTTATGCATCTCTTTGTGGGAGGAGCCCTGAATGATTGACAGGAGTGCCATGATGACGTGTGACTGAAGTAATCAGGCGATCATTTTATAGATGGATGTGTGATAATGAAATAAATGGTTTACAAATTATGTAAAAGTGTGTAATCACTATAGTGTGTTTTTCTGTATGCTTTTTTTATGATGTATATGAAGCTTACTTCATTGAGATTATTAATGTTTTAAAACTTGAGTATCCATATTGTTCATGTTTCCAATAAAAGTTAGAAAACAGTAAGGCTCTAGTTGTAAAATTCCACACTTTTCTGACATTCAATAAATTAGAATAACAGCATAACAAATATTAAAGGCCATTACACTTAGAGATTGCTAGAGAGAGAAAAAATAGATTGAACTAGATAAGATTATTAATACAAGGATTACTGCACAAAATTACATTCGCAAACTTGCTGTTGTTCGGAACAACATTCCTATACAAAAGTCCTAAATATAGCCTATAGCAACATACATTTCAACTGGAAGTTAGTTCATATTCCTTCTACGATGATGAAAACAGAGCCGTTAAATATGAGAGTTGTGATCTCGCCGCCACGCGGTCACGTGGTTCATGTATCTCTACATCAGGGGTCGGGAACCTTTTTATTTAGAAGAGCCAAACAAACAAAATATTTAGAGAAATTTTTCAAAAGAGCCATAGCAAAGTTTATACTTGTGTATTAAAATACATTTGCGAATTTATATGTAATAACAAATGCAGTAATACGCATTTGCAGTTTTTTTTTTTTTTTTACTCCGTTACACCCAAGCTAAGGCTACTACACACAGTACATAAAAAACACTATATTTTGTTCACTGACATAGTGCTGGTTTCTAGCACTCACATCATAAACAAGTGTTTAAAGGGGAACTTGGCAACTATTTGAACTTAATAAATCCGTTTAGAAATCATTTGGATGGTTGAATAACCTGTTCTGGTGAGAATGGTGACTTTCCCCGCACCCCCCAGCGTTCCCTGACAGAAAACCAACCTTGCAACATGGGGACAAACGTCCTGGTAAGTTGGACATAGGAAGTCTCGTGAGAAGCGAGAACGAGCGAGAAACACAAAATGCTTTACGGCAATTCCTAGGGGTGTAACGATACCCTCATGTCACGATTCGATGCATATCACGATACTGAACTCACGATACGATATTATTGCGATACTCCAAGACATATGTAAAAAAATTTACTGTTTATTAAAATCCTTAATTTGATATTACATTGTGGGTGTAAATGAATAGGCTTGGACTTGGTGCTGAAACCCAATGCACAGGACAATAGTGAGACCAGAATAAAAATATTGATGATTCTGAAGCTGAAAATACAGAATTATTTTAGATGAATATGCTTGCACTCTTTCACAGACTAGATATATTTAAAATAATGTAGTGTTTACTGGTAACATAAGACATTTGGCATTACCAGGACCCACAAATATTCCCCCATTGCATTATTATTAGGGCTGGGGGAATTAACGCGTTAATCTTTGCGATGTTTAACGCGTTAAAAAAAAATAACGCAATTGACGCAGCACTTTTTTTTTTTGCCTCGTTTTAATGATTTCCTGTTGCGTCTGCTATTAAAAAGGCCGAAATATGCCGTCCCGCCCCTCCATGTTCGGCGGTCAGGTTTCATTCTCGGGCAGCTTTCATGAGCGGGTCTTTTCCGCTCGGTATGTGCGTCGCGCTCTGTGCTCCGCGCGCACGCGCGCGCGCGTGAGTGTGTGTGTGTGTGTGTGTCGGTCGGTCGGCGCGCTCTGTGCTCCGCGCGCGCGCGTGCGTGTGTGTGTGTGTGTGTGTGTGTGTGTGTCGGCTCGCTCTGTCGTTAATGGCCCAAAGGCTTCAATCATGTACTAAGCACTGGAAAAGTAAAGTCCACTCAAGTAACGTGAAATTTCTCTGTTGACTTCTGTTTGCTGAGCTGGTATAGCCATGCTGGGCAACAATGGTAAAATGACCTGCTCTGATCACATGCTCTGGTAATAATAGCTTTGTAGGACTATATTTTGTTTTAATAATTAATAAAATAATAATAATAATAATAATCTGTTAAATTGATTATGTTGATTGATTATTGAAAAATAATAATATATTGATATATTGATGTTTAATATTTTAATATAGGGCTATTTTCTGTTCCCTTTTTTTCCTGTGTTGTTTAATTAGGTGATTCTAAGTTTAAATATTGATGATTACAAGCTTGGGGGAAGCGCAATTAATTGCAATTAATTACAGAAATTGTGCAATTAATTAGTAATTTTTTTTTAATCGATTCCCAGCCCTAATTATTATACATTATATTTAGTAGTTTAATGTAGTACTAAGACTAAAACTCGAAACTTGAAATTTTTCTCACACTTTTTGGGTGAAATATACACAATACATATTGTCACCATCCACGATACATATTGTTGCATTTTTGTATTGCGATATATTGTGACACGATATATTGTTACACCCCTAGCAATTCCACATAAACACACACGCCATATGATTCTGTATATGATGTATTACCCACCTTGGTAGACATACCTCCAGACGATAAAGTTGGCCGGCTCCCATAATAACAAATGCACATGAGCAGCGGTAGAAAGGGGGAGGAGGGTGCCGCAAGTGAATTTCTTTTACTACAGTGTTGTGAAATATACGGCCCAAAGCTGTAGGGGGAGCTCGTTGAGAAAACACGCGACATCAAAAGTGCAAATCATCGAAGAAATGGCTAGAGTTGCCTTGTTCCCCTTTAACAAGAAGTTTATTGCACCCTACTTACATTAATGAGATTTCTGTTGCTGCATCACTTTGCTGAGTGCTTTGTAGTTGGGGTCGTAACTGGTGAGATTCAGCTTCATACAGGCATTCAGGCTTTCATCCGTTAACCTTGAGCGCAGGTTGTTTTTGATGTTGTTCATATGTGAGAAGGACTGCTCGCATGTGTATGTTGAGCCAAACATCGTCAGCACAGTAACACTGACACGATGCATTGTGCTGAAAGTGGCTGGAAGTTCGTTCCAGGTTTTCAGGATGAGATTGTCTTCGCGTTGGAGTTTTCTCATATCTGCCCACTCATGTTGCTTTGTTAGTTCTACCCGCTGACGAGCGAGGCTTTCCAGTTCGGAATTCAAAGTTACAAATTTTGACACCCACATGTCACAGGCCGGGGTGGCCCTCCCTCCCCTGCTGAGCGTACCACCTCGAGGAGTTACCCAGAGACACGACAGACCAAACAAGATAATTATCAAAAACTTATATTTTATTTAGTTAAAACCAGTCCAATCTCAACTTAAAATCTACCGACTGATCCACCTCTCTCTCTTCCACCAGGTTGCAGGGGAGGTTCACCCGACGGTTCCTCTCGACCAGAGGTAAGTAATGAAGCAGGCACTGGTAAGGTTTCGCCCCACGGTCCCTCTTCAGCCAGACATAAGTAATGGGGCGGACGCTGATAAGGATTCACACGACGACTCTTCTTCGGTTGGAGGTAATTGATGGCACAGGCACTGGCAAGGGTTTCACAAAGCAACTCCTCTTCGGTGGGAGGTAAGTAACGCACAGGCACTGGCGGGAGTTCGCACAACAGTTCCTCTTCGGCTGGAGGTAAGTAATGGCCCGGACACTGACAGGGGTTTCGCACAGCAGTTCCTCTTCGACTGGAGGTAAGTAATGACACAGGCACTGGCAGGGGTTTCACACAGCAGTTCCTCTTCAGCTGGAGGTAAGTAATGACCCAGGCGCTGGAAAGAGTTTCGCACGGCAGCTCCTCTTCAGCCAGAACGTGAGTACTGGAGCAAGCGCTGGTAGGGAATTGACAACAAAGGAAGGGGTTACTCTTCGCACAGGACAGCATCAATCATTTGAGTGTCACCTCTCTTGGGATAGGGGGAAGGGTCGGGCAGGGAATCATCGGTAGTACTCCAATATTCCGTCACGGAGGGCCAGCAGGGGACTCTCTCATTCCTTCCACAGGCCAGTAGCAACAGTGTTCGATGACAGGGGACAATTTCTCTATGTGCACAGAACAATCACGATGAATAGAAGACTTGACAATCAACAACTGAATCTTCTTACCACGAAGCAGCGATGGCAGTATTTAATGGCAGAGGACGGTTTCTCTATATTCACAGAACCACAGAGGTGGGTACAGGTTTCAATAGTCCTCAGCTGAGCCTTCTCCCCAGCAGCAACAGCATCCAATGGCAGAGGACAGTTTCTCTATGTTCACAGAACAATCATTGGTGAATAGAAGACGTAACACTGAATCTTCTTACCACAGGGAGCAGCGATGACGGTATTCAATGGCAGGGGGCGGTTTCTCTATGTTCACAGAACAGAAATGGTAAGTGCAGATTTCAACAGTCCTCAGCTGAGCCTTCTCCCCAGCAGCAACAGCATCCAATGGCAGAGGACAGTTTCTCTATGTTCACAGAACAATCATTGGTGAATAGAAGACGTAACACTGAATCTTCTTACCACAGGGAGCAGCGATGACGGTATTCAATGGCAGGGGCGGTTTCTCTATGTTCACAGAACAGAAATGGTAAGTGCAGATTTCAACAGTCCTCAGCTGAGCCTTCTCCCCAGCAGCAACAGCATCCAATGGCAGAGGACAGTTTCTCTATGTTCACAGAACAATCATTGGTGAATAGAAGACGTAACACTGAATCTTCTTACCACAGAGCAAGGATGGCAGCGTTCGATGGCAGGGGGACAGTTTCTCTGTGTTCACAGAACAACAGTGGGGAGTACAGGTTTCAACGATCCACAGCTGGCCTTCTTTCCATAGAACAGCGATGCATAGATCTCTCATAAATCCTCTTCAGTGGTGAGTTCAGGGTAGACCTGCATTCCTGCACAGCATATGCTCAAGACACAACAGTTAATTAGTTTCAGTTTGACCTTCAAAACCCATGAGTAGACGACTGGGGAACGGGCAGACATAAACTTCAGTTTCCACACCAGTGCACAATTCAGTCACTTCAAATGATCACACGTGTTCACTTCACATTAAACACTGCAACTCACATCAACTCACAGTGAATAAGGTCTCTTATCGTGGTCCCAGTCGACTCCCTTCGCTCAACGGACAAACTGTACATCCAAGCTGTATAGATGGTTGACTATGGAAACACAACTGACATTGAAAAGCTTCAGAACAGAACTCACCGGGCGCCGGGGCAGTTTCACCACATCATGGCGGATAGCGGGCACTACAGGCATTAACTTCCTAATAGAACTGGCAGATAACACTCGTCTGTTCGATGAAATAACACAGTTCAATCACACCACTGCTTTCCAGCTTTTCCTTCTTTACTTGCAGTTTTCTCTGTCCTTTAACGATCCGCCCTCTCGTATACTGCCCGATGTGATCAGTATATCAACAACAACAGATTTCCTCCAGTCTGCGTCTGCCCAAAAGAATTCTTGCCCCAAAACTTCGACGTCCGAACTTCTACATACAAACTCCCAACACAAAACTTCCTCTCCCCACTGCACATCAACCGGATCCTTTTATAATCCCCCTCGTGGCTCAATCTCTACTCCTCGCCCAGCTGCCACTCATTTCCTCATCAGCGAGCTCCGTCGGACTGTTTACCCAGGAAAACCCGGAACCGTTCCGGTGTTACATCAAACTCGCTCCCCCCGAAAACAAGTATAGAGCGGGACAGTTCCACTTATTCGTCACCCCGTGACATCCTCCCCTACCAATTCGTTCTAGTCCCTAGAACGAGGGTCAGCGACCCAGTCTCCATACCTTGCAGGGGGCCGCCCTATGTTGTCCCGTTGGGAACGTCTTGGTGGCGAGGCGGGGTCTTCCTCTCTTGGCTCGATGTTCAGGCCCCTTGGAACCACCGCCCAACCTACTAAGGGCAGCCTAGGTGCCACCAGGGCAGTTGGAGCTTCTACCATAGGCTTTGGATAATTCGGACAGGGGCGGATTAAATTCCGATGTATCACCCGCTCTGGGCCTGAATTTCCCTCAGGGCGGATAGTATAAACCGGCTGGTCGGGACGTTGTTGGCTTTGTACTACATAAGGCAGGACCTCCCACCGATCACTCAATTTGCCCTTTCCCCGGCGTCGATTGTCCCGTACCAAAACTCTCTCCCCGGGCAATAACGGAGCCTCTCGGGCCGTCCGGTCATACAGCCGCTTGTTCTTAGTAGAGGCTATGTTGATTCGATCAGTGACCCGTTCGTACGCCGAGTGAAGTCGCTGATGATGCCTGCCTACCCAATCCGTCAGACTCACCTCCTCTCCAACTCCAGCCGTTCCAAGTAATCTGTGGGAAGTCGCACATGTCTCCCAAACATCAAGTACGTTGGAGCATACCCCGTGGTGCTGTGCACACTATTGTTGTAGGCCTGTACCAGCGCGGGGAGACTATCCACCCAATTACTCTGCTGTTCCGCATCCAGCGTCCCCAATAGGCCCAGCAACGTCTGGTTGAACCGCTCACACCCTCCGTTTCCCTGGGGGTGATATGGCGTGGTATGAGTCTTCTTACACCCATAGAGCCGACACAACTCCTGTACCACCTTAGATTCAAAGTTTGGCCCTTGATCTGAGTGAAGAGTCTCTGGACACCCAAACGGCTGGAATACGAACTTCCACAAGGCATTTGCAGTAGTGGTGGCAGTCTGGTCTAAGGTAGGAATGGCCCAAGCATATTTTGTGAACAGGTCAGTTACCACCAGAATGTTCTGGAAGCGATCCGTCGGTCGACCCAACGTCAAGTAGTCCATGGCCACAATATGCAAAGGGGCCCTAGCTCGGATGGGGACCAATGGGGCTCTCATCTCCTTCCTCGTTTTAAAGAGCGTGCAACGGGGGCATTTCTGGATGAACAAGTTCACCGAAGCCTCCATCCCTGGCCAATAGAAATTTCTCCGCAACAAAGACACCGTCCTCTCTTTCCCTTGGTGTCCTAACTGGGTATGGTAGGCCTGTAACAGGGCCGGAATCTGACCTTCAGGTACCACCACCTGACACACAGCTTCACCCAGCACTGGGTCTCGGATGGACCGACAAACCACTCCCTCTCGCAGATAGAGTCTCTCCCACTGTCCAAGAAGTTTCTTCACTACCCACGCCTGAGTCCGACGCTCCACCACCTCCGGCCACGATCCCTGCATCAACCAAGACCGTATCCTCATCAATCCAGCATCTCCCTCCTGCCTTTCCTTCCACCGATGTGGATCCCAGCCCCAACTAGCGGGGACTGTCTCTTGCTGGAGCCCAGGCGCTTCCACACGTCCCACCATAAGCCCTTCTCCACTCTCTTCCAAAGGCCCCAATGGACAACCTTCGGCCTCGGGGAGTCTGGACAACACATCAGCATTAATGTGCTCCCGGCCCGGTCGGTACTGGAGTTGGTAATCGTAATTAGCCAGTTGCGCTACCCACCGTTGTTCAACTGCTCCCAGCTTAGCTGTGCGTAAGTGGACTAGAGGATTGTTATCAGTTATTACGAGTACCTTAGCTCCCCATAGGTAGTCCTTAAACTTCTCGCTCATGGCCCACTTCATGGCCAGCAATTCGAGTTTAAATGAGCTGTAGTTGGAATCATTTCGTTCGGCGGGGTGGAGACTTCGGCTTGCGTAGGCGATGACCCGCTCCACTCCCTGCTGACGCTGGGCCAATACTGCTCCCAGGCCCAGGTTACTAGCATCGGTATACAGAACAAAGGGCTGGGTAAAGTCTGCATAGGCCAAAATCGGAGCTTGTATTAGCTCTTGCTTAAGCATCTGGAAGGCCACGTCACATGTGGCATCCCAAGCAACAGGAGGAGACCCACGACCGCGGGGACGGCCTGAACCTACCAGAAGCTGATTTAATGGTTTGGCGATCTTCGAGAAGTCTTTAATAAAATGCCGATAATACCCTACAAAGCCCAGGAAAGATCTCACTTGCCGCACGGTCTTAGGCGCACTCCACCCTTGGACAGCTGACACTTTTTCGGGGTCCACGGAAACTCCAGCGGCACTCACGCAGTGGCCTAGGAATTTCACTTCCTTACAAAATAGTTGGCACTTGTCTGGTTGCAGCTTCAATCCATACTTCTCCATTGCTCGAAACACCTGCTCCAAATGTTGGAGATGGGATTCAAAGTTCGGAGAGTAAACAATAACATCGTCTAGGTATACTAACGTAGTATCCACCAACTGGCCACCCAGACACCGCTGCATCAGTCGTTGGAAAGTGGCTGGGGCGTTGCAAAGGCCAAAGGGCATCCGGTCCCACTCAAAGAGCCCAAAGGGGGTCGTGAACGCAGTCTTTTCCCTATCCCCTTCTTCCACCTGCACCTGCCAATACCCGCTGGCCAGATCTAGGGTGGAGTACCAAGCGGCTTGAGTCAGGCTGGTGAGGGAGTCCTCAATCCGTGGCAGCGGGAAGGCATCCTTCTTGGTCACTTGATTCAACCTACGATAGTCTACACAGAACCTCCAAGCTCCGGTCTTCTTTCGCACCAGGACGATAGGGGCCGCCCAAGGGCTACTACTCTCACGGATGATCCCCTTCTCCAGCATCCCTTGTAACAGGGTACGAACCTCGGAGTAGAGAGTTGGTGGCACTGGACGATATCTTTCTCTGCTTGGTGTAGCATCACCGGTAGGGATACGATGTTTCACAGCATCCATACAACCATAGTCTTCATCGTGTATGGAGAATAGGTTCTGCCACTTCGCCAAGAATGCCTGGAGCTGTTGTGTCTGACTCTCCTCTAGCTCCTCCCCTCGCAGGGATTTCCCCAAAAGATGGGCCGGCATACCCCCCCTCAAGGGACCCACGGGCTGTTCCACTCGCGTCAGGGCCACTTCAACCACTGTAGGGCTCACTTGACAGAAATTAACTCCTCCACCATCCCTCACTTGTTGTAAACCCACCGAGGTAACTCGGGCCAATCGTTGATGGCGGTACAAGTTGACTGGATAAGGATGTACATTCCGTATTCGTACGACGACTCGGCCACGCCGAACAACGGCTAAACCTCGAGCCACCTCCACCACTTGACAGTCTAAATGGGGCTCCACGAGCACCCAATCTTCTGGTCCAAACGTCCGAGCGGGCAACCGAGCCCAAACCACAGCCTCGCTCCGGGCCGGTACAGAAAGTGCATATCGACAAGTGACCCGGCCCGTGCCTTCACAATCTTCTTGGGAACTAGCCGTATGAACCCGGCGACAATCCGCAACAATGCGTTCCCACTCCCGTTTCTCGGCCGGCGGGGCAGTTCGAGTTGGCCTGGTTTGGAACAGTTCTTCCCAACACTCTGAAATAACATTCATGCCCAAAAGGGCTCGATGCGTCCCCAAACAAGGGTCCCGGACGACCACAACTCCTTTCTGTGGTACCGTAACTCCATAAATCTCCAAGTCCGTGACCAAATATCCAACATAAGGAATGTCTAGACCGTTTGCTCCTCGCAAGGTAAGCCAAGGGGCCTCTGCCTCCTGTAAACATTGAGCATTGAACAGTTCTTTGGACAGACTCTCGGAGAATAAGGTAACTTGGGACCCGGTATCCACTAGACATCGGACCTTGACACCGTTCACCTGAATTTCCACGGTGGGGCAGCGTCCAACTAAGTGGTCTCTGGGGGCAGCAGGAAAAGAAGGGTCCATCAAAGGGGCCCCGACCACTTGACCCACAGTGGCCGGTAACTCTAAAAACCCCCTTGTGAGCCCCGCCGAGAGCCGCACTGGCGACTATAATGTCCCGGCTCTCCACAGCCATTACAAATCGGACAACCCTGCGCGTCCCATTGGAATCTGGGGCCCGCAGACCGTATTGGACGCCTTCCTGGGTCTCGACTCCCGTCCGAGTAAGAACGCTCTCGAAGCAAAGGCAGCGGATTTGGCCGCTCCCGGCGAACCTCCTCCAGAAAGGTCTTCGACAACTCGGTCATCTGTTCTCGCACCTCCTTCATGAGCTCTGCGCGTAGGGTCTGCTTCCAATCAGGCGGCCCAGGGAGAGTGGAATCGATCTGTTGACTGGTGGCCATACAGACGGAGGGGTCCGCCGTTTCCGCATGATCCGTCTCCAGGGCCAAAGCCTCCCTTCGCAAATCCTCGAACGTCAGCTCGGGATCTCGGCGGAGCTGTACACGCAAGCTCTGACGGACAGGGCCCTCCCGGAGTCCCAGGAGAAATTGATCTCGTAACAAAGTCTCTTCACCACCCAGGCCATGGTCACGCCTCCCCTTCAGCCTAGTAAACTGCTCCCGTAATCGTAGAGCAAAGGCCCGTAAGGTTTGCTTGGGTCCTTGCTTGCAATTGAAGAACTGAGTCCGCAGGACCGCCACTGGAGTGGCATCACCATACTGCTCGATCAGGAAGTCAAACACAGCTTGGGTCGTAGCTCGAGTTGCTTCTGGTGCGGCCTGCACCTCTCTCCTGGCTTCTCCTTCAAGTGAATTCAAGACAAACTGTAACCTCTGTGGGGCGCTCAATCCCTGGAGTCCTGCCAGATACTCCACCTGAGCCCTCCACTCCGTTAAACTCAATTCCGACCCGGGTCCTCCATATCGTTGGGCCCAAGGGGCTCCCATAAAGATGGGCATAACTTGGGGCCGGGCCGCCGGCATTTCTTCGTCTGCCATAAGGGGTCTCTGGTCGCTCAACTCGAGGTGGAATCCTGCCGACTACGCCAAATCTGTCACAGGCCGGGGTGGCCCTCCCTCCCCTGCTGAGCGTACCACCTCGAGGAGTTACCCAGAGACACGACAGACCAAACAAGATAATTATCAAAAACTTATATTTTATTTAGTTAAAACCAGTCCAATCTCAACTTAAAATCCACCGACTGATCCACCTCTCTCTCTTCCACCAGGTTGCGGGGGAGGTTCACCCGACGGTTCCTCTCGACCAGAGGTAAGTAATGAAGCAGGCACTGGTAAGGTTTCGCCCCACGGTCCCTCTTCAGCCAGACATAAGTAATGGGGCGGACGCTGATAAGGATTCACACGACGACTCTTCTTCGGTTGGAGGTAAGTGATGGCACAGGCACTGGCAAGGGTTTCACAAAGCAACTCCTCTTCGGTGGGAGGTAAGTAACGCACAGGCACTGGCTGGAGTTCGCACAACAGTTCCTCTTCGGCTGGAGGTAAGTAATGGCACGGACACTGACAGGGGTTTCGCACAGCAGTTCCTCTTCGACTGGAGGTAAGTAATGACACAGGCACTGGCAGGGGTTTCACACAGCAGTTCCTCTTCAGCTGGAACGTGAGTACTGGAGCAAGCGCTGGTAGGGAATTGACAACAAAGGAAGGGGTTACTCTTCGCACAGGACAGCATCAATCATTTGAGTGTCACCTCTCTTGGGATAGGGGGAAGGGTCGGGCAGGGAATCATCGGTAGTACTCCAATATTCCGTCACGGAGGGCCAGCAGGGAACTCTCTCATTCCTTCCACAGGCCAGTAGCAACAGTGTTCGATGACAGGGGACAATTTCTCTATGTGCACAGAACAATCACGATGAATAGAAGACTTGACAATCAACAACTGAATCTTCTTACCACGAAGCAGCGATGGCAGTATTTAATGGCAGAGGACGGTTTCTCTATATTCACAGAACCACAGAGGTGGGTACAGGTTTCAATAGTCCTCAGCTGAGCCTTCTCCCCAGCAGCAACAGCATCCAATGGCAGAGGACAGTTTCTCTATGTTCACAGAACAATCATTGGTGAATAGAAGACGTAACACTGAATCTTCTTACCACAGGAAGCAGCGATGACGGTATTCAATGGCAGGGGGCGGTTTCTCTATGTTCACAGAACAGAAATGGTAAGTGCAGATTTCAACAGTCCTCAGCTGAGCCTTCTCCCCAGCAGCAACAGCATCCAATGGCAGAGGACAGTTTCTCTATGTTCACAGAACAATCATTGGTGAATAGAAGACATAACACTGAATCTTCTTACCACAGAGCAAGGATGGCAGCGTTCGATGGCAGGGGGACAGTTTCTCTGTGTTCACAGAACAACAGTGGGGAGTACAGGTTTCAACGATCCACAGCTGGCCTTCTTTCCATAGAACAGCGATGCATAGATCTCTCATAAATCCTCTTCAGTGGTGAGTACAGGGTAGACCTGCATTCCTGCACAGCATATGCTCAAGACACAACAGTTAATTAGTTTCAGTTTGACCTTCAAAACCCATGAGTAGACGACTGGGGAACGGGCAGACATAAACTTCAGTTTCCACACCAGTGCACAATTCAGTCACTTCAAATGATCACACGTGTTCACTTCACATTAAACACTGCAACTCACATCAACTCACAGTGAATAAGGTCTCTTATCGTGGTCCCAGTCGACTCCCTTCGCTCAACGGACAAACTGTACATCCAAGCTGTATAGATGGTTGACTATGGAAACACAACTGACATTGAAAAGCTTCAGAACAGAACTCACCGGGCGCCGGGGCGGTTTCACCACATCACGCTCAGGAATACAATTCTTAAATTCTTCTAAAAGAATAAGTTCTCGCATGTCTTTAAAATCATTTACTTTGCTAGATGTGCACCACTTATCAAACAAAATTCCTTTCTCCCTTGCAAATTCAACAAAGGTCTGGCTGAAGTGTTTTTTGTGACTTCTAAAACGCTGTCTATAGGCTTCTGGTACAAGTTCATATGCACGTAATATCGCAACTTTCACTAGCTCATAATTCAAGCTATCCTCTAAGGAAAGTGTAGCACAAACATCTTGAGCTTTACCGGTTAACTTGCACTGTAATAATAGAGGCCAAACCTCTTTAGGCCAATAGAGCGTAGATGCAATCCGCTCAAATACACTAAAGTAAGAATCAACTTCTGTTTCTCGGAACTGTGGTACTAGTGAAATGTGTCTACTGACCTCAAAAGTAGTCCCCGCCGTGCCAGCATCAGCAGTCTGCGAGGGTTGCGTAACCGGAATAGGTGTCCTGTTAGCTGCACTCAGCTCAAGTTCACGCAACTTAATCTGTGTCTCCGCCTCGATTTCGAGCCTGCGGATTTCAAGTCGGTATTTCAGATCTGCCTCAATTCGACGGCTTTCCGCCCGTTCGCGTGCCTCCATTTGCACTCGCGCTAAACGGACTTTCAGTCGCGCATCACCTCCTTCAGACTCATCTGAGCCAGGAGAAAAGGGATCGGAAGGCGGCAAAACAGCCTTGGCTTCAGAATCCTCCACCTCAGCCATTTCGCTCCGCTCCTCCTCACCAGGGCGACCGTCAGAATCGGAGATACCTTCACCGACACCTGCGGACAATTTTAGAACACCTAATTCCACCAACCCCTGAGATACAGCAGACCTAATCTCTAGTTTACGCAGTTGCTTCGAGACAGCAAGTTTATAGTGGGCAGCGATCAGTACCAGATCCTCTTTCCTGCATTTACTAAGTTGTTCTTCTGTGGGTGCGCTGACAAAAGTGTCCAAGTCAAAATCAGCCATACTTACTCCTATCAAATCACTAATATACTCAACCAGCCCATCCGCTCATTTAGGCTACATTACGAACATTGACTCTAACGAAAAGTTCTGTCATGGTCATTCCACCACTCACACCAGCAGTAAATATTCCAAATAATAACTCGGGAAAAATATGAATATTAATATCTCATTTAGATCCCGGACGAGCCCCCATTAAATGTTACGAACTTTTAATGTCTAGAAGGTATTTCGCAACACTTATTTTGAAACCACTGCTGATGTCTGAGTAGGGTGGAATAAACACATGACACACTCGATTTGATGTGAATTAAAACTGGAATTTATTACAAGAAAAGCCGAAGCCACTAGATCCAGTTCGTTAATGTTAAATGTAGTGCGCTATGTACAGTTTCAAGGGTAGAAAATAGTGTAAAATAAATTGTTGGTAAGAGAACATAAAGTGGCGCCAAAGAAAAGAACAGAGTATAACAAAACAATCCTTATGCTAATCCTAATCCTAACCAAAGAAAAAATGTGAAAAGAAAACCGAGATCTTCAGTGCATGCGGGTACCTAAATAAAGTAGCTAAATAACAAAACGTACAGGGAGTGGCGCTCACTCCTAACCTAGTGTGTCTAACAAATTACCACTACGGGCATTATGTATACCGCGGCATACTAACCTGACATTCTCTTACCAAAAGAGCAGCTTGTAGGCAACCTCGTAGTGTTAAACTTGAACACACAGTTCTCAGTTTTGCTATCTCAAAAGAAAACGGGTCAAGTTCCAAAGAACAGATGAACAGAGCGACACGTACATATCCCACTAAATTATCAAGTACAGGATTTCACATAATTCTTAATTTAAAAACAAGTGAGTCGTGATCAGAATAGTGAAGGTGAACAGAGCCGCAAACAGAGCGCTCAACACGCTGCGAGAGAGAGAGCATGAATGAACCGGTCGTTCTTTTGAAGTCATCTGGCAAACTCTCATTGGTTCCCAGACGCCGCCCCTAATGATGGAATGATGAGTGACGTACCGCTAGGCCAATCACAGTAGAGTGAAGACTAAAAACACAGAGAGAAGATAATGAGCACCAATCATTCACACGTGCAAAGCACACTAGCGTGTCGCTAGTCTCTAGACTAAATGAAAACAAAACCCACGTGGAACGTAACAACTATTTTCACATAATTTTGAAGCCAGAACTCGAAGCGACAACATCCATTAGTCAAAAGTCTTATTGACACATATTTATTATGAGTTTTGTGGTCTTATTTCAGCAACTTTCATTTTTATTTTTTTCAATAACCACGCATAAACATTATTCTCTTAAAAATTCAAAAATATACATGCATGGTGATCACATATTTTGGTAGCCCTGTTTGTGCTATATAGAGTGAATTTACACCTTTGCCATTATCATGTTTATAAATAATAGAAAAAAGCACAAATGTCAGGGCATGTCAGAACACCTCCAGGGCCCAGAAAACCCCTCAGAGTCCAGAGGGTTAAAATATATTTTACAAGAGTGACCTGGTGATCATCATCCTCATCGTCATGTACTGAAGTAAGCAGATGATCCCGATGATGTTCATCTTTAATAATGATTATGATCAGTCATTATGTTAGTTATGAGCCAGTCATTACAGGAAATACATGTTACGGAGTGATTGACCATTTTCAGACTGTTATTTGCTCAATATACTTAAAAACAAAACAAACAAAAAAAACAATTATATGTGTATAACTAAAGATAATTGTTCTTTTGCAACAATAAAGTTATTACTTTAACATCAAACCTCATTGGAAAGTAATGTTCTTATTCTTGCAAACTCAGCAGCTCAAGACTGTCCAGATGAACCACTTAATGATCATCAGTGCTCTGTTGATTTATGTAATGTTTCATTGTCATACGCAGCTCTTGATGGTCAGTTATTCAGATGAGAACAGAAGATCGTCTGAACAGACAGATTCGTGTGTCGTGATGAATCAGTCATTTGCTGCAGATCAGCTGCTGTCCGTGGTGCTGAACACCACCTGAACACTAGAGGGAGCCACTTGAGACTCGCACTTCAATTTCTCCTTCATAAGTTTCACTTTCATTTGTTTGTGGTTTCCAGACAGTTTTGATCTGATTTGTTTCAAATGTCATTCAAGCAAAACTAGGTCGGAAAACTCAACAGATTGTGAGTTTATTCATGCGAATTCACTTATTTATTAAATGACATTAAAACTGTAATTAAGTAAATTCTTAGCAATAATTTTGTGTATAATGTTTAATGAATTCAGATCCCAATGTTAGCTAATATTTTCAACAGCAATGACACCTTTATCATTTTCCAAGTTTATTATTTTTCTACAGGTGTGTTTTCGGGCTGATTTCAGCAGCAAGCGAGTTAGAGTAATGCTCTGTTATTCATCTATTGTTTCAAATGACTCCACATATACAATAGGCCAATAGAGGGTTCGACAAAGACGATTATCAAATGACACTAAACATGGTGAATTCAAATGAAACACAAATATCATCATTTAAACCTCTGGTAATTCTCAATAAGAACTTCTGTAGACGTCTGACAGAAATATTCTGTAAATATTAATGTGATTAAGAGGAACACAAGTGGTTCACTGTTTCCTCAAAGCAAGAAAGTCTTTCCTTCGGATCTGGTTTCTCTCATGATCCAAAGATGTGTGAATTACAGATGCTAAGTTGCCTAAATGTGTGAGTGGATTTAAAAAAAAAAAATAATAATGATTTTTGGACACACACACACTTTCTGTAATTTGCTTTGCAGTTACAAATGGAAATTGCCATGAATGAAAATACACTGAAATAAACATAAGTTTAAAATGAATGAATCCTGAGAGTGTTTGTTTGTATAAATTGTAATATAATATAATATAAATTGTCTAAATATAAAAATATGTCCACAATTACCACATTTTAACTAGTTTTTAGTCTTGTATTGGACGTGCAGAACTCTTTTCAATGTACGCGTTTGTGTCAAATACATTGAAAAGACGTATTTTGGACATACTTTTGCTTAATGGGAAGAATTAGGATTAAAACTCAAAAGAAACCGAAACCAGTTACAAAACCTAAGAATATACAAATAATAACCTTATCTTAGTTTTGATTTTGATAAAAAAAATATGACATTCATATGATGAAACTAAGTATTGTGTTGTTTAGATCAGTATATAAGCAAAGCATGTGTTGTTTGTCAGAGTAAATGAGCTCTTTTAAGATGTCGTGTAGAGCTGATGTGGTTAGAGATACAGAAGGGGAAGGAAATGTTAATATTAGTTGCTGACACACATTGTTCTCTCAGTACGGAAGAGAACGACAGTAACGTTTGTCACACAGAATTTGGTCTTTTATTTAAGCGAAACGCTTGTCAAATTTCATCATGTTGGACGTCCTGCTGCTCTTTTCCAGCATCTGTACAGGTGAGTTTGAGACTCTCAGCTCTTTTACACAGAGTTTGACATCTTCTCTTGTTTTTCCTCTGTTATCACATGATCATCAGACTCATATGGATGATATTTGTAAGTTATTATTCTGGCCTGCTTATGTCTCTTGCTCACACATAACAGCTCTATTTAATGATATTTGTGTTTTCAGCTGTTGTTGTTGGAGCTTCACAGACAATTACTGGATACAGAGGAGAGAGAGTTGACATCAGATGCTCATATGAATCTGGATATGAATCAAATTCAAAGTATTTTTGTAAAGGGGAGTGTCCCATCATTGGATATAGAAACATCATGGTTAAATCAGGATCTCCAGCTAAAGACGAGAGATTCTCTCTGACTGACGACACGACGGCCAGAGTTTTCACCATCACCATCACTGATCTGAGAACAGAGGATGAAGGCCAATACTGGTGTGGTGTGGAGAAGACTTTTACTGATGACTATTCAGAGATTATGTTGCTGGTTAAATTGAGTGCTTATATTTATTTGAAGTGTACCTGTTGTAGAAATGAACTACAAAGGAACAGTCCAATTTGCCATCAAATAAAATAAGGCAACAATATGTTTTCAAAGCAGCTTCACAGTAATAAACAGGGAATTAACTGTTTAATTGTTGAAAAGTTAATACATTATAAAATCACTTATAAGGCAGCTCTACAGAAGACGATATAACAAATTATTGTTTATTTATTTTAAGTTGGATTAAGTGTCAGTGTTTTAGAAACATTGACTTTAAGTTGGTCTTTCCTGTCATCCATCAGATAATAAGAACACTGAGGTTTCAACTATACGCTCTTTTTCAAAAACAACATCATCATATTTCAGTACAATAGAACTGAATCTACAATCCATCAGCGTGAATCACACAGTTCATACCATCTCATCAGGTCAGTTCATCTGTCTGACACTCTTTAAGACTCTTATTTCTTTAATATTTGAGTGTGATGCTTCTATATATCAGTTTAAAGTACATTAAATGTGTGTTACAGGTCACGGCTCTGATTCAGGGTCTGTCATCTATATCTGTGTTGGGTTAGTCTTCATCATGGTGATCATCTTCCTCATGGCGCTGATGGTGTTGTGTAGAAAGAGAAGCAAGAAATCACCAAGAGTTACACAATCAGGACTTTACCAGCACGGTCAGATTTAGATGCACGTTTCTCTGAAAACTAAACAAACACATTTACTTACATCTGCTCTCTAAATGGGGATTTCCCATAGACATCTATTGCTTTCATATATATGTAACGGAGGCCAGCTAGTAGTCGCTGTGCGAGTAAACCTCACTCCTCTGATCTCAATAGCTAGAAGCTGCAGTCTTTACAGCACCTGACTCTCACGCCGGAGACTCGGGTTCGAGGCCCGCACAGAGCGGGGCGAGTAGGGCCCGGGTGAAGGGGTCACATATAGCTAGTTATAAATACTATGTGAGCAGTGAACACTATCCCGGAGATTTTTAAGAAACTTTGTATAAATCAGGGTTTAAATTAAGGAATCATGTCTTCATCTGGTTGACCTTGTGGAAAAGATGTTGACAGTCAGTCATTGAGCGTATCTAAAGACGCATGTACACACACATCTCTTTCTAATGTTTGCTGTTTGAATGTAACTTTATTTCTCTGATGTTTTGACAGTTGCCGTCGGGCTTTTGCCTTTGAATACAAGAGCAGAAATCACTGCAGAGGTGAGTGTTTATGGTGATGAAGATGTGTCATGTGTCAATGCTTGTTTGGACTTTCAGTTTGTGTTTTGATTTGTTCCTGTTTTCCTTTGTTCTTTTTCCGCCTCTCCTTCGTTGCTATGGTTACTGTCATTATCAGTTCAGTTGTATCACCTGTTTAGTCACCATCGTCATCTGTATCACCTGTGTTCTGTTAGTCAGTGTAATCTGTGTCTGTTCTGTCAGTCTTCATCCGATCTCCGTTATATTTAGTGTGTGTTGCTACCTGTTCTGCTGTCCTGTGTTTAATCCTCGTCTCTGTCTGCCTTCCTGCAACCACCTATGACATGATGATGATGATGATGATGATGATGTTATATCTGTGAGCTCTTGAAAACACCAGCTGTAATGTCAGTGCTGGTAAAAGCTGATTGTTGCTCATTGGTTTGGTGCTGCTGACTCTGAACATCTCTCTCCTGCTCACCAGCATCTAAAACTCAACATGTATCTGCTAGTGATAACAAATAATGGTTCAATGTTCAAATGTGTAAGGGTTTGGAAGATAACATGAGTTCTTTTGCAGGACATTGACTGGAATGACCATAATTATCAGGAAATCAGCGAGTTCCAGTGCAAGAACAGAGACACCACCACCACACTACAGCAGAACGTCCAGATGATCCAAAGATCTACTCCACTGCAGATAATCCAGATTCAACAGATGAACCGGATTCAAAGATCTACTCCACTGCAGATAGTCCAGATTCAACAGATGAACCGGATTCAACGATCTACTCCACTGCAGATAGTCCAGATTCAACAGATGAACCGGATTCAACGATCTACTCCACTGCAGATAATCCAGATTCAACAGATGAACCAGTTTCAACGATTTACTCCACTGCAGATAAACCAGATTCAACAGTAGATGAACCGGATTCAATGATCCACTGCAGATAAACCAGATGATCCAATGATCTTCTCAACAGCAAAGAGACCGTAATGACGTTTTTACTGACTGTGTCTCAGAGCAGCTTCATGAAGTGTAAGTTTAACCCACAATGCAACAGTGACTGGACCAAAAAAAATCCCTTATTTGAAGAAGAAACTTTGGCTAGATCTGGGTTTAAATGAGGAGTCATGCCCTCATCTGCTTAATTTTGTGGAACAGAAGCTGACTGTCAGTCACTGGAGTAACCTAAAGACGCTCTTCAGCATTCGTTGATCTATTATAAAGTTCAGAGAAAGTTTACAGTTTTTTGCAAGTTTTGTGTTATATTATGGGAGCTATTTGCGTATTTGTTTATTTATTTGAAATGCAGGCATTGGAATTAAACAGTTGTGTTTCTGGTCAGGCAGCTGAAATAACATAAAGGAAGAAGTGCTTTGACTAATTAAAGCTGCTCTAAGCGATGTTGGGAGACGTCACTTCTTGTTGAGATCGTAGTATTGTCAAACAAAATGGAGGCTAGCTCGACCCTCCCTCCTCCTCATCCCGTCCCCTCCCCCTCCCTTCCGTGCTTTTCCGATGTAAATTTGGGACTTTGCGCGTTCCTTCTCCTTTTCTCTCTTCTTTGCTATTTGTTCATCGGAACGTCGTCTCTTTGGTCGTGTGTCGGCCATATCAAAATTCAAGAGAATATAATTCTAACGTTAGTCGTTGTCTAGGACATCTCTCCTCTAGCTAACTTCCCTCTTCATGCTTCTCTCCTCCACTCCCCACACCCCCCTTCATGTGCACGTGCACTAACCCCCCACCCCCACCCCCAAATCATTCTTGTCGGTTATTGGCTGGAACACTGTTTGTTATGTTTCGTGGTCCAGGCTGGGCCAGTTTGTTTTTGTTGCCGTTTGTGGAGCCTGTGGTGTCTACAGAGACCGCGTTTTTTTTTACAGTGTGTTCAGGGGACAGGCAGCTAGCCTGTGTATATAACAGGATCCTGATTAAAATCATAATGAGGTGAACCTTCAGTTTTTGGGCAAATGACTGCATTATATATATATATATATATATATATATATATATATATATATATATATATATATATATATATATATATATATATATATATATAATATTATTATTATTATTATTATTTTTTATTTTTTTATTTTTTTACTTCTATTCCAGTTTTACTTCTGCTTCAGCTGTTATTGGCTCCTGATAAATTGCTGGTGTGTTTTCTACATGTTTAAACTAAATTAATAAATTTAACACATTTAATTCAACTCAAGTGAAATTGTGAGAAGCGTGTTCACTAACTTCATATTATTACATTTCTTTCATTCAAAATCTGTGAGTGTAAGAAAGATGAACTAATGACAAATGATTACAGTCTCACAGTGTGACTGTAACGCTTAAGTTCCAATGAAGATGAAGATGAAGATGAAGATGAAGATAGTATAACACAGGGTTTATTTAAATAGATCAAAATAGACAGCCATGCGAGACAGTGTTCTTGACAATACCAAACAAGGAGTGCAGGTGAAGGAACAACTTAAGAAGGAGCACAAAGGAGGATAATTACTTAAACACAGCTTACACATATGAACTAATAATGACAGTAACTATGGAGACAGACGAGTGGAGGGAGTCAGAACAAGGAAACGCGAGACAAATGAAAACAAACTGAAAGTCCATGAACAAAACTACACAGAATGTTGATGTGACAAACATGCTCAAGTTCATCAACTGAACTCTATATGTCAGCAGTGACTTTGGATTAAAAAAAAATATTCTAAATGAACACTAAAAATGTTTTAGTTGAGAGTAATCAGTGTTATAATAGAATAACTTCTGTTCATATTCACATGATGTGAATGGTTTGTGTGTGAATGTAGAGCTTTAGAGTTTATATGTGTTCATGTTCTCACTACATGAGCGACACATTCACAGTCACTGGTGTTTCTCTCTGTCAGCGACTCATCAAACAGAAACTAAAACAACAAGAACAACAGGAATTACTACAGTTCAACTCTATCAGACAAACACTAATAAGCACACAAACTACACTACCCACAATGCAACTCTCTGATCACATGATCACTCTTTGAAAGGAAATTGCTTTGAATATTTGTTGTTGTTGTGTTGAGACACATATCTTAGCTACTGTATAAGCATAAAATGATGCACATATCAGCTTTCATGTGGTTAATTTGGTTTGACATCAACCGTAAAGAGAAGTGTTTTCTTCTGTAGAGTTGAGGTTTACCATTGCAGTTTCACTTCGGTTACACAATATAGCAACTGTATATTTACAATATTTGTAATATTACAGTAATCAAAATGATTGATACATGTTCAGAATCAGAATCAGTTTGTGTTTCATCATGTAAATATCATGTGTTTAGCGTTGCCTTCAGATCTGGCTTCTGTTTCTGGCGGTCTGGGTTCGTTTCTGCTGGTTCTGATTCTGTGTTCTGGAACCTTCATCATCCTGAAGAAGAGGAAGAGGAAATCTGGGACAGGTAACAGTTTGTTTGAGATTTAAATGTCCTACAATGTTTTTAGTGTTTGAATTGATTTAACTTGAGCTGTGTCCGAAACCGCTCACTCGTTCACTCGTTCACTCGTTCACTCATTCACTCGTTCACTCATTCACTCATTCACTCATCCCTATATAGTGTATGGCATTTGAGTGCACTATATCTGCAAGGAGTGAACGAAATGAAGTGACTGAATTCGGACGCTGACGTTTACACTGCGTCGGAGAGAGCTGTCCCAGAAACGGCTTCATAAAACTCCTTTTATCTTACATGTTACTTTATAAAATAATATTAACAACAATAACAATCATAATGACTTTATTTTGTAATTATGTATACCTCTGTGCCAGCTTTGTAGTTTCATCGATTGAAATAGTTTGAAACACTCACAGATGACGTGGTCGTTGAGCGCCCTCAGGCGTCCATCATGATTACATTCGAATGAATGCGTTACCTACCGGTGATTAACGAATATTGTTAAATCATCCACCAAATTATCATCTCTTCCTTACAGTTTAACGAGTTAAAGCTGCCGTCGGCAAGTCTGGCAGATTGGGTCGATTAGCCAAAATGTTGAATGTTTACAACTCTCATGCCCCTCCCCACTACCAGCGAGCACCCTCCCATCGAGGTCGTGCTCGTCAGTGCGTCACTGTGCGTGTGTACCTGATTTTCTGTGAACTCGTCCGTCTCTTCAGCATCTATCAACACCATGGACTCGGAGGTAGGCTGCCCTGGCTAATCTATCCATAGATAGCAATAACCGAGGAATTGGAAGCTTGTTAGTAGATTTTCTCTCCGCCATCACGCTTCATGCAATCTCCAGGCGAACTTCAGGCGTGGCGTGTGCATGTGATATTAACGTGCGCGAGTGAGGGGGGATCTGTGGCGTGTGCACGACCTGTGATTGACAGTCAAATCTCACACCCCCCTGCGCTGATTGGACCTGATGAAGCGGGAGCGGTGGATTTTTGCAAAACAAATAACACGCTCCAGGTGGAGTTAGAAGCTCGGGTTTTTTTCTAAAACCACCTTATTTATGTTGTTCTGTCGGATTATAGTGTCGATTACTCTGAATATGATCAAAAAAATGTTGCCGACGGCAGCTTTAACAACAATGCCACAAATTATTAAAACACATGGCTTATAGTAAAACACACTAAATTGAGTTAATGCCTAAATAATATATTTTAATAAAAATATTTTTATATTAAAATAATTTTAATAATAATTATAATATAATATAATTATAATATAATTATTTTTCAAATTAAAAATAATAATATACCTATATAATTTACCTTAATATCAGTTCATTTAATTTTAACATTCATCTATATGATATTGTCTCAATGTTTTAATATGTTTTATTCAAGTAATGATTAATAAAAAAGGTAGAACCCCCCCCACGAGAAAATGGCCGACACCCGATATAGTGCACTATAGTGGATAGGGACCGGTTTCGGACACAGCTCTGGTCTTTTTATTCTCATGCTCCATTCAGCTTTATTTCAGCAAAACATGCAGCAGAATACAGAGGTGAGTGTTCAAATCTTTACCTGTAGAAAATCAGACATGTTAAATGATTGTTTATTGAAGAAAAAAAAAGTATTATTTATATTAACTAGTAAATTATCAATGTATGTTCCTGCATCTGTGTGCGTCGGTGTATGAATGAGTGAATGAATGGGTGAATGTGCTTTGGTGGCCATGGGTCTGTTGAAAGCGCTATATAAACGCAGTCCATTTACTATTTACCATATGAGACGTGTCTCTCTGTAGGCAACGGCCTGGTTAGCTGACGTCAGAGGGTACCACAACTCTCAATAGAAAAATTAAACTGCAGTAGCCACCGTTCAACCTGAAGAGGGCAGCACTCAGACGTTTTTACACCATATATTGTAGAATATACACTTTAAACTTTACACTTTAAACCCAAATGTCAAAACATTTACTTGAATTAATGAACAGCATTAATAAAGCCCCAGTCTTACAGATCATTAACTAAAAAAAAGTTGTTTTAGGGTTTAGTTACCCTTTAATGAATCGAGATTTTGACACACTTTTCTGTACAAAACACAGTTTATAAAGTGTATAATGTTTATATAAAGTTCATAGTAAGTTAGGTTGCTAAGTGGATAACAGAAAGAAAAAAAAAATGGTGTGAATTTCCATATTTTTTTGTAATTAGTACACTTCATTTAGTTAAATAAAGTAATAAAATAAAATATGCCTACCCTTCTTTTTAGCCTGTTTAAGCTGTGCACACGGTACACTTTTTTTTTTGCCTTCGAGTAATCCTGAAGACACTGATTTGCTTGTTCAGGTGTGTTTGATCAGGACTGGAGCTAAACTCTGCAGGACAGCGGCACTCCAGGACCGACGTTGCCCATCATTGACATATTCAATGTGTCAGACCTTCAACTTGCAGGGGAAAACAACCCAAGTTTAAAGCAGTCCAGTTCTGCGGAGAAACTCATATTTATCAGCAACTGGAGAGCTGCGCTACATAGCGCCCTCTACACGTGATGAAAAATACTACAGAGCTTCGACATGCTCCTGTCACTATTAAAATGTTTCAAATCTCCATCTAAAATGACTCAGTTTGACTGAAATCAGCTGCAAACAGACAGTGAACTCATGAAACGACTCGTATACAGGCTAGTTTCAAACTCTCAAGCCTTATATTCATGGAAATACTCAACCTGTCCAGTGCTGTGATATTTTATATGAAACCATTTTGAACAGTAGTTTGCTCATTACATTAAGATTTAAAGATTACAGGGAATATCTGTACGCAAAAAAAAAAAAAAAAACCTCAAAAGAAACTGAGACACAAAACCTAAAATATACAATATACAACTAAGTGTGCTGTTTAGATGACTATATAAGCAAACCATGTTAAGTTTATCAGAGTAAGTGTGACCCTGGACCACAAAACCATCACAAGTCGCACAGGTATATTTGTGTATATCAGCTTGGATGATGAAAAAGATTTACCCTTTTGACTGGTTTTGTGGTCCAGGGTCACGTGCTCTTTTATGATGTCCTGTAGAGCTGGATGTGGTTAGAGAGACAGAAGAGGAAGGAAATGTTAATATTAGTTGCTGACACACATTGTTCTCTCAGTACGGAAGAGAACGACAGTAACGTTTGTCACACAGAATCTGGTCTTTTATTTAAGCGAAACGCTTGTCAAATTTCATCATGTTGGACGTCCTGCTGCTCTTTTCCAGCATCTGTACAGGTGAGTTTGAGACTCTCAGCTCTTTTACACAGAGTTTGACATCTTCTCTTGTTTTTCCTCTGTTATCACATGATCATCAGACTCATATGGATGATATTTGTAAGTTATTATTCTGGCCTGCTTATGTCTCTTGCTCACACATAACAGCTCTATATAATGATATTTGTGTTTTCAGCTGTTGTTGTTGGAGCTTCACAGACAATTACTGGATACAGAGGAGAGAGAGTTTTATTTTTTTTATTTTTTTTTATTTTTTTTAGTTTTTTATTGAAAGGATCCCCATTAGCTACAGCCGTGCTGCAGCTATTCTTCTTGGGGTCCTGATTTGACATCAGATGCTCATATGAATCTGGATATGAATCATATTCAAAGTATTTTTGTAAAGGGGAGTGTAACTATGGAAATAAAAACATCATGGTTAAATCAGGATCTCCAGCTAAAGACGAGAGATTCTCTCTGACTGACGACACGACGGCCAGAGTTTTCACCGTCACCATCACTGATCTGAGAACAGAGGATGAAGGCCAATACTGGTGTGGTGTGGAGAGGACTGTGCCTTTGCCTGATGTCTACTCAGAGATTGTGTTGCTGGTTAAACTGGGTAAGTGCTTATAGTATTTATTAGAAGGGTATGTGTAGTAGAAATGAACTACAAAGGAACAGGAAAATTTGCCATAAAATAAAATAAGGCCACATTATTGTTTCAAAGCAGCTTCACAGTAATAAACAGGGCAATAACAGTTTTGTTGTTGCAAAATTAATACATTTTAAATCACTACATTTTCAGCTATTAAGCAGCTCTACAGAAGACAATAGAACAAATGAATGTATTTTGTTGAATTCAGTGTTAGTGTATCAGACACTGATTTCAGCTATAAGCTCTTTTACAAACACAACATCATCATATTTCAGTACAACAGTCTGTCGTCCTAACTGCACTCTGGGTCTGCAACACCATGGCCAATCCTCCCGTCACCACCTCGTCCTCCTCCAAAACCACCACCCACCTGCCCTCATCTGCTGTTTTGGTTATGGCGTGAGGTCGCGCCTTCTGGGGAGGGGCGTTATGTAACAGACACTTAGTTTCATTATCATGGACTTTTAGTTTTCACCAGTTTCCTGTCTTCCTTTGTTCAGTTTTCCCACCAGTCTATAGTTGTCATGTTAACAGAAATTATTACTTTTTAGTTCAGCTGTGTGTCATTAAACTTGTTTGCCTTGCTATTTAAGTTGCTGTGTTTGTATCACCCATTGTCATATGGTCATATATCAATATATATATATTTTTTTTTACTTCTGTTCCACAGTTTTACTTCTGCTTTGGCTGTTATTGGATTCTGATAAATTGCTGATATGTTTACATGTCTAAATGTCTGCTAAATGAATAAATGTAGCATATTTAATTAAACTCTAATCATTGACTTAAACATAAACAGTGTGATCAAACGTGCTGTAAAATGTGAGTGTGTTTTCTGTAGGTTCTTCAGAACTAAATTTATCCATGAATGGAGAATGTGGAAATCAAGGGTTTGTTCTTATGTTGGTGATGCATTTTTACGCGATCTCTCTTTCTCTCTCTCTCTCTGTTTCAGTTGTACCTGTGACACATTCAGCAGCAGAAGACAAAGGAAGAGGAAGTCAGCATCATCGTCAGAGGGTACCACAACTCTCAATAGAAAAATTAAACTGCAGTAGCCACCGTTCAACCTGAAGAGGGCAGCACTCAGACGTTTTTACACCATATATTGTAGAATATACACTTTAAACTTTACACTTTAAACCCAAATGTCAAAACATTTACTTGAATCAATGAACAGCATTAATAAAGCCCCAGTCTTACAGATCATTAAAGCCCCAGTCTTACAGATCATCACATTCATGACGAAAACACTACCAGGAAACCCTGAAACACACTCAGAGCTTCAGAAGAACTGAACCTACTGATACAAAAGGTTTAAGAGAGAAGAATGAAGATCTTCACTTTAGCTCTGCTGATGATTCCTGGTAAGAATCTGACAAAATGTTTGCAAGCAGTTTGAATATTTAAGCCTCATAATCAACATATTGTAGTGATGTATTAAAATGTGCTGGTTTGTTGTAGGTGTCATGACCTACATGAGCGTGACAGGATGTTCAAGGGCCGGAGTCACGATCAAATGCAAATATGAGAAAAAATATACTCAAAAAACTAAGTATTTTTGTAGAGGTCAGAAGCCAGATACACTGCAGATTGGATGGTGCTCTGACCTCATCAGGGCTGAAGAGAAAGATAAATGGATTCAGAAGGATAGATTCTCTCTGTATGACAACACAAGTTCAGCAGTCTTCACTGTGACCATCAGAGATCTGAGAGAAGAGGATTCTGGGACGTACCAGTGTGCAGTTGATATCCCTAAAGAAATAGATTTCTACACTGAAGTGAAGCTGAACATTATAACAAGTGAGTAACCCAGATGTATTTTGAACTTGACCATCACAAATGGTCAAATGACCACACATATTTTTTGGCAAAAATAGTTTTCCTTATAATTTAAGTCACATTGGCAGATATATTATCTTGTTTAAAGCATGAACTCACTTAATTTTTTATCAAATTTGCAGAAATTATATGTCATTTTGAATATCAAATAAATGTATCTTGATTCAAGATTGTTTAGATATTTGTATTGAAAAATAGAAAATGAAGTTTGCAGTGTTTTTAGCACAAATGCATGTTACAGGGCAAATGTCGGCACTAAGATAGACTTTATTAGTCAACAGGAAGTTCAGAACAACTGAAGGTACAATAAGACATCATGATGTGCACATACATTGCTAAATGTTCCCTTGAAGTAGACAAGAAGGAGCTAAAAAAGCGTGTGCGATAAGCACATTTGGAGTGTATGTTCTACTAGAGACATGATATATATCAATATTTACATACCGGTAATCCCAAGTTGTATTTGGTGATATTTATAGTTGAAGGTGTAGTATGATCATAATGAAAGGCTATTCATTTTCACATGAGTTGAAAAAAAAGAAAAGTTTATACAAATAATAAATATATAAAGTATATAATAAATTATAAATAAAATATAATATAATAATAAATGTAAAATGAAAAGGATTTACCATTTACTAAAAGGAAACTGTATGATGTTTCAAAAGCATTTAACGTTTGAAAGTGTGTACATCATTTGTCACAGCTAATGTCTTTGTCTTTAAGAGCAAAACACATTTCCACCACCCCTGTCATCCTCATCCTCATCATCGTCATCATCATCATCATCATCATCACCACCACCATCACCATCACCTATTTTACAAAATTCCCAGCCATCAACATCTGATTTCACATCAGCTTCTCCATCTATCTCGAATGGTATTCTGGTGATTAATGATAAAAATGTTTTTATACATTTGCCTGTAGATATTAAGAGAGAATCAGATTCTTGTTGTGTTTTATATCTCCTGTTTTCTCAGGTTCATCTCTTATCATTGGCGTGAATGTGATTCTGCTTCTGCTCATCATTGGATTCATGTCATGTATAGTGACTCTCTACAAGAAGCATCAGACTCGAGGTAAACCAGCTAACGAAATGTTCTCAGAACTTTAGCTAACATTCTGGTAAGGTTCTCTCAATGTTATGAACAAACATTCTTCCAGTAACAGAAGAAAGTTTGTTCATCTGGTCTTTTCATCTATCGTTTCTAAAAAATTAACACACAAATGTTATTTATACATGGACACATGCTCAGAGAGGCTTACAGCGGAAATACACATGTGGGGGACGCCCAGAGGGGGAAACATGCACATGGCGGCATCTAGCCAAGCGCGAAAGCTGCCAGTGGCATAACTCTGGCGTTGACGTCGACAGTGCTGGAGGAACTCAGGGCCTGCGGGGAGGCTCACCTGAGGAGAATAATCGCATGTATCCTGTCCGTGGAGAGGAATGGCGAGCAAGCGAAGACACCTGAGCAGAATCTAGTACCGGCTGGTTGAAGCAAGTACATGAGAAGAAACTGGCTCCACTCAGAGATTGTAGAATCTCGCGAATGTGTTAGGTGTCGCCCGGCCTGCAGCTCTGCAGATGTCTGTTAGCGAGGCGCCATGCGCTAGAGCCCAAGAGGAGGCCACACTCCGGGTGGAGTAGGCCTTCACACCAAGGGGGCACAGTCGACCTTGCTGCTGGAATGCCAAGCAATGGTGTCCACTATCCAGTAAGACAACCTCTGCTTGGAGAGAGCCTTTCCCTTCAGCTTCCCACCATAAAAAAAAAAGAGCTGGTCTGAGGTTCTGAACACTGTGTTCTGTCTACGTAGGCGCGGATGGTGCGGACTGGATAGAGCAGTGCCAAGGCTGGGTCTGCCTCCTCCAAGGGCAGCGCTTGCAGGTTCACCACTTGATCTCGAAAGGGAGTAGTGGGAACCTTGGGCACATATCCAGGCCGAGCTCTCAGGATCACGTGAGAGTTAGCCAGCTCGAATTCCAGGCACGCTTCGTCAATCGAAAATGCCTGCAGGTCCCCTACTCTCTTGATGGAGGCCAATGCAACCAGGAGCGCTGTCTTCATTGACAGGAACTTAAGCTCCACTGATTGCAGAGCCCTAACAGCACTCTGCAGGGCAGTTAACACTACTGAGAGGTCCCAAGAGGGTACGAGAGGAGGGCGCGGAGGATTCAGTCTCCTCGCTCCTCTCAGGAACCTGATGATCCGGTCGTGCTCTCCCAGAGACTTACCTTCAACTGCATCGTGATGTGCGGCAATGGCGACAACATACACTTTCATGGTGGAGGGAGACAGCCTTCGCTCCAACCCTTCTAGCAGGAAGGAAAGCACGAAAGTGATCGGGCATTTTGTGGGGTATTCACAACGGGAAGAGCACCAGTTGACGAAGAGGTTCCACTTCAACGTATAGGCATGTATCGTGGACGATGCTCTAGCGGAAGTGATGGAAGCCACCACCGCTGGTGGTAGGGTACTCAAACCTGCCTCGTCCTGTCCAGGAGCCACATGTGGAGGTTCCAAAGATCGGGGCGAGGGTGCCACAGGGTGCCCTGCTCTGAGAATGGAGGTCCTTCCTTAGAGGAATTGGCCAGGGAGGTGCTATCGTGAGGAGTACTAGTTTGGAGAGCCAGGTCTGGTTGTGCCAATAAGGGACAACCAAAATGACCTGCTCCACGTCCTCCTTGATCTTTCACAGGGTCTGTGCAAGAAGGCTCACTGGGGGAAACGCATACTTGCGGAGGCCCCGCGGCCAGCTGTGCGCCAGTGCATCCGTGCCGAGCGTGCCCTCAGGGAATAAAACAGTTCGCAATGGGACGAGTCGTGGGAGGCAAACAGGTCTACCTGTGCGTCCCCGAACTGATCCCAAATCAGCTGAACCGTCTGGGGATGGAGTCTCCATTCTCCAGGGAGAGGCTGAAACCGTGAGAGGTCGTCGGCTGTACAGTTCAGGTCTCCTGGAATGTAAATGGCTCGAAGCGACCTCAGATGCTTCTGACTGCATATTAGGAGGTGGCGGGCGAGTTGCGACATACGGTGGGAATGTAGGTGAAGGTCTGACGGCAGGCCAGAGTCACTGGGACTCGGAGCGTGCTGTGTTGCCATGCCCACCTCGGGACTCTATCTCAAAGCCAGTGCTGAAGTGGCCTCATATGAAGCAATCCGAGCGGCGTTGCTGCAGCTGCGGATGCCATATGCCCCAGGAGCCTCTGAAATAGTTTCAGTGGAACCGCACTCTTGCCCTCGAATTAACGGAGTTAAATCAGCAGTGACTGCGCGCGCTCATTCGAAAGCTGTGCGCACACGGCGACCGAGTCGATCTCCATACCGAGAAAAGAGATCCTCTGCATGGGGCAGAGTTTGCTCTTCTCCCAGTTGACCCGAAGGCCCAGACAAGCTAGGTGCCGGAGCACTAGGTCCCTGTGTTCGCAAACCTGGTCTCGAGAGTGAGCTAGGATCAGCCAGTCGTCGAGATAGTTCAGGATGCGAACCCCGTGTTCCCATAGAGGAACAAGGGCTGCCTTGACGACTTTCGTGAAGATGCGAGGAGACAGGGCTAGTCCGAATGGGAGAACCGCATACTGGTATGCGACCCAGCGGGACAGTCTGGGAAGCTCTAGCCAGGCTCCCAAGAACTGTACCAGTGGGGTCATGCAAACCACAGACGTACCCTTGGTGGTGCAGCGAGGCGGAATGACCGGCCCGGACGTGGGTGGCATAGCGGCCCGGTGTGGGGGCACGGTCATTAGCCGCGTCCTGCCAGAGGAGGGCAGGGAAGGACCAGCGTTCCACAGGGGCGTGCTCTGGCAAGGGTCTGGCGACAGAGGGGGACGAGAGTGGCGAGGCTCGTGAGCAGCGCGCACTGTCATCCACAGCCTCTTGAGGCTCGGAGGAAGGGGCATCAGTTCTTGAAACAAGAGATTCTCCCCTGGCACTCCACCGGGGGAAGGAGTGGCCCTGCTACCAGCTCCTGAGAAGAACTGAGCCCTAACTCTAAGCTGCCCGTCTCAAGAGTGCTGCTTAGCCTGGCGTTTGGCAGGCTAAGGGGCAGAGACGGGCGGTGCCGCCCTCACGCATCCTCCTCCTGCCCGGGGCCAGTGAAGGCTCGAGGGGAGGGGCCGCAGGGAGGCGGCCTCGGCGGGAAGCAGACTAAGGAGACCGCATGGACGGATGACCATTGGTGCAGAAGACCTCAGTCCGCTTCTGAGGGGTCGAAGACTGTAGGGTAAAGTCCACAACCACACCACCGAGGAAGCCGGCCGTCTCGAGAGTGCTGCCTAGCCAGGAATTTAGCTGGCTAAGGGGCGGAGACGGGCGATGCCGCCCTCCTGCAACCCTCTCCTGCTCAGGGCCAGTGAAGGCTCGAGGGGAGGGGCCGCAGGGAGGCGGCCTCGTCGGGAAGCAGACTAAGGAGACCGCACGGACGGATGACCGTTGGTGCAGAAGGCCTCAGTCTGCTTCTGAGGGGTCGAAGACTGTAGGGTACAGTCCTCAACCACACCGCCGAGGAGCCCAGCCTGGGACATGGGGGAGCAAAGAAAATGAATTCTCAGACTCCCTCACATCAACCTGGCTGAGCCCATTCCTGGACCACACTTGTGGACATCACCTGGCCCAGGAATCACGCAGGTACCGATGTCGCCCGTAGAGCGAGGTCAGTAGTGTGCGTGGCGGATCAACCAGCCCGGACATGGGAGGCATAGCGTCCCTGCGTGGGGGCGTGGTCGAGATTCCACATTCTGTCAGTGTTGGCCAGGGAAGGACCAGCATTCCACGGCGGCCTGGTCTTACAGAACTCCCGGGTCAGCACTGCCTAAAAGGAGAAGGCGACACACAGCACTGCATGCCTGTGCCACGATAGAGACAGAGAACATACAGCCCATGATCGTCACGCGATCGAGTGCAGCGAAGGCGGAGGACGCCCGTGGGCCGCAATAAGTCATGGGGACTCTCGCGAGCCGGAGGCGTCCTGATGCACGTCTGGGAGAAAGGCACTGGGGGGCGAGTGCCGTAGAGCAACACGCACCCAGGAACCAATCGTCAAGCCTACAGCACTTGGGGGAGGGCGGCGCCCAGGAAAGCATGGTCATGTAAAGACCGCCCAATGAGGGAGTCCAACAGCCTGGGCGAAGGTATAATGCGTGTATGTCTTTTCAGCGCTCCAGTGAAGCTCACTAAATTTATTAGAATTTTAGTTTCAATATTACTTTAGCTCCACGCTTAATCTGACAGCAATTTCAAATGATAATCAAATTTCGATCTTGTTTCTTATTAGAAAATAGTCATAAATATTGATTATTAATTCATTTAGATCTTTGATTATTCTGAGTATTCTGAGTACACACGGAAGCCCCACGGTTTGCGATGTGGAGGGGGGCGTGGCCCGAGGAATGCCCGTCGGTATTATGCCACAGCATAACCCTCAGATCACCCTGGCCACCAGCCAAAGTATCCCCTCTCATTTAGGAAGAGATAGATTGGGGTGTGGCAGAGGGGACTCTCACACGGAGATCATTGAGTCTCGATCTATAAACATCGCGATGGTCATGTTCCCGCAATGAAAACATGAATCATCCACGAGCGCTGCCGAGCGTGATTAAGCCCAACACGCGAAACAGCGCTCATGACCGTTAGGCAGATCAATCACGCGCCCACATCCAGTAAATACACGGTCGAGCCGTCTTGAAAAAGACGTGCCGCGTGCAGCTCTTTTAGAGAGAGGAAAAAGCTCAGCAGAGTGCTGAAGCGCCCAGAGAGAAACACACACACTGTCGGCAGATCACTGCACAGATCAGCAGCAGGCAATGCGATCTCGCTGGAACACGCCGTCACACCAACACACTGAAGAGCCGTTCGTCTCGTAGAGTGAAGATGATTCAGAGTGGCTTGTAGGAGTGAAGAGAACTCTTGGCTCCGAAGCGAAAACATATCTGCATGTTGCCAGCGTACTTCCTTATATACCCTCGAGGTGGGGCGGAGTTACGCTATGCAAATTCCGCAGACCCATGGCATTTTCTTGCCATTGGCTCGTTTTGTATACTCGAAGGTTTGAGGCTTTCTAAGCGAAACCCCATTTGTCGTCACTGACGTAACTCGTAGTGACCACGAAAAGGAACTAAACAAGAAGTTCTTAGAACGTTCTTCTTAGTCGTTGGATAGTTTGCTTTGCATATTATTTGTTACCTATTTGAGAGTGAATAACATTGTTGTCTGTGGAATGAGTGGATGGAAAGATGTTGTTTCCCCCTGCTGGTCACAACTAGTCAATGCACTGTGAAACCTGTACAAGTCTGATACCTTGCGTATCGTTGTGAAATATTATTACATTTTATTAAATGTGAATTATTATTATCATTATTACTATATTTGTTTTACAGCCCCCGATTCAGCCTCTAAAATATCTGAACCTGGAACAGAAAACAGTGAAGCGGTGTGTAAAATCAAATTGTTGATAAGAATGTGTTTGAATGAATGACCTTCATCAAAAGCTGTAAATAATTTCTCTTTCTCAGGTTCATCAAATGGTGTACGAGAATCAAGACACCAGACTTCACATTGACTGCAAAAGCGCCCAGTTACCCAAAAACCCCTCTGATTCTTGTAACACTGTTTATGCTACTCCACAATTAGCCACAAATCCCTTTGATTCTTTTAAAACAGTTTATGCTACTCCACAATTAGGCCTACCCATAAACCCCTCTGATACTAATACAGTTTACGCTATTGTTTAATAGTGGAGACGTTCAGTTGTTTATAGATTAAAATATATTTTACAAGAGTGACCTGGTGATCATCATCCTCATCGTCATGTACTGAAGTAAACAGATGATCCCGATGATGTTCATCTTTAATAATGATTATGATCAGTCATTATGTTAGTTATGAGCCAGTCATTACAGGAAATACATGTTACGGAGTGATTGACCATTTTCAGACTGTTATTTGCTCAATATACTTAAAAAAAAAAAATAAAAAAAAAATAAATATATATATATATATATATACATATATATATATATATATATATATATATATATATATATATGTGTGTGTGTGTATAACTAAAGATAATTGTTCTTTTGCAACAATAAAGTTATTATTTTAACATCAAATCTCATTGGAATGTAATGTTCTTGTTCTTACAAACTCAGCAGCTCAAGACTGTCCAGATGAACCACTTAATGATCATTAATGATCTGTTGATTTATGTAATGTGTTTCATTGTCATACGCAGCTCTTGATGGTCAGTTATTCAGATGAGAACAGAAGATCGTCTGAACAGACAGTGAGTGTGTGTGTGTCGTGATGAATCAGTCATTTGCTGCAGATCAGCTGCTGTCCGTGGTGCTGAACACCACCTGAACACTAGAGGGAGCCGCTTGAGACTCGCACTTCAATTTCTCCTTCATAAGTTTCACTTTCATTTGTTTGTGCTTTCCAGACAGTTTTGATCTGATTTGTTTCAAATGTCATTCAAGCAAAACTAGGTCGGAAAACTCAACAGATTGTGAGTTTATTAATGCAAATTCACTTATTTATTAAATGACATTAAAACTGAAATTAAGTCAATTCTTTGCAATCCTTAGTAATTTTGTGTATAATGTTTAATGAATTCAGATCCCAATGACATCTTTATCATTTTCCAAGTTTGATTATTTTATTTTATTTTTATTTTATTACAGGTGTGTATTCGGGCTGATTTCAGCAGCAAGCGAGTTAGAGTAATGCTCTGTTATTCATCTATTGTTTCAAATGACTCCACAAAGACAATAGGCGAATAGAGGGTTCGACAATCATTTAAACCTGAAACCTGGTAATTCTCAATAAGAAGTTCTGTAGACGTCTGACAGAAATATTCTGTAAATATTAATGTGATTAAGAGGAACACAAGTGGTTCAGTGGGAAACACTGTTTCCTCAAAGCAAGAAAGTCTTTCCTTCAGATCTGGTTTCTCTCATGATCCAAAGATGTGTGAATTACAGATGCTAAGTTGTCTAAATGTGTGAGTGGATTTAAAAAAAATAAAAATTATGATTTTTGGACAAACACACACTTTCTGAAGAGTTGCTTTGCAGTTACAAATGGAAATTGCCATGACTGAAAATACACTGAAATGTAAATTTAAAAGTTAAAATGAATGAATCCTGAGAGTGTTTGTTTGTATAAATTGTAATATAATACAATATAAATTGTCAAAAAAATAAAAATATGTCCACAATTACAACATTTGATCTAGTTTTTAGCCTTGTATTGGACGTGCAGAACTCTTTTCAACGTACACTTTTGTGTCAAATACATTGAAAAGACGTCTTTTGGACATACTTTTGCTTAATGGGACGAATTAGGATTAAAACTCAAAAGAAACCGAAACCAGTTACAAAACCTAAAAATATACAAATAATAACCTTATCTTAGTTTTGATTTTGATTAAAAAAAATATGACATTCATATAATGAAACTAAGTATTGTGTTGTTTAGATCAGTATATAAGCAAAGCATGTGTTGTTTGTCAGAGTAAATGAGCTCTTTTAAGATGTCGTGTAGAGCTGATGTGGTTAGAGATACAGAAGAGGAAGGAAATATATATTTCAGTTGCTGACACACATTGTTCTCTCAGTACGGAAGAGAACGACAGTAACGTTTGTCACACAGAATTTGGTCTTTTATTTAAGCGAAACGCTTGTCAAATTTTATCATGTTGGACGTCCTGCTGCTCTTTTCCAGCATCTGTACAGGTGAGTTTGAGACTCTCAGCTCTTTTACACAGAGTTTGACATCTTCTCTTGTTTTTCCTCTGTTATCACATGATCATCAGACTCATATGGATGATATTTGTAAATTATTATTCTGGCCTGCTTATGTCTCTTGCTCACACATAACAGCTCTATATAATGATATTTGTGTTTTCAGCTGTTGTTGTTGGAGCTTCACAGACAATTACTGGATACAGAGGAGAGAGAGTTGAGATCAGATGCTCATATAAATCTGGATTTGAATCAAATTCAAAGTATTTTTGTAAAGGGGAGTGTCTCATCATTGGATTTAGAAACATCATGGTTAAATCAGGATCTCCAGCTAAAGACGAGAGATTCTCTCTGACTGACGACACGACGGCCAGAGTTTTCACCGTCACCATCACTGATCTGAGAACAGAGGATGAAGGCCAATACTGGTGTGGTGTGGAGAGGACTGGACCTGATGTCTACTCAGAGATTATGTTGCTGGTTAAACTGGGTAAGTGCTTATATTTATTAGAAGTGTACCTGTAGTAGAAATGAACTACAAAGGAACAGGAAAATTTGCCATCAAATAAAATAAGGCCACAATATGTTTTCAAAGCAGCTTCACAGTAATAAACAGGGAAATAACAGTTTCATTGGTGCAAAGTTAATAAATTATAAAATCGCTTCATGTTCAGCTACAGTATGGTTGTATTGTCTATTTCTCCCATTATCCTGTGTATCAGCTGTTGCATAACTGTGCTCCATTCTCCAAATGTAGAGCATCTGGGTAAAGCTGAGCTACTGTGACATTGACTGAACAGCCTTTAACTACTGGGAAAAGATGTGTGTGTGGCGGAGGACTCTGGCCTTTTCTCATGTCTTGTCTCCTGGGGTTATTTCATGTATGTTACATGTGCAGTAGCAGCATGTGTGTGAGTGTATTGGCAGGAGAGAGTCTCTAGGCTTGCTCTACAGTAGCAGCAGTGTAGCAGATCTATTACGCCAAGAACAAACACATTAACATTGTCAAATACAATGATTATATAGAAGCTTACTCCTCAATGAAAAATTGTGTAAAAACATTTAGGTCGATTACACTGAATTATAGGTCTATGTGCGAACACTGTAATAATCAGTCATCAATGACAATTAAAAACAGCTTTATTTCAATAACAGCTTGTTTAACATGAGCATTTAACAAATTAATAAAAGAGGCACGGTGGCTACATCACAGGTGACTTGGAAGACGTACAGTTTTTAAGTTTTAAAAAGCTTGTACGTTTTAGAGCTTGAGAAAGTACATACTGTTTGTCACAAAGAATGCTTTTCTCTATTTTTAGAGCAAAAACCAACACCACCACCTTTGCCATCTTCATCATCTTCAGCACCATCATCATCATCATCTAAACCATCATCATCTTCACCATCATCATCATCTTCACCATCATCATCATCTTCACCATCATCATCATCATTTTCACCATCTTCATCATCATCATCATCATCTTCATCTCTGATCATCGGCGTGACAGTGATTCTGCTTCTGCTCATCATTGGATTCATGTTATGTATAGTGACTCTCTACAAGAAGCATCAGACTCGAGGTAAACCAGCCAACAATGTTTTCAGAAGTTTAGAAGTTTATCATAGTCATTTATTTGTCAGAATAATGTTTATAGTTGTTTGCCAGTCAATTACATTGTTGTCTGTGGAATGAGTGAATAGATGTTGCTTCCCCCTGCTGGTCACAACTAGTCAATGCAAGTCTGATATATTTAGAATCAATGTGAATTATTATTGTCATTATTTATGACTATATTTAATGTACTATATGTGTTTTACAGCCCCCGATTCAGCCTCTAAAATATCTGAACCTGGAACAGAAAACAGTGAAGCGGTGTGTAAGGTTAAATTGTTGCTAAGAAAGTGTTTGAATGAATGACCTTCATCAAAAGCTGTAAATAATTTCTCTGTTCTCAGGTTCCTCAACCGGTGTATGAGGAGATTAAAGACACCAGACTTCACATTGACTGCAAAACCACCCAGTTACCCATAATACCCTCTGATTCTTCTAAAGCTGTTTATGCCACTGATAAATTACCCATAAACCCCTCTGATTCTTGTAACACTGTTTATGCTACTCCACAATTACCCACAAACCCCTCTGATTCTTGTAGTACGGTTTATGCTACTCCACAATTACCCACAAACCCCTCTGATACTAATACAGTTTACGCTACTGTTTAATACATGTTACGGAGTGATTGACCGTTTTCAGATTGTTATTTGCTCAATATACTTAAGAAAAAAATATGTATTTGTGTATAACTAAAGATAATTGTTCTTTTGCATGGCCAGCAGCCATGTCACCCTGTAGCCCAAGACCGGTTGCCCACTGAAGCTAAGCAGGGCTGAGCCTGGTTAGTACCTGGATGGGAGACCTCCTGAGAAAACCAGGTTGCTGCTGGAAGAGGTGTTAGTGAGGCCAGCAGGGGGCGCTCACCCTGTGGTCTGTGTGGGTCCTAATGCCCCAGTGTAGTGACGGGGACACTATACTGCCAAAAGAGCACCGTCCTTCGGATGAGACGTTAAACCGAGGTCCTGACTCTCTGTGGTCATTAAAAATCCCAGGATGTCCTTCGAAAAAGAGTAGGGGTGTAACCCCGGTGTCCTGGCCAAATTTGCCCAGTGGCCTCTGTCCATCATGGCCTCCTAATCATCCCCATATACTGATTGGCTTCATCACTGTCTCCTCTCCACCAGTAAGCTGGTGTGTGGTGGGCGTTCTGGTGCAATATGGCTGCCGTCGCATCATCCAAGTGGATGCTGCACACTGGTGGTGGTTGAGGAGATTCCCCCATCTATGTAAAGCGCTTTGAGGTCTCAGAAAAAGCGCTATATAAATGTAACAAATTATAATGATCTGTTGATTTATGTAATGTGTTTCATTGTCATACGCAGCTCTTGATGGTCAGTTATTCAGATGAGAACAGAAGATGGTCTGAACAGACAGTGAATGTGTTTGTGTGTCGTGATGAATCAGTCATTTGCTGCAGATCAGCTGCTGTCCGTGGTGCTGAACACCACCTGAACACTAGAGGGAGCCGCTTGAGACTCGCACTTCAATTTCTCCTTCATAAGTTTCACTTTCATTTGTTTGTGGTTTCCAGACAGTTTTGATCTGATTTGTTTCAAATGTCATTCAAGCAAAACTAGGTCAGAAAACTCAACAGATTGTGAGTTTATTCATGCGAATTCACTTATTTATTAGGCAAGGCAAGGCAAGGCAAGTTTATTTATATAGCACATTTCATACACAATGGCAATTCAAAGTGCTTTACATAGAAGAAATTAAAATAATAAAAAGAAACAAGAATAATTAAAACAGTTTAGAAAAATCAAATGAAATACAATACAGTACAGTCGGACGAACAGTGGCACAGTGCTCATTCAGTAAATGCATAGCTAAACAGAAGTGTATTGAGTCTGGATTTGAATGTGACCACTGTAGGAGCACATCTGATCTCTTCTGGAAGCTGGTTCCAGCTGTGGCTGGCATAATAGCTAAAAGCAGACTCACATTAAATGACATTAAAACTGTAATTAAGTCAATTCTTAGCAATAATTTTGTGTATAATGTTTAATGAATTCAGATCCCAATGTTAGCTAATATTTTCAACAGCAATGACACCTTTATCATTTTCCACGTTTTTTTTCTTTTTTTTTTTTCTACAGGTGTGTCTTCGGGCTGATTTCAGCAGCAAGCGAGTTAGAGTAATGCTCTGTTATTCATCTATTGTTTCAAATGACTCCACAAAGACAATAGGCCAATAGAGGGTTCGACAATCATTTAAACCTGAAACCTGGTAATTCTCAATAAGAAGTTCTGTAGACGTCTGACAGAAATATTCTGTAAATATTAATGTGATTAAGAGGAACACAAGTGGTTCAGTGGGAAACACTGTCTCCTCAAAGCAAGAAAGTCTTTCCTTCAGATCTGGTTTCTCTCATGATCCAAAGATGTGTCAATTCATGGGCGTCGGAACCATTGTATATGGGTGGGACAAGACCCACCCACTTTTTAAGACCAATGATATTATACCCACTCACTTTTACCATCTCTAATTCAGCGCATTTGTCTGTTGGCTTTTCAGAGCGCCGTCAGTCAAATCCATTCCACTTGAGGAATTCCCTAATAAATTAAACTCCATTTCCGCTGAAATCGCTACATTATATTTCTCAACGAGCCGCAACTGACGAAAGTAACCGCCCGTTGTACCCTTCTAGTCAAATATTGCGTTGCAAACATCAATAACAGCTTTAAGTTGTCATTGCTGGCAAATTACCATGGAATTAGGGGGATAATCCACGGATAGCTGTGCATTTAATGCACGACGTGGAGGCAAAGAACCGCCCGACGTGAAGTGGAGTTTAGTTTAGTTTAGTTTAGTTTACTTGTTTAATTAAAAGGCACCAGAATACATGGTATTTACTCCAGTAAAAATTTTCTGGGGGAGGACCCACCCACTTTTTTTTTTCTTCCGACGCCCATGTGTGAATTACAGATGCTAAGTTGTCTAAATGTGTGAGTGGATTTTTTTTTTTTTTTTTTTTAATGATTTTTGGACAAACACACACTTTCTGAAGAGTTGCTTTGCAGTTACAAATGGATGAATGAATGAAAATACACTGAAATAAACATAAGTTTAAAATGAATGAATCCTGAGAGTGTTTGTTTGTATAAATTGTAATATAATATAATATCAATTGTCTAAATATAAAAATATGTCCACAATTACCACATTTTAACTAGTTTTTAGCCTTGTATTGGACGTGCAGAACTCTTTTCAACGTACACTTTTGTGTCAAATACATTGAAAAGACGTCTTTTGGACATACTTTTGCTTAATGGGAAGAATTAGGATTAAAACTCAAAAGGAATCGAAACCAGTTACAAAACCTAAAAATATACAAATAATAACCTTATCTTAGTTTTGATTTAGATTTTTTTAAATATGACATTCATATAATGAAACTAAGTATTGTGTTGTTTAGATCAGTATATAAGCAAAGCATGTGTTGTTTGTCAGAGTAAATGAGCTCTTTTAAGATGTCGTGTAGAGCTGATGTGGTTAGAGATACAGAAGAGGAAGGAAATATATATTTCAGTTGCTGACGCACATTGTTCTCTCAGTACGGAAGAGAACGACAGTAACGTTTGTCACACAGAATTTGGTCTTTTATTTAAGCGAAACGCTTGTCAAATGTCATCATGTTGGACGTCCTGCTGCTCTTTTCCAGCATCTGTACAGGTGAGTTTGAGACTCTCAGCTCTTTTACACAGAGTTTGACATCTTCTCTTGTTTTTCCTCTGTTATCACATGATCATCAGACTCATATGGATGATATTTGTAAGTTATTATTCTGGCCTGCTTATGTCTCTTGCTCACACATAACAGCTCTATATAATGATATTTGTGTTTTCAGCTGTTGTTGTTGGAGCTTCACAGACAATTACTGGATACAGAGGAGAGAGAGTTGAGATCAGATGCTCATATGAATCTGGATATGAATCAAATTCAAAGTATTATTGTAAAGGGGAGTGTCCCATCACTGGATATAGAAACATCATGGTTAAATCAGGATCTCCAGCTAAAGACGAGAGATTCTCTCTGACTGACGACACGACGGCCAGAGTTTTCACCGTCACCATCACTGATCTGAGAACAGAGGATGAAGGCCAATACTGGTGTGGTGTGGAGAAGACTTATACTGATGACTATTCAGAGATTGTGTTGCTGGTTAAAGAAGGTAAGTGATTACATTTGTTAATAGCAGAAATGAACTGCATGGAAACAAGCTGAGAGTGAGAGATCAAGTCATTAATCTTGTACAACCCCAGATCCAGAAAAGTGATCATTTTATAAAATGCAATACAATCAAGGATCTGTGATTTGTTCATTCTGTTTCAACTTTGATTAACTGGCACAAGTAAAAAATAAATATTTATGATATTGATGTCTATTCAGAGATTGTGTTGCTGGTTAAAGAGGGAGAGATCAAGTCATCAAGAATTGAGAAATGTGATTTTTGAATTGTTTGACAATTCTCTCATGATATTTGGTGATCATGACACATCTATGCTTGCAAAGTCTGAGAAGCTCCTTTTACTCTCAATCACGATCCCTTCACCCACAGTATTATCAGTTCTCCTGTTTATTGTGGCAGAAATGTAGATGGATCAGCAGCTTCATATTATTATATAAAGGCTGAGGCGTTGTTCATTAAATGCAGTGTTCAGAGGAGTGTGCTAATGTATAAATCTAATAATCAAATTCAGGTCGATCTTTTATTTCCACCTTCAGATAACAAGACCACTGAGGTTTCAACAATCAGCTCATTTTCAGTCACAAGAGAATCAGAAATGAATCCATCCAGCAGCGTCACAGATCATCAGATCTCCTCAACAGGTACTTCATCTCTTTCTTCTCAACATCTCTTCAGCCTTTAATATGCTTTATCTCTGGTTATTTCTTCACCGGACACAGGTACACATCTCTCCACATCTCACCGTCCGTCTCTATTCCCATCGCAACACTTTAAATGTCCCATATTGTCAAAACTGAAATATCCTGGCATTTTTCATGATAACAGAGGTCTAGAAGCTGTGTAACTACCATATAAGTTTCACAACAGTCAATCCACAGACACATGCACACAGTCTGCATAAAGTAGCTCAGTACTCAGTCACCGCCTTCAGTGCCCCCCCGAACACTGCCCACCGTCATTGCACAGGCTTCCGAACAACATTAATACAAGAGACCAGTGGCTAATGTCTATTTATTCAGAAATACCACAGCAATGTTCGACCATTTCACGAATGACTGCTTCGTCAATTTTCAAAGAAGCTTCTCATCAAAGATGATGCAGTCCTTACATTGTTCGGTCCGACCTCAAATTCGCAGCCCGTAAATAAACTTCTAACACATTTTATGTTAAATTATGGAGCCAGCATAACCTGATATAGTTTGTAAACGGATATAAAACACTAACATGTTGCTAAATTGATGCTGATGTTGTCTTGTACAGTTTCTATGGATGCCACAAGCTTTGATAGAATATCTGCTGGAATAACGTTGTTTGTTTTCCTAAGTTACAGACACCGGCCCTGTTGGTGTCTGTTGTTTTTACTGAGTTAAAGACGGTGAGATTGAGTTCACTCAGTCTCTGTGTCTTTTGTGTTTGCTAGAAACTAACGTTTAGTGTACTTGCATGGGTAACGTTATTTCAGGCGCTGTAACTGTCACATGTGAAGCTTTTATTAACACACTCCTGTATCTTCACATCATTCATCAGTTTGGAGAGTTAATCATGATGATCTTCCTCTTTCAGTTCCTCATGTTGCTGGTGGGAATGTGATTGTGATCACAGCGGCATCTGGAGGATTATTCATCATCATCATCTTCATCATAATATTATCATATATTATGTAAATAAAAATCTTAATAAGGAGTACATAAATATATATATTGAACTAATTCATAAATATATTTGATTATTCATTGTATATGAAACAATTAAATTACTTGTTTGTGTTTTTGACAGTCAGAAGAAAAGAATAAACAGAAGATCTGCTATAAATGAGGTGAGATGATCAAAAATAAAAAATGGCTTTTTTGTATATTTATATTTTTTTATGGCTGGTCCAACTTGTGATCAAGTCAGATTACATCATATGTTGTGAAATTATCATCAGACTGCTCAAACATCTCGTAACAAACTGACAAACTCTGATTGAGACATTGGGTCCTGTTTTAACGATCTGAAACGACTCTTGCGCCCGACGCAAATCTAAAATGGGTTGGTCTGAAGTAGCTTCATTATTCATAGGTGTGGTTTGGGCGTAACGTGAAATAAACCAATCAGAGCGACATCTCACATTCCCTTTAAGAGCAGGCACGCTTGTTCTATTTCCCTCGTGTGTTAATATCGTTCCTTGTAATAATGTATGGTTTTCTAAAAATGAGAACTGCTGTGTGTAGATGAGAGTATCAAAGTGCATGCGTGTTGTGCACACGCTACATTGATTATGGCCAAGCATGCGCCCTTAAATAGCATATGAATAACATGCGCAGCTCGCCACTGACTTTAGACTAGGTTTTTCCTGGTCAGTGGTGGAATTGTTTTCTGGAACTGCAAAATAGCATCAGGGAACGTTTGCGCCGGAACAAGATAGGGCCCATGAACTCACAATGTTTAAAATCTGTTCTTTTTTTTTTTTTTTGCTGTAAATTTCTTCTCTCTGTTTCCCTGTAGAACGATGATCCCAGTGCAGGCACATATGCAGCTCTTGAGCTCAAGTCCAGATCACCTGACCTCTACGACACACTCACAGTAAGAGAAATATCAAAAACTACATGTGCAAAATAGGGGTTTCACAACTACTGATTTTTGCTAGTCGACTAGTTTTGCATAACAGTCGACGACTAGTCGACTAGTCGTTAAATTATTTATTCATTAAATTGACGCATTAACGCATTGTTAAGGAAGACAGAGGAAGGAGTTCTGGTGAATTATTGGAAATGTATGTTTGAAATTCAGAAATAACATAATAAATAAATTCATCAGTTATTCTTGTGTTAATACAAAAACAGCAGCATTCATTTAAAACATTCTTGTAATTAAAACATTCTTGTTATGAACTGCCACACCACGCGCATCAGCGAACGTTGCAGATAAACATTGCCACATGGCTAGCCTCAGACAATAACATTGTCAACATCACGACATATTTTTTGCATATAGTTTTAACTGTGCATTTTTCATTGCATCTTTAAGCAAATATCATTTAAGCATATAGGCCGATACAAGTTTGATGTAGGTTATACTGAACCACTATATTTTTGTATCACCTGCGACACACTGGCTGCGTGGCGTGAGCGTCTCAGCTTAACAGGTTGGAGTTTGCACACTGCCTGCGTGAGACACGCGATTCAGGCGCGGCTCGAACCGCTAGAGTGCAGAACAGCGGAGTTTGTATGGACCGAAGTGCATGCCTGAGCTTGTGTTTTCGGTTAAGCTGCGTTGCTTTGACATTGTGGAAAATAGAATAATAGAAACAAAATGTATTAGTCTTTTTACCCGTTATTATCAATCTAAATTAATCTCGTTTTTAATTTAACTTAATCTCGTTTTTAATTTAACTTAATTTCGTTTTTCTTAATTTAAATTTCGTTTTTTCTTTATTTAAATTTCTTTTTTCTTTTTTAAATTTCGTTTTTTCTTTATTTAAATTTCGTTTTTTCTTAATTTAAATTTCATTTGTTTTATTTAGCGTAAATTTCGTTTTTTCTTTATTTAAATTTAGTTTTTTCTTTATTTAAATTTCGTTTTTCTTTTTTTAAATCTACCCTTTAGCCTACTGTGTCAGTAATTTGTTAGTCAGAAAAATATTAGACAACCTTAAAAGTATCTAACAGACCTGTGTGTGTGCGTTTTATATCACCAGTGCAGTGTCCGTTCTTGTAGCCCTGCCCGTGTGAGGTGCGCCATTTCCCACTCGCGCTGTTCTGTAGTTTACTAAATGTTTATTAATTCTGAATGTGTCCCGTTTTGCGTGTCCATCTATATTGCACCAAATGCGACACTGCACTCCATGACCTTGACCGTTTTGGACGCATAGGTACCTCAGCGCCTGACGCCATTTTGTTTTCCGACTAGTCGATTAGGGCCGACAGCGCCGACTAGTGGTTGTGACAGTCGACTAGTCGGCTAGTCGACTAGTTGATGAAACCCCTAGTGCAAAAGCAGTTATAATCAATAAATAAATAAATAAAAATTTAGGTTATAATCAATGAGTCTTTCACACAGTCTGTCCATCCCAGACCTGCTGTTCACCAGTCCCGGCTCTTCTGAATATGAGAATCTGTCTCTTCAGTAGCTCTTCATGTCTTCTCAAGAAGAAACTCTCATCACTCTTACTCAATAGATACTATACAGTCGGTACATTCATTCTTTTCAATCTATATTATATGAGCAATCTCACCAACAGTAAAAATGTTTTATTAAATGTCGTGTCAATTGACCCAGAAAGGTGTACTTCCATGATAAACTCCCTAGACAAAGAAAAAAATGTACCAAGTAAACTTGACATTTTTTATGGATGATTTGATTGTAGAAAATCTGCAAAGGAAACAAGACAAAGAAGTAAAGAAGGAACGAAGACGGAGGAAGGGAAAATCCTCATAAGAAGAAAATAATCAGCAAAGAAAAAGAGATGATGCGAATAATTAGGCAACAAGAGAGATTAAATAAAACAGTTAATAAGAGGAAAGCATCATGAAGAAATTTGTTTAAAATATGAAATGTAGAAACAAACAGAGAGAGTTGATCTTCTTTTTACTGTTAGAGACGCAGCCCTGTCATTTTCTAAAGTGTTGATACATACATTTGCTGTAAAGAAACAGAGCTTGAAACTGCAAACGTCCGTTATAGCTTTTAGTGCATATAGGTCAGAGTAAAGAGCAAAACATGGATAACCTTTGATTCGCTATGAAAATTGTTGAAAGTGTGAAAAACCATTGCTGCGGGCAAGAAGAGCTCAGCAAATGTGGTCAACGAGCTCGCATCTACAAGAGACCAGAAAAAGAGGAGCTTGTATACACAGTTATAGGAACTCGGGGCAGCCTAAACTGGGGTGTGTTTCCTGAACAACGACGTAACTCGCTGCTTAACTATCATAGTACGATGCATCGCTGAAGAAATCAACTGGCTAGTCACGACTGTTTCCCAAAACCATATTGTCACAAATTGGTCGTTCAACCACATTGGTTAAAGGGTTAGTTCACCCAAAAATGAAAATTCTGTCAGTAATTACTCTTCGGAACACAAATTAAGATATTTTTGATTAAACCTGAGAGCTGGCTCACTCCTCCATAGGCTTCTAAGACACTATAACTTGCTGGCCCAGAAAAGTTATTAAAGAGATCGTTAATATAGTCCAAGTGACTCCAGTGGCTCAATCTTAAGTTTATAAAGCGACGAGAATACTTTTTGTGCGCAAAAACAAACAAAAATAACGACTTTATTCCACTTTTCATTTCCTTCTCTCTGAGCCTCGAGTTTTTTCACGTAGTGTTTAAGCGTAGCGCGTCTGTGTTGCACATCACCACGCATCACACACATGACCAGCGTCGCCCAATAGTGAGCCTACGTGTGACGTGCAACACAGACGCGCTACGCTTAAACACTACGTGAAAAGACTCGAGGCCCAGAGAGAAGGAAATGAAAAGTGGAATAAAGTCGTTATTTTTGTTTGTTTTTGTGCACAAAAAGTATTCTCGTCGCTTTATAAACTTAAGATTGAGCCACTGTAGTCACTTGGACTATATTAACGATGTCTTTAATACATTTTCTGGGCCAGCAAGTTATAACGTCTTTAGAAGCCTATGGAGGAGTGAGATAGCTCTCAGATTTAATCAAAAATATCTTAATTTGTGTTCCGAAGATGAACGAAGGTCTTACGGGGTTTGAACAACATGAGGGTTAGTAATTACTGACAGAATTTTCATTTTTGGGTGAACTAACCCTTTAATGATGTCACGCAGGTGGTGGAGTAATAACTAATTTTAATGAATCTGTTGAGATCGAATTAATGTTAGATTTTTTTTTGCTATAAATTACGGATTTGGCGTCTGAGGACTATTTCTAATTTCTCTCAGTTATTTTGCTCTATTTCCAGATTCAATCATAGGCTCGTTCTTGCGTGGTAGAGCACGTTTACACATGCGCACTCTTCAAAAACGGTGCTTTAAATCTCTTGACAAACTAAAAGACGTAAATGGCATTTGTATTTGTTCTAAATAAAAGATACAGATTGCACTGAATGTCAGCTTGCTTATTTTGCACAAGATAAGGATTTATTGGCCCTCATTTATCAATCTTGCGTAGAAACGGGCGTATTTGGGAGTTTAAAGAGTTTTAAAATAGCTGTTTGGATGAGCAAATGACCAATCACAATGCATAATTTTACATCACGTGTTTTGAAACAATTAGCATTTAATTTCGTATCACGTCACATGTATTTGGGTGTACAATAGTGATGATGATGTGATGTGGAGTACCATTCATTCACATTAATAATTGCATGACAATTTGTAATATTCTTCTCCTTATTATTATGATTTTTATTATTAATGACGCTTAATGTTATTTAGAAGAAGAATGTCGTTATTATTATTATTTGTATTATTATTATTATTTAAAAGAAGAAGAATGTCATTTTTATTATTTTGTCAGTCTGAATTATTTTTTGGACATTGAAAGCCTTTCATTACTGAACCCAGTCCGTGCGCACCTGCCGGGCCTAACCCTGAAACGTCAGGTAAAGCGCACAGGCTCGCAACTGAAGGAATACATATGCCTACAAATCAAATGCTTTGGTAAAGTCACACAAATTAAACATTGAAGTCCATGTTGCACAAAAATAAACACTGAAGTTTATAATTACTATGTTGTTGTTTTGGGTGTACACACTTTTGATAAATGAGGGCCATTGAGTCCACATGTCAGGCAAACTAGAAACTCTGCTTCTAACCACAGGTCGAGAGCTGTCGTTCAAACCACACAACTTTGCGATGCTGTTTGCGAATGTTTGTTAGAACTATGTTTTCGTGAAAAAAACGACTCGTTGAACTATGCTGGTAACGACGGAACTTTTGGGAATGCTTTTGGGAAACGCAGCCCTAATCGGTTTGCTGTATGCTGTATTTCTGTTAGACCAATGCTGTATTTCTGTTAGACCAATGCTGTATTTCTGTTAGACCAATGCTGTATTTCTGTTATGCCAACGCTGTATTTCTGTTATGCTGATTTTTTTTATTCTGTACTTCATTATTAAAACGAAACCATTGAATGTGGTGATTCGTAAACCTCTCTATAACAAGTCTCAGAGTAATTTGTCTTCATACCTATTCTCTGAATCTGGATAATAATCCCATAGAGCCTCAAGAGCACCCGAATCCAGACTGAGATTGACACGGACTAACCAGCGGACAGCTATGGGGCGCCGTTTGTAAAGCGCATGGACTGCATGGAAACAAGCTGAGAGTGAGAGATCAAGTCATTAATCTTGTACAACCCCAGATCCAGAAAAGAGTGATCATTTTATAAAATGCAACACAAATGAAGAATCTGTGATTTGTTAATTCTGTTTCAACTTTATTTCACTGACAAAAGTACAAAGAAAAGATTTCCCATGTTTTGGTCACACTTTATATTAGGGTCCAATTGTCACTATAACTATGACTTGGTAGTGCGTTAAAGTGACTTTACTGGATTTCTTTGGCACAACAAGAAACAGAGTGATTAAAACAGAGATTGAATGAAAGATTGTATGTATTTTAAATGAACTTCAGTGTCAGTGTTTTAAGTTGATCTTTCCTGTGACCCTTCAGATAAAAACACCACTGAAGTTTCAACCATCAGCCCTTCTTCAAAAACACCGTCATCTTTCAGTCCAACAGAACTGAATCCACAATCAGGTCAGTTCCTCTGTCTGTCGCTCTTTATGACTCTTATTTCTTGAATATTGTGCTTCTAAATGTACTTGAAGTCATTTATATATATTAGATGATTCCTTTGAGATTAAATGTGTTAAAGTTGTTGAAGACTGAAGGTTCAGTCCTCAGATGTTTGCTCCCGGTTATTAAAATGTACAAATTGCTTTGGATAAGAGTGTCTTTAGAATGAACATTAACATATTTTCAGTTGAGAGTAATCAGTGTAAATCAATAAACGTTTGTTCATATTCACGTGATGTGAATGGTTTGTGTGTGAATGTTGAGCTTTAGAGTTTATATGTGTTCATGTTCTCACTGCATGAGCGACACATTCACAGTCACTGGTGTTTCTCTCTGTCAGCGACTCATCAAACAGAAACTGAAACAACAAGAACAACAACAGGAAATACTACAGTTCAACTCTATCAGACAAACACTAGTAAACACACAAACTACACTACCCATAATGCAGCTCTTTGACAACAAAGAACAAGCTCATTTTGGAGAAAGGAAATTGGTTTGAACATTTGTAGAGGCACGTACTCGTGTGGTTAACTTGCTTTGACATCAACCACAGACAGAAGCGTTTCCTTCTGAAGAGTTGAGGTTTACCATTGCAGTTTCACGTCGGTTGCACAATATTATATAGACTATTATTCACTAAACAGTGTAATCAGAATCAGCATTGTGTTGTTGTGTTGTACATCTGTGCATTGTGTTGATCAGATCTGGCTTCTGTTGCTGGCGGTCTGGGTTCGGTTCTGCTGGTTCTGACTCTGTGTTCTGGAACCTTCATCATCCTGAAGAAGAGGAAGAGGAAATCTGGGACAGGTAACAGTTTGTTTGTGATTATTAGTGTTATTATTTAGTTCTATTTTAGTGTGTAAATTGACTGACTCTCTATTTTCATGCAGCTTTATTTCAGCAAAACATGCAGCACAATACAGAGGTGAGTGTTCAAATCTTTACCTGTAGAAGATCAGACATACATGTTAAATGATTGTTTATTGATCAACAGAGAGAAGTATCTACATAAACTATTCAATTATTGATGTATGTGTTGTTTTTCAGACTGAACGCATGTATGAGGAGATTCCAAACACAGACGTCACTGTGGTAACATCTTCATCCAATCAGACGCCTGCATCTTCATCCAATCAGACGCCTGCATCTTTATCCAATCAGACGCCTGCATCACACCACAACAACTGTACCGAAATCTCTACTGTTTACGCCACAGTAACCAATCAGCAGCCTGATTCAAACCCCAGTCACACCCACTCGACCAATCAGGTGACAGATACAGCCGTTGATTATTATGCCAATATAAAGTCTCCTAAAGCAACACAGGACAGCGGGACAGAACTGATCTACGTAACAGCAACACATCCACAAAACATCTCAACACATCCACAAAACATCTCAACAAACGAGGGTCCGATATATTCAGTGATCAACTATAAATGAAAAAGACTCTCAAAATCTGGTAAGATCTACACTGTTTTAATTATTCAATCTTTTGTCTCACTTTTCTGTACAAAACACAGTTTATAAAGTGTATAATGTATAAATAAAGTTCACAGTCATCTCACTAACAAGATAAGCTGAATTATTTTGTGGTTTTTTGTTAAAAAAAAAAGTTAGGGTTAGGGTCCGTGTAACGCTTTGCAGTTCTTTGTTCAATTTGCACCATCAAAATTAACCAAATGAAAAATTGGCTTCAAACTTTAATTTTCCATTTCTTTGGAATAATTCACAAAAGGATAATTGCTTCTCAGTTTAATTTTCAATTCTACAAGCTGGGTTGTTGCGTCCGAGTCAGATTTTTGAACAAACATAAAAAAATTACTCATTGCTGTGATTTTCCATTTCTCTGTGTTTTGCTCGCGGTTGGACCGTACCAGTTCCACTGGGGGGTGGAGTGGGGGGTGGGGATGCATTAACCATAGGCAGAGCGCTGTAGCGTTTGAAGATGGTGAGTGCGCGCGCGGCCGGGGCTTTCTCTCTGCTCGTTCTTGTGCGGGAAAAAAAGAGATCCCGGCCAGTCTTGGAGCCCGAAACAGGAAAAACATCTTAAATCAAAATTTTATAACCTATTTGGTCAGAAACTTCATCCAACGTCATTTATTTGATGAATGTTCAAGTCCGATTTTAGGCTATCCTCAAGTCCGAGTCCAAGCACGAGTCATCAGTCCGCGAGTCCAAGTCAAGTCACGAGTCCAGAGAATAGAGTCTCGAGTCGGACTCGAGTCCGAGTCCAGGACTCGAGTACTCCATCACTGACCTAAAACAATAATAGCCTACTAATGATGACTTATAATAGTAGCTATTAATAAATCCTTATGTTATTTAATCGGTGATGGCTTATTCTGTTTGTCGACAACTTATAAACACATTAAATAAAAGAGGTTAGATAATTATATAAAAAGTATGGAGATTGAGTCAAAAGGACCAAGATTGAGCGTGCACGCGCAATATCTCAGCGAGTCAGCGAATGCAGAGCGAATTTTGAAAGTGCGACCCGACATTCATGTGAGAGAGAAGGAAATTCGCCTGCGAAGAGATTCGCTCTTGCGCATTAACAACCACTCAAGTGTTACAATAATATGCTCTTGACAGTCGTTATTAAAATTACACGACAGAAAGAAACTGCCTCAAAAGAACTATAGCTAAAGAAGAGAAGAATGTGGTGTCTGAAAGCTGGCGTGTCTGACATGTCGATAAATCAGTGGTGTCTAGTTCTCTTACGAGAGGTCTCTCGTACTGCGTAAGATATCTTACGCTAGGGGAAAATCCTTTTCCGCGAGATATTGAAGCCAAAAATTATCCTTAATTTTGTAATAATGCAAAACGCGTTGCAGCAGCAATGCAGACATAGGCGAGACAGCTCGCGCGCCTATTGGCTGCTCTGCGGCAACTGCAGCAGCCTATCGAGCGAGGCCTGGCGTGACGTCAGACCCAATCAGGGCACTTCGCGCCCGCTGCGTCACGTCCCGCCGAAATGGGCGTGGTCTAGGCCTATAAATATCGCTCGCAGGCAGCTATTATCTGATTTTTCATCCTTCAAGCGAAGCACACGCATCGCTGGAGCTGGATAAGAAGCCGCGCCGTCTGAAAGAGAGCACCTTCAGCGGGACGAGTCACTGAAGTCGCTGGCCGCGCCGCCTTCCTTGCCTTCCTGCTGCGCTTTCCGGCATTATATCCTTTCTCTGCTACTGTGTTTATGTATGTGTGTGTGCTCGCCGCCGCGACACACACTCCCATTGCACTAAAAGAGCTGGGCGTCTTTTTCAAGACGCCCCTTTTCCTGATCACGCAGCTCTCGCACTCGCTGACGGCGACTGCCCTCACTGCGAGTTAGGTACTGCCTATGGTGACTCTGAGGACTCACCTGGCATCCTTCTCCGAGACTGCTCCTCCGCCCCCCCCCCAACCCGCAAAGCTTGCCGGTTCGCCCGCTTGCCTTGCCTGCTTGGGGGACGATACCTGTTCTCCCTCTGTTCGAGCCGCGCACACCGCGCCGCTCACAGAGGATGTCAGGAGCGGGCGGTCACGGGGCTAGCTTTCTCTCTCCCTCTGTTCAAGCCGCGCAAACTGCGCCGCTCACAAGGGAGGCTGGAAGCGGACGGTCGGGGTTAGTTTTTCTTTACGTTATAAGAAAGCTACCCTGCCTTCTGCGCCCCATTCATGCGTCACTCACCGGCGAAAGGAGAAAGATGTGTTTTTTAGTCCCTCCGAGGATGGACTGACCTTCAATTTCTCATACATATTCCCAGTTCCCTGATCATGCGACTGGAAATATCAATATTGCAGCAGGCGAGCCTGTTTTAATACAAGCGCGCCTGCAAGCATACGCCGAAGAAAGCATGTGACGCTCTTATATGCTCGTGCATCCGAAAACCTTTGCGTTCCCCCCTGTGGCTCAGTGGCGGAATCATTGGTTTTTCTCACGAGAGACCGGAGTTCGAATCCCGGTCTAGCGGCAGTTAAAATTATGCCGCCAATGCTTCGCTCTGTCAGTTCCCTGAAAAGCGACTGCAGACGTGCATTTTGCAGCCAACGAGCGCGTTGCACAACCCGCTCGCCTGCACCCAAACACCGTTTCTATGGTTTCCGTGCGTCACTGGCGAAAGGAGAAAAGAGCGTTTTCTGGTCCCCCCGCGGACGGACCGACCTCCTCTTTCTCGTACATTTCTCATTCCCCTCTGAAGTTCGGGCGACTGGAAATGTCTGTATTGCAGTGAGCAAGCCTGTTGTAATACACGCATGCCTGCAAACAAACGCCAGCACGTTGACGCTCTCTTATAATACTCCCGCTAACTGAGTTACAATGTGTCTCCCCCTGTGGCCCAGTGGCAGACTCTCAGGTTTTTGCACGCGAGAGACCCGCGTTCGATCCCCGGGTCTACCGGCAGATAAAATTATGCCGTCAATGCTCGCTCTGTCAGTTCCCTGAAAAGGCGACTGCAGATGTGTATTTTGCAGCCAACGAGCGTAAGGAAAAAAGGGAGTTTTTCTGGTCCCGCTGCGGACGGACCAACCTCCTTTTTCCTATACATTTCCCATTCCCCTCTGGAATTCAGGCGACTGGAAATGTCAATATTGCAGTGAACAAGCCTGTTGTAATGCACGCAGGCCTGCAATAAACGCCAGCATGTTGACGCTCTCTGTTTCTATGGCAACTTCTCGCTCGTTCAGTTCCAGTAAATGTGACTGTTCCAGTGTATCCGGCAGTAAACAAGTCGGTTCTGTCACCCGCTTGCCTGCACACAAACGCCGTTTTTACGGCTACCCAGATAAATCCCATAGTGTGAATTTTTCTGGTGTCCCGGCCACGGCCGATGGTGCTTTATGTGTAAGAAGAATGCCCACTGCCCAGTGCCCATCTCTACACACAAGCACAGCCCGTCACACAGGGCTCGCGCACATGAATCGGCTCAGACCGATTGCGCTTCAAACGTGGTGAATGTGCCCACTAACACCACGTTATGCATGTCTCACGGTTTCTGTAAAAACGAAACCAACGTGCACTCGCTTCACGCAAGCGAACGATGCTTTCGGTGTGATAAATGTGCCCGCTGTCCCGCGCCCACATCCACACATAGACATGACAGTTCCCACGGGAACCGCCCAGCCCTCCCCCTCGCGGTTAACCACCGCAGAGGAGTCGAGCGCGGGCAATCTGCCCGCTGTCATCAGCGCGCCCCATGCCTCAAATGTCACGAGCGACACGCTTGTGTTACAGCACACCGAAGCTTCTCCATCGCTGAGCGAGCGGAGCGCGCTTCGTATTCGACCCCTAGCTATCCATGCAGACGCATGGGCAAAGCTACCCGGGGTTTTCGAAGTGGGTGCTGAACATTATAGAAAGAGGCTATTCGCTGCAGTTTCGCCGACGCCCTCGCCGCTATGTGGCGCGCGTCGAGACCACGGTAAAAACAGAAGTAGCACATCTACTTCGAGCCGAAGTGACGAAACTATTGAGCAAAGGGGCCATAGAACCTCTCTCTCAAGATCAGAGCGAGGGAGGGCTATACAGCAGATACTTCCTGGTACCGAAAAAAGACGGGGGTCTCAGACCCATACTAGATCTAAGGCAACTGAACAAAGTGCTTGTGAAGCGACAGTTCAGGATGCTCACGACCAGGCAAATCCTTGTGCAGATTCGCCAAGGAGATTGGTTTGTGTCAATAGATCTGAAAGACGCGTATTTTCAAATACAGATAGCGTCACGTCACAGGCGATATTTGAGATTCGCCTTCGAGGGCCAGGCATATCAGTACACAGTCCTGCCGTTCGGTTTGTCCCTAGCACCCCGTACATTTACGAAGTGCATGGATGCGGCACTCGCACCCCTCAGAATGAGAGGCATGCGAGTGCTAAACTATTTGGACGATTGGCTGATTCTAGCGCAATCTCGCGCAGTGCTCATAGAACACACGACCATTTTACTCGATCACCTCGAGGATTTGGGTCTGAGTGTCAATTGGGCAAAGAGCTCCCTGTCACCCAGTCAGAAAATATCTTTCCTGGGCACAGAACTGGACTCACTATCCATGATAGCGCGACTATCACAACAGCGCGCGGTAGACATTCGACGCACAGCGAACTCTTTTCGCTGCGGCGCGTCTGTCCCGCTCAAGAAATTTCAGAAGATGCTAGGTCTCATGGCCTCAGCATCGTCAGTGCTCCAGCTGGGTCTGCTCCGCATGCGCCCGCTGCAGTTTTGGCTGAAAGCGCGAGTCCCACGCGAAGCGTGGGCACCCGGTTTGCTTCGCCTCAGGGTCAATCAGAAATGCGTTACAGCTCTGAAACCCTGGAAAGCGAACGACTGGTACCAATCAGGTGTAAGCCTGGGGACTTCCTCGAGGGTGAAAGTGGTGTCCACGGACGCGTCCACCTCGGGATGGGGAGCGCTGCTCGAGGGCAGACCGTTCTTCGGCCAGTGGTCAGAACGGGAGAAGCTCCTGCACATAAACTGCCTCGAAATGCTGGCAGTAGACAACGCGCTGACGCGTTTTTGTCCCCAAATAAAAGGTCACCACATCTTGGTCCGTTCGGACAACATGTCTGTGGTGTCCTACATAAATCGCCAGGGCGGCATCAGATCCGAGAAACTGTACAGGCTGGCAGAACGCCTCCTGGTATGGGCTCAGTGCAACCTGCGCTCGCTCAGAGCAGCGCACGTGCCAGGGATCTTGAATTTAGGACCGGACAGACTGTCCAGGAACAATGTTCCGGCAGGCGAATGGTCTCTACACCCACAGACAGTCCAACTGCTGTGGAAGAAATTCGGCAGAGCGGAAGTGGACCTGTTTGCGTCTCAAGAAAACGCTCACTGTCAAGAATTTTTCTCCAAGAGCAGGAGCGCGCTGGCCCATGTGTGGCCCCGCCGCCCGCTCTATGCTTTTCCCCCCGTCTCTCTCCTGCCTCAGGTGATAGAACGGATCAGGGAAGAAGGATGCTCAGTACTGCTGGTAGCACCGTTCTGGAAAAACCAACCTTGGTTCCCAGCCGTGATGCAGTTAGCAAGTACTGCCCCGTGGCCAGTACCAGTGAGGAGAGATCTCCTCTCACAGGCCCGCGGCTCGATCTGGCATCCTCACCCGGAACTATGGTCCCTTCATGTCTGGGCCATCAACGGGTACATGATGGACTCCCTAGAGGAGTATTAAACACGATCACGCAGGCTAGAGCTCCGTCTACAAGACGACTCTATTCTTCGAAATGGTCAGTGTTTTCGGGCTGGTGCACAGCCCGTGGTGTGTCACCCACAAACTGTGATGTGACGGAGGTGCTTTCCTTCCTACAAGAGCTGTTGGATGGGGGCAGGGCCCCCTCCACGCTCAAAGTTTATGTGGCGGCTATAGCAGCGTTCTCAGAAACAACGCTTGGTCAGTCAATAGGAAGGAACGATTTAGTCATCCGCTTCCTTAGAGGGGCTAAGAGACTGAATCCTCCCAGACCTCCCTCAGTCCCCGTATGGGACCTTTCTACGGTTCTGGAAGCCATGAAAGGTGCGCCATTTGAGCCTTTACAGTCAATCGATTTGAAACACCTGTCTTTCAAAACGGTGTTTTTGCTGGCTCTCGCTTCAGTGAAGCGCATAGGGGATCTGCACGCGCTCTCTGTGAGCGCGGCGTGCATGGAGTTTGGGCCCAATGACTCAAAAGTTATACTCAAACCTAAGCACGGTTATGTTCCAAAATCCCTCAACACACCGTTTAGGGCGCAGATTATCTCTCTGTCAGCCCTACCGGTCCCTGATGAGGAAAGAGACGCGAGCCTCCTTTGCCCAGTCAGGGCATTACGAGCTTATGTGTCTCACTCGTCTGTTTTCAGACAGACGGAACAGCTCTTTGTTTCGTTTAGCGGACGTTCTAAGGGACTAGCCGCGTCGAAACAGAGCCTATCCAGATGGATAGTTGATGCTATAGCGCTGGCATACGCCTCCAAGGGCATGCAGTGCCCTTTGGGTGTCAGAGCGCACTCCACAAGAGGCATGGCCTCTTCGTGGGCCTGGTCAAGTGGGATTGCCTTGCAAGATATTTGTATGGCGGCAGGCTGGGCCTCCCCGTCTACATTTATAAGGTTTTATAACCTAGAGGTTCCCGCCCTGCAGGCCAGGCTGCTGTCGGTCTAAACTACCAGTATTATCTGACCTGATGCGTTCAGCTCAGAATGCTGCGTTTGCTGAGCACAGCTCAATGTTCGACAGTATAAAGCTGGGCAAACTGTGTAAGACCCACATTTTTCCCCATCAGTTCAGGCCGTACCCCGCCCTGTCTGTATGATGAAATTCGCGTCCCATCGACGCTACTTTATGTGGAAAAGTGAGGCTGCACCCCTCCTTCTTCCCGGACTCCCTGTGAGTTCACTGAGTGATTGTGCACTATATGTACCCCAGGCTTTCGCCCTTGGGTCTTTGGTGTCAGATCTCAGCATGCACGGCGTTTTACATTGGGTCCCCTAGCGTAAGATATCTTACGCAGTACGAGAGACCTCTCGTAAGAGAACGTACTCGGTGACTAACGTAACCTCGGTTCTCTCTAGAAGAGGGAACGAGTACTGCGTATCTTGCCGTGCATGCACACGCTCTGGTTGCTTCGATGATGAAAAACCAGATAATAGCTGCCTGCGAGCGATATTTATAGGCCTAGACCACGCCCATTTCGGCGGGACGTGACGCAGCGGGCGCGAAGTGCCCTGATTGGGTCTGACGTCACGCCAGGCCTCGCTCGATAGGCTGCTGCAGTTGCCGCAGAGCAGCCAATAGGCGCGCGAGCTGTCTCGCCTATGTCTGCATTGCTGCTGCAACGCGTTTTGCATTATTTCAAAATTAAGGATAATTTTTGGCTTCAATATCTCGCGGAAAAGGATTTTCCCCTAGCGTAAGATATCTTACGCAGTACTCGTTCCCTCTTCTAGAGAGAACCGAGGTTACGTTAGTAACCGAGTACGTTTTTTGTAGTGAGTATACTGTAATATATACCCCCCCCCCCCCCAATAATTCTTTCTAATTTCTTTGAGTTAGACCGAACTTTTATTTTGGTGGGTTGTAGACATTTGAGTTTCTGTGTGTTAATAAACTATTATTATTATTATTATTATTATTAGGACTACTTGAAGTATACTGTACTGTGCAATAGTTATATATTTCTGTTATAATTTCTTCAAGTTATACCGAACTTTTATTTTGACAGGTTGTCATAAAGACATTACAGTTTCTGTATGTATATGAAACGAATGAATGACGATAGTTTTGTCAAATGAAATGGTGAAATTCGCATGAAGTGACTCTCATAGCAGCTCTGCGATCCTACATCATGTCTCAATACAGTGAAACGCTGAAAACACCACGAGCGTGAGTCGGGCGTGCTTCAGTGTGTGTGTGTGTGTGTGTGTGTGTAGTGGAGCGCGAGTGGAGCACACATTGAGCGCTCATTCCCAGAGACGCGTAGAACAATTGCAGTCTCTTTTAACTTTAATATTCATATACACTAGTCCATATCGAGATTTGATTCATTGTACAGCCCTACTTTTGATTTATTCATTCAAAACCCGTGACTGGATTCCGCGATTCGATCCGTGTCGCTTCGCAAACACAGACGGGGTGAATTAATGAATGAAAGTGTGAAAGTTCTGACACAAAACGAAGTTGTTACGTATCCTCACGCTTTTTTAAGTGGGTATACGGAAATCCTTGGCCTTTTCTAGTGGGTATACGGCGTGTACCTGCGTATCACGTAGAGACTGTACACCACTGCGATAAATCCCTATGGATAAATCATGGACAGACTCAGACATGCCATAGCCTACACATAATGTTACAGCGCTCTAATGCCTATGCATCCACACCCACCCCCCGCTCCACCCCCCAGTGGAACTGGTACGGTCCAATCGCGAGCAAAACACAGAGAAATGGAAAATCACAGCAATGAGTAATTTTTTTTATGTTTGTTCAAAAATCAGACTCGGACGCAATAACCCAGCTTGTAGAATTGAAAATTAAACTGAGAAACAATTATCCGTTTGTGAATTATTCCAAAGAAATGGAAAATGAAAGTTTGAAGCCAATTTTTCATTTGGTTAATTTTGATGGTGCAAATTGAACAGAGAACTGCAAAGCGTTACACGGACCGGGTTAGGTTTAGTACACCTATCAGACGCTGTGTGAAGTGATTCTGGTGTTTCAGAGTCAGTGTCGCCAGATCTGAGTAACAAAACTAACCTCTTAGTAATAAAACTGACACTGGTGTCTCAAACCTTCACTAATGGCTTTCCTGAGCTGTGAAATGAAAGACAGTAGCCATCTACTGTAAAATTATGAGACTTTTACAACATAGTTTTTTTGTTTAGTTAATTTTTAGTTTTGTTGCGAACATAATTATTATTATTTTTTCAATCAAGAAACTTTGTTTGAATGGCCGTCAATGGAGAAAGATGCTGTTGAAGCCGTATAGTGTAGTTTCAACATCTACCAGCAGGGGTTAATGGGTTAATATGACATCTACCAGCAGGGGTTAATGGGTTAATATGTCATCTACCAGCAGGGGTTAATGGGTTAATATGACATCTACCAGCAGGGGTTAATGGGTTAATATGACATCTACCAGCAGGAGTTAATGGGGTTAATATGACATCTACCAGCAGAGGTTAATGGGTTAATATGTCATCTACCAGCAGGGGTTAATGGGTTAATATGACATCTACCAGCAGGGGTTAATGGGTTAATATGACATCTACCAGCAGGGGTTAATGGGGTTAACATGACATCTACCAGCAGGGGTTAATGGGGTTAATATGACATCTACCAGCAGGAGTTAATGGGGTTAATATGACATCTACCAGCAGGGGTTAATGGGGTTAATATGACATCTACCAGCAGGGGTTAACCCTCTGGAGTCTGAGCGTTTTTTTGGGCCCTGGGGGTGTTCTGACATGCCCTGACATTTGTGCTTTTTTCAGTTGCTTATAAACATATTAATGGCAAAGGTGTAAATTCACTCTATATAGCACAAACAGGACTACAATAATATGTGAGCCACATGTATGTACATGTTTTCATTTTTGAGAGAATAATGTTTATGCGTGGTTATCGAAAAAACTAAAAATTAAAATTTTTGAAATAAGACCACAAAACACATACTAAATATGTGGCAATAAGACTTTTGACTTATGGATGTCGTCGCCTATAGTTTTTTCTTCAAAATTATGTGAAAATAGTCTTGCTTTATCGTTCACATAAAACCATACATTGATTTAAATTGATGTAAAACAGGTTTTGCTTGGAAAGCCAATATGCGAGGGGGCGTGAACGAGGAGTGGTTTACACCTTAGAATACACCCACTCTGCATAATGATGAGCCATTCACTCAGGTGTGACACTGACTGAGCCACAATGAAAGGACAAAAGATATATTTAGAAGAAGACTTATATTGACCATTTAAGATTTTGCTTACATCTATCTTGTAAATATGTTTTGCTATTTTATTAAAATGGTTACAATTACAACAATAATTACAATTTCAACAATATTTCAAGTGTACTCTTTCTTTGTAAAAAAAAATGATTATAGGCCCTACATTTTATCTATGTATTCATTAGTTTGAATATAACCAACATTGGAACAGCTAACATCTTAGTTGATGACTTTATTTTTGACAAAAATCGTATTTTATATATAGAAATGGCTAAACAAAAGCTTATTTGATGTGGCAGTATATTCTACAGTAAAAACTGTACCCAAATCTACTAAACAAAATGTTGTCTTTCATATTTCGTCTGACTGTAACGTTGTTTTCATGAAATATTAGGGCATATTGTTAATTTGCAGTTTAATACGTTGCTTATACAAATAGCCTACATTTTATTTCAACATTCAGTCGATGTTTACTTATCTCAGTATAGCAATACAGTTTGCTAAAACATCATCATTCATTCACACACGC